>NC_133451.1:165836506-166436506 GCF_048565385.1 Saimiri boliviensis | reverse complement strand
ATAAATTTCCCTTTGTGAAGGTCTTTCCCCTCCCCACTCCCAGACTAGGAGGAGGAAAAACAATCATTAACACTGGGGACAGAAAGTCAGCACCAAGGTGGTTCTGCACAAGCAAACCTTGTTAAAATAACCTTTATCTTCTATCGGTTTCTCCCATATATTTACCTTCCCACAATTTGCTACCTTTAGCAACCCAAACCCCTTTTCCTTTGTCATATCCCTTCTCCACAAACTTCTTGTCCTTTGTTAAGTTGGTATATAAGCCCCAAATTCTAAGCACCCCTTTGAGCCACTCATCACCGAGTTTTTTTTTTTTCTACATGTATTTGCACTGCATGCATAAATAAACCTTTTTCCCCTCCTGTTTATCCGTCATTTGTCAGTTTAATTCATAGTCCCCAGGTACTGAAACTAAAGGGACTGAAAAAAAAAATTATTCTTCCCCCAACAAACACAGTTCTAATAATTTCACAAGCAAGAGCTGGGAGAGGAAGGGGGGAAATGGTGTAAATAAAATGCGCACATTGATTTTTTTCATAGTTTAGAGTTGAAGGATCAAAAGATAAAACTTGAAAAATATCAATCAAGTAACAGAGACCTAAGTATGTCAAAAAAAAAAGCATTAAGATAAACACCAAGACATGTAGTATAATCCATTTCAGCAGAGACTGCCACTTCTCTTCCCCAGTTTTTCAGCTTGGCACAAGGCCACTTAAAATTAGGACTTTATTTCTCAGGCTCCATTGCAGATAAGTGGTTTGTACAACTTTATAGAAGTTCCTTATAAGAAGGAACTTTCTTCTCTATCACCTTCTAACTATATTTTTGAATGTAGAAACAATAGGTAGAGCTCCAGGAGCTTTGTAGGAACATGAGATAATGTTAGACTGAAAGCCATTCATGATAGAGTAATATGATGGAAAAAGCCTGGATCCCTGAAGGGAAATAAATTTCTACTTTCTTTTAGCCATTTAAAGGTTTGTATTTGGTGGTTTTATGTGAGCTGCACTAAATTAATCATAATTAATATAAACAGTATGAGGAATACTTTAAAAATGTCACTGAATACACAAAAAAGACCTAAAATATCAGAAAACACAAACATCATAAAGTGTCAGTTTGCCTTAACACAATCAAAATAAAAATACCAGTAGACAAGCCCACCTTAAAATTCAAATAGAAAAATAAGGAAGATGTTGGGTGCCAGTGGCTCATACCTGTAATCCCAGCAATTTGGGAGACTGTGGTAAGTGTATCACATAAGGTCAGGAGTTCAAGACCAGCCTGGCCAACATGATGAAACGCCATTTCTACTAAAAATACAAAAATTAGCCGGGCATGGTGGTGGGCGCCTATGGTCACAGCTACTCAGGAGGCTGAGGCAGAAGAATTGCTTGAATCCAGGAGGTGGAGGTTGTCATGATCTGAGATCCCACCACTGCCCGCCAGCCTGGGCAAGAGAGCAATACTCTGTCTCAAAAAAAAGAAAAAAAGAAAATAAAACTAATAGGAAATTCTGTAAAATAAGAACCCTGAAGTAAGGATGTGTGTGTGTGTGTGTGTGTGTGTGTGTGTGTACACATGTGCAAGCAGTGTATGCATGTGTAAGCATACACATATATGTGTGTTTTGTTTGTTTCATTTTTGGCTTAAACTATAATAATTATGATAATGTGGTTCTACAGCTTAAATAGATTAGTGGAACAGAATGAAAAGCCTAGAAATAAATTTATACAGGAATTTAGTAAATTATTAAAATGGTATTTCAAATTAATAAAAAAGATAGATCATTGAACACATCCAGCTGTATAATAATCTGGAAAAACAACATATTTGGATTCTCATCTCACAGGTTAAATGAAAATATATTCTATGTGGATCAAATATTTTCAGAGTCCAAAAAGTGAAAGAACTAAAGAAATTTGAGTTAAAAATATTAAATAATCTTCTATGGGAGAAAATCTTTTCAAGTAGGACACAAAACCTGGAGCCATAAACAATTTGTAAAGTTAACTACACAAAACTAAAAAAAGTTGTGGATAGGAAAAAATACTTTAAATATTAAAAAGACACACAATAAACTGGTGAAAACATTCTTAAGTCATAACACAAAGGGCGATATTGTTAAAATATGAAGAATTCCACTTCATTGATAACAAAAAGGTTATGAAGAAAAACAAATATATATGGAATCATAAGTATATATAACATTAAACATAGAAAGAAGGTAAAACTCGTTCATGATAAAGAAATGCAAAGCAGCACATTTTAAGCTATCTGGTGAAGATAAAAACTTTTGGTAACACACTGTTGGTAAATTAAGGAGGAAATAGGTGCTCTCATATATTTATTGTAAGAATGTAAATTAGTGCAAGCTTCATCAAAGTCAGTTTGACAATAGCTAAAAGATTAAAATTCAAATATACTTTAACTAGACACTTCCATATATTTGTTCATGTTTGAAATGTTATATATACAAAATGACTTACTATAGTATTGCTTGTAATAGCTAAATATTAGCAATAGTCTCTATTTCCATCAATAAAAGAATGATTAAATAAGTACAACCATATGATGGAATACAATATAACTATTAAAAGTAAAGCTTTAACTTTAAAAAAGACAAAGAAGGACATTATATAATAACAAGGGAATCAGTTCAGTAAGACAATATACTAGTTGTAAATATATATGCACCCAATACCAGAGCACTCAGATATATAAAGTAAACATTATTAAGACTAAAGGGAGAAATATATCCCAATATAATAATAGTTGGGAACTTCAACCTCACTCTTAGCATTAGACAGATCATTTAGACAGAAAATCAACAACAACAAAATCAGATTTAAACTATACCACAGATCACTGGACCAAAAAAACATTTACAACATATACAGAACATCTTACCCAACAACTGAAAAGTAAAGTACACATTCTGTTTTTCTTTTTCTTTTTCTTTTTTGAGACAGTATCTCACTCTGTCCCCCGGGCTGGAGTGCAGTTGTGCAATCATGGCTCAATGCAGCCTCAACTTCCTGGGCTTAAGCCATCCTCCTACCTCAGCCTCTCAAGTAGCTAGGATTACAGGCATGTGCAACTATGCCTGGCTAATTTTTTTCACTTTTTGCTGAGATGGGAGTCTCATCATGTTGCCCAGGATTGTCTCAAACTCCTGAACTTAAGCAATCCTCCTGCCTTGGCCTCCCAAAGTGCTAGGACTACAGGCATGAGCCACCAAACCCAGCCGCAAAACAGATATTCTTTTAATCAGCATGTAGTACCTTCTCTGAGATTGACCATATGTTAGGACACAAAACAAGTCTCAGGAAACTTAATAAAATCAAAATTATACTAAGTATTTTATCTGACCACAATGGAATAAAATTAGACATCATAACAAATGTTACATTTGAAACTATGCAAATACATAAAAATTAAACATGTTCGTGAATGACCAATGGGTGAAGGAAAACGTTAAGAATAAATTTTTAATATTTCTTGAAATGAATGAAAGTAGAAATATAGCATACCAACACCCATGTGACACAGCAAAAGCAGCATTAAGAGGCAAGTTTACAGTAATAAATGCCTGCATCCATCAAAAAACTAGAAAGATTTCAAATAAACAATCTAATGATGCACATAAAGGAAAAAATAGCATAAAAATGCTTGAACAAAAGCATGAAAGAAAAGCATGAACAAATCAAATCCAAACTTGGTAGAAGAAATAATAAAGATCAGAGCAGAAATTAACAAAATTGAGACTAAAATAAATACAAAAAAATCAACAAAACATTTTTTTTTTCTTTGAGACAGAGTTTCATTCTTGTTGCCCAGGCTGGAGTGCAATGGTGTGATCTTGGCTCACTGCAACCTCTGCCTCATGGTTTCACGGAATTCTCTGCCTCAGCTTTCTGAGTAGCTGGGATTACAGGCATGTACCACCACACCCAGCTATTTTTGTATTTTTAGTAGAGATGGAGTTTCTCCATGTCTCAAACTCCCAACTTCAGGTGATCTGCCCACCAGCCTCTCAAATTGCTGGGATTACAGGTGTGAGCCACCACACCCAGCCTGTTTTTTTTTTTTTTTAAAGATAAACAAAATTGATAAACCATTAGCTAGACTAACTTTTAAAAAGAGAGAGAGAGAGAGAGAGAGAGGACCCAAATAAATAAAATCAGAAAATGAAAAAGGAGACATCACAATGGATAGTACAGAAATATGAAAGATCATTAGAGACTACTATGAATAACCATATGCCAATAAATTTGAAAACCAGGGGAAAATAGATAAATTCACAGACACATTCTATCTACCAGGATTAAGCCAAGAAGAAACAGAAAACCTGAACAGACTAAAACAGGTAACAAGATTAAATGAGTGGATAAAACATCTTCTAAAAAATAATGATAATAATAATAAAATAAAGCCCAGGACCAAATGGCTTTACTGCTGAATTCTACTGAAACTTTTTTTTTTTTTTTTTTTGAGACAGAGTTTCGCTCTTGTTACCCAGGCTGGAGTGCAATGGCGCGATCTCGGCTCACCGCAACCTCCGCCTCCTGGGTTCAGGCAATTCTCCTGCCTCAGCCTCCTGAGTAGCTGGGATTACAGGCACACGCCACCATGCCCAGCTAATTTTTTGTATTTTTAGTAGAGACAGGGTTTCACCATGTTGACCAGGATGGTCTTGATCTCTCGACCTCGTGATTCACCCGCCTCGGCCTCCCAAAGTGCTGGGATTACAGGCTTGAGCCACCGCGCCCGGCCTGAAACTTTAAATAATAATTAACACCAATTATTCTCAAACTATTTGGAAAAATTAAAACAGAGGGAATTCTTCTTAACTCATTTTATGAGACCAGTATAACCCCAATATCAAAATAAGGACACAATAAGAGAAAACTACAGGCAAATATCCCTGATGAACATAAATGTAAACATCCTCAATAAAATACTAATAAACCAAATCCAAAGTCACATCAAAAAGATAATACACTGATCAAGTGGGATTTATCCCAGGAATGCAAAGATGTTTCAACATACAAAAATCAATAAACATCATACGTGACATTAACAGAATGAAGGACAAAAAAGTATGATCATCTCAATAGATGGAAAAGCTTTTCATAAAATTCAATATTCCTTTATAATAAAAACACTTAATAAATTAGGTATAGAAAGAAAGTAGCTCAATATAATAAATGCATATAACAAGCCCACAGCTAACATCTTACTGAACTGGGAAAAGCTGAAAGCTTTTTTAGAACTGGAACAAGACAAGGATGCCCACTATCACCACTCTTATTCAACATAGTGCTCCATAGTCTAGCCAGAACAATTAGGCAAGAGAAAGAAAGGGTATCCAAATTGGAAAGGAGGAAGTCAAATTGTCCCTGTTTGCAGACAACATGACCTTGTACATGGAAAAACCTAGACTCTACCAAAAAACTTTCAGAACTGATAAACTCAGTGAAGTTGCAGAATACAAAATTAACATACAAAAATCAGTCTCATTTCTATACATGAACAACAAACTATTTGATAAAGAAAATAAAAAGGCAATGCCATTTACAATATCCAGGAATAAATTAACCAAGGAGATGAAAGACCTCTTCAAGGAAAACTACAAAACACTGATTAAAGAAACTGAAGAAGATACAAATGGAAATGTATCCCATGCTCACGGATCAGAAGAATTACTATTGTTAAAATGACAACAGTACTCAAATCAATCTACAGACTCAATGCAACTCCTATCACAATACCAACGACATTCTTCACAGAAATAGAAAAGAAATTCTAAAATTTGTAGGGAATCACAAAAGACTCCAAGTAGCCAAAGCAATCCTGAGCAAAAAGAACAAATCTGGAAGTATCACACAATCAGACCTCAAAATATATTACAAGGCTGTAGTAACCAAAACCACATGGTACTGGCATAAAAACAGACATATAAATCTATGACAGAATTAAGAACTCAGAAATTAATCCATATATCTAAAACCAACTGATTTTTTACAAGGATGCCAAAACACTCACTGGGAAAAGGACAGTCTCTTCAATAACCAGTACTGGGAAAACTGGATATCCATAAGCAGAAGAATGAAACTAGACTCCCACTTCTTACCTTGTATAAAAATCAGCACAAAATGGATCAAAGACCTAAATGTAAGACCCGAAATGATAAAACTAGTAGAAAAAAAACATAGGGGAAATGCTTCAGGACATTGGTCTCGGAAAAGATTTTATGAGTAAGACCTGAAAAGCACAAGTAACAAAAGCAAAAATAAACATATGGGGTCATACCAAACCAAAGGCTTCTGACAACAAAGGAAACAACAGTGAAAAGACAACCTAGCAGGATGGTAGCCATGGAAGTCCGAATCCACTAAAGAGTGTGTAACAACTCACCTGCTGAATTTAAAAAAGTAATAAAATAAAAATAAAATAAATTAAAATTTAAAAAAAATTTTAAAAAGAAAAGACAACATACAAAACGGGAGAAAATATTTGCAAATTGCTTATCCAATAGATTAATATCCAGAATATACATGGAACTCAAACATCTCAACAGAAAAAAAAAAAAAATCCAATTAAAAATGGGCAAATAATCTGAACAGAGATTTCTCAAAAGAATACACATAAGTGGTCAACAAAATATGAAGAAATGTTTGACATCATAACCAAACCACAATGAGGTATCATCTCACTCCAGTTAGAATGGCTATTATCAAAAAATGCTGGCAAAAATGCAGAGGAAGGGAACTCTAATATGTTGTTTGTGGGAATGTAAACTAGTAAAACCACTATGGAGAACAGTATAAAGGACTTTCCAAAAACTCCAAATAGAGCTACCATATGATCCAGCAACCCCATACTCGGAATTTATCTAAAGAAAAGAAATTATTATATTAAAGAGACAACTGCACTCACATGTTTTATTGCAGCACTCTTCACAATATTCAAAATAGGAAATCAACCTAGGTGTCTAACGGCAGATGAATGTATAAAAAATGTCGTGTGTATATACAACAGAATATGGTTCAGCTATAAAAAGTATTGAAATTCTGTCATTTGCAGCAACATGGATGGAACTGGAGGACATTATAAGTGAAATAAGCCAGGAACATAAAGTTAAGCACTGCATGTGCTCATTCATATGTGGAAGCTAAAATAGTTGATCTCATGGAGGTAAAATGTAGGACAGAGGATACTAGAAGCTGGGAAAAGTAGCGGGTAGGGAGGGATATGAAGAGATTTGTTAAAGGAAATTACTGCTAGATAGGAGGAATAAGTTCTACACCAGGGGTCCCCAACCCCTAGGCTGAGGACTGGCACCTGTCCATGGTCTCTTGGGAACCAGGCTGCAGAGCAGGAGGTGAGTGGCGGGCAAGCGAGCATTACTACCTGAGCTCCACCTCCTGTCAGATCAGCAGTGGCATTAGATCCTTCTATTATTGTGAACCCTGTTGTGAACTGCACATGTGAGGGATCTAGATTGTGCACTCCTTATGAGAATCTAATGCCTGATGATCTGAGATGGAACACTTTCATCCTGAAACGAACGCCCCCATCCATGAAAAAACTGTTGTCCACAAAACCAGTCCCTGGTGCCAAAAAGGTTGGGGACCACTGTTCTACACCACTATAGGATGACCATAGTTAACAATGATATGTTAATATTACATAGTTTCATAGAACTAGAAGGAGGATATTGAATATTCCCAATACAATATTGATAGATGTCTGAGATGATGGATTTACCTAATTACCCTGATCTGATCTGTAGGTATGTATCAAAACATCACTATGTACACAATGAATATATACAATATAATTTATTAGTGAAAAAATAAAAGTAGACAAAACCAATAAAACAAAAATAAAAATAAAATTTATAAAAATTTTCTAAAAATAAAAAAGACTTTGACAATCAATGTGCTGAGCCATTTTGTAGTTTTCTGCTTCCAAAATAATTGGATAAGAAATAGAACAATATGCAGTAATTGACATCACCAATATGTTATAAATTCCTTGATCTTCACTCTTGTGAACTTACACACATCAGAAAGTCAAAGACTTCATAATCAAAACAATCAACTAGATGAAAAATAAAGAACTATAACCTCCTCTGAGTTGGAGGATAGTGTTCAAATGTCACATCCAGTATCAAATGCAAACGTTATTTTAAGGTAGTACTCATGAAACAGTATAGCCAAACAATCCACTTAAAAAATGGATCACCTGAAAGAAAAACCTAGAGAAATGTATCAAATTTTCCTACTGTGAGAGCACTATTCATTCTAAAGTACCCTGTCTTCTGCTTTCTTCAATTTAAGTTATAAATTATTTGGTAATTGTAGCAACACTTTGCTTTCAATATTGCATGAGGAACTCTTAGTTAAAAGAATGAAGGATTTGGACTGATTTCTAAAGGCTCCTCCAACTAATCTACTATTTTCTCTTATTTTAAATTTATTTTTTAAAAATTTTTACAGGTGTTGAATCATTTTCTCTGTTCTGAACTAATCATGGTATATCTCAAGAATATAATTCAACTCACGACACACACATATACAAACACACACAGACATATATGGAATAACATACAGATCAAGAGATATGTCTAATGTATGCTTACCTGATAACGTGTTGGCTGATTGAGAATGCTGTTAAAACTGTGTGATTCAAAAACTCTTGAGTTAGACTGAGTGAAGAGGTTTAACTAGGAAAAAATACAATTAACCTAGTAAATTAGAATACATTCATTTGGAATAAAAAATATAATCCATTTATTCTCCTTGATAACATTTCTGGAGTCAACATTCCCAAGAAACATTTTGTGGAAGTTGAGCTTTATAAGTGATGTAATATATTCCCAAAGGTTAAAATTGCTGTGAGCAATACGCTCACATTTGTTAAAATGTTGGCAAGATGTACTACTGTAATAGAACTATTTAATTGAATATATATGTTAAACATTGGTTCACAATAAACATAATTTTTCCTGGGGACCTTGTATACTTTATCTAAATGTACTCATAGCATCTAGAAGGCCAAATTCCATAGAAGTTCCATCTGCTCCTGAGACCAAGTTCCTCTCCTAGACTTGAATAGAAACACATTACAAGTTCAGATGGCACCATTTGGTATTTTGTAGCCCTAAAATATTGGGCAAAAATAACACATCTTCCAAAGCATCTTGGCCTTATACTGAGCCACATTCACCATTTTGGGGAGAACAGGGATGAAGAATTTTGGTTTCCTTTTCTTTTCTTTTTCTTTTTAAGGTTTAGCTTTTGAGTGGGTAGGAACAGAAAGCAAGAGGAACATGCAAATGCTACTGTCTAGTCTTCATTTATGTGAGCAAGGCCTGCCTCTTATTTGCAAACAAGCTCTGCCACTGTAAGGTGTGATTCAAAAGCATGGACCTCTATCCAAAGAGATGATTGGCTTCACTACCTACTTCCCACTGTTATAACTCAGGAAGGTGTGGGATGTTAAGGAGGAGGGAAGTGGCACTGACAGGCAAGGACCTTCCTTTGTTTTCTTAGAATTAATTGTGCCTGGAGAAAAACTTGGCTAACAAAGTTAATTCTCCAATAGGCCACTGGAGGGCAGTATCTGACTACTGACTGAGGTTAGCTGTCTAGGTTAGCAGGAAAGATTTCTTGAGGCTCCTTCCTCTATTCCAAAAACAGAAATAGAAAAATATAGTTTCTCCAAATATCTGCTACATTCAATATATGAAGAGTATATATGAATATAAGTAATATTAAAGAGATGTAAACAGCTGTATGCACAATTTAAAACATAAAATAAAAATTTTATTGTTGGCAGTTTTTAATCAGATACGGGAAGAGTGGGAAGTTGAGGAGCAAGCCTCCTGAGAGATCAGAGTCCAACTTTCTATTTCCAGCATCTTCTCTGAGAAAAGCTATTCTTTCCTGTCAATGGTGCGATACAGGCAGGAGAGGACAGCCTAAATGCAGTGCTTCCTTCCCGTTGTTGTGAACAGGCTGTGTGGTTTTTTTTTTTTTTTTTTTTTTTTTTTTTTTACAGGGTTCTAGGTAGCCACAAGCCTACTGTGTGTGCTCTTCTCAACCTGACATTTAGCATTTCCCCTTTTACGTTATGATACTATCAGGAATGAAGTCAGTGAAACCTGTTGACTACAGAAAGAAAACTCAAGGTGTGTACACTGAAGTGCAAGAGTTGTGAGCTCCCACACTTGAGAGATTACCCTTTTTGTAATAAAGTCTCAGTTAATAAATCCCCAGAAAAAGAAAGGTCCCTCAAAGCAAAGTCAATTTCAGTAGCAGCAGAAGCTGCCCAGGATGACAACTAGAGCCTGGCTCCTTTAAGAGACCAGCTACCGCACACCTGAAGGTACAGCTTGCTGAGAGGAAGTGGGCCGGTAACCAAAGATGGACTCAGGTGCTGAGCATGAGCCATCCAGGTGCCACAGAGAGAGCTAGGCATCTGATGCTAAAACACTTGGATTCTGCACCTACCCCATACTGGTCAGTGTATATGACCTTGTATAAGTGAATTATTTGAATAACTTCAATTGTCTTATCTATAAAATGGGAATAATGATCATACCTACCTCACAGCGTTGCATGAGGTTCAAATGTACAGCAAAGCACTTTGTAAACTGTGAATGAGGAAGGGCACTGATATTTGTTGAGGCTGGAACTTTGTAGATCTCATATAATCCTCACAACAACTCTACAATGTTAGACAATTGTCTACAATTGGTGAATAATTAAGGCTCAGAGTAGTGAAGTGATTTACCCATGTTCCTTGCTAATAAGCCATAAGTGCCGCAATTCAAATCCGGAAGGTCTAATGCCGAAGCTCTCTAATTTGCGTTATACTGCTTCTCACTGCATAAATGAGGTATCATTTTAAATTATGGGCTGTCACAACCAATCGCTGACTTGTAACCCAATAGCCTTAAGAGCCCATAACCAGGTCTAACAAAAGAAGATTTAAAAGGTCACTTGCTTAAAGAATACAGTTCTTGAAAATTCACATCAATTTTAAAAAGCAATAAATTAAATTGCACTAATCTTAACTTTTTCTCCCTGTTTCAACTGAGAAAAAATATCTAATATATCTACCTTTGCTCAGGAAGGCCTACGCTTTATGGAGATAGGCTTTTAGGATGTTATAGCTACAGACCATTTTCACAATTTTAGAAAAAGTTATATTTTAACTCTATACATTTGTTCCTATCTGCCTCATTCCCTATTATCTAGGTTCACTCGCATCCTTCTATCTATACATATTTTATCTCTGAAAGTTAATTCATGACAACAAAGTACCATCACAAAAATTATCTTCTTTGTTAAAACTAAACTATGACTCAACTATAAATCAAAGGTTTCTTGCTTATTTATAAAATGAGTATTTATGGTTATTTGCAGATGCTCTTGGGCCTGTATCTATTTTGTGGGAAAAGAATGGGAAAAAGATTATTTAGCCTAGTAAAAAGTTTCTATAAAACTTTTTTGCAGAAAAAGGAGAATATGGTGGTGGTGAAATATACATACACCAAGAGGAAGGCTGGAAGTTTAAACTATTTAACTTCAGAATAACAGTTGAGAAGCATGGAAGACACAAACACAAAGTGTTTTCTAACAGTAACTTTTCTGGTTACTTTTAACCAGTTAAAGACTTTTTTGTTTGTTTTTAATCTGGTAGTTTATATGATGTTCTGATCAAAAGCAGGGCCTCGACTCAGTGACTTCTTGAAATATCATGAAAATATTTAGTATTAGTCTGTGAAAGACTATGAACTAGACAGTTACTTTTAACATCTTCTAAGTTCACACACAAAAATTATTGAACAAACATCAAAAGACAAGGAAAAAAAAGACAGAACATTCATTTTAAGGTCTTGATAAGTTTTTGATACCTACCCTGGACTTTGAGTTTCCCATTCCCATTTCTATATCCTTTTGAAGCCTTCTCCTTCTGCATTTGGGAAAGTTAACAATTCGCATGATGAAATAAACAAATGATTTTGGACTAGGAACTAGACTGAAGGGTGGAGGTAATGTTTTTCCATCATCAAAATAAGATAACCAAAGTTTTGAACGAGCAAACTTCCATTCTACATCACTGTCATCCTGTGTCACAAAAATACAAAAAAGATAACTAATTTTAAAAGCTTATTATTCTACTAACTGATGCTAATACGTTTTTTACAATGAATCTGTTTTTGAAACAGATGACTTATACACATTTATCTACATATACTCTATAGACCTACATAATATTCTCATTTTTCAAATAAAATATGCTCATTCTCTTTCATATGCCTCTACATGTACCCATTGAAATTTAAACAGAATTTCCTGTCTACTATCTAAAAACAAGGTAAAAAAGATAAGAAAAAGTGAGTGCCAAGGAAGGATAGAAAGATTAATTCCTCCCTCTGTCCCCCAACCCAATCAATTCTGCATGTTCAACAATAGTTGCCTATCTCCCATCCTCCTTCCTCACCTATACCTATACAAGCCAGGTTGTAGACACAGCATATTATATTTCAAGGGCAAGGGGGAAAAAATGGTTCTCAGATGAATTGCTTTTTGGTGTTTCTGCATCTACCATATATTCCCGAATGTCTCATGAGTCCCTAAGTAGCCTAGACCTGTCTTACATCTCCTTCCATTCTCTGTGCTGCCCACAGTGATAGGAGAAACCACCCTAACTGACAGAAGAAATGAAGGGAAGTGGGCCTTACGAGGAGGAAGTTGGCTCTCTCAGTTCACACAACCTAGAAGGCCATTAGGACCAAAACTTCTGCTTTGACAGTACTATATTATGAGTTTCTAAAACATACATAGAGATTTGGTGGAGTTAACAAACAGCAAAGCACTAAAGAGATACTGAACACTAAATTGAAGGACGTAAGAAAACATATATACAACAGTGAAGAGAGGTACCAAACCCAGCCAAATCCAAAACTAAGAATCAAGTGATTTCTAGGATACCCAAAATTTTGACTGGATAAAGAACATCATTAGTGTTTGCCAAGCATCTGGTCATTCTACCAGGTAGAATGGTGGGCTGGCTACTGAACAAAGAGTAATTTCCTTAGGGCCAATACTTCTTCTAGCCACTAATTTCAAAACTTTTGAAATATACTCCAAGAGAAGGCAGAGCAGCAGTAAATTCATGGGGACCCCTGCTGTGCACCTAGAAGACACTAGAATGTGTATAGCTACCTATCTAGGTAGAAAACACAGGAAAAAGTCCAAGTTCTGTGTGGATATAAGCCTCTTTGTTATATGAGCTGGAGCTCAGCCATAGGGTACAGAAGATGTTTACTGTAAGAACAGGATGACAAGGATAAACACTATGGATAGAAAACAGATTTACCTCAATTTCTTGATATGAGCTATTAATCATAGCAATTAGCATGTTGAGTAAAACGACCACCATAGTTACATTGTATATTCCATAAAGAACGTATCCAATATTTTCTATGAATTTGTGATCATATTTGAGCACAACGGAAGTCACTTCAGACAACCCAAATATTGACCAAAACAAAGTCTTGAAACTTTCTTCTACACTGTTGAAGAAATAAGGTACAAAGTAAGTAAGTTAGCAGTTTTCAATGTGCAGGAGTGAAAACTAAAAACAAGTTAGGCTCTCTTGTACAGATTAAAATACCACCATAATACACTCCAAGAGTATAATTACTTTCTTACGACATTTTACAGAAAAATTATACTCTCAGGTTTTCAGGAACTGGTAATTACATAGTGCCAATGCCCAGCTTTTCTGAAGTTATCATTAAGTGAAAATTCTCTGAACGCCACAGGAGAAAGCTGAAGTCAAGTCACAATAACCATTCCTTTCTCCTAAAAAAATGGGAATTTGGTGTTTGATTTTGTAGGTGATTTAGAAATTTAAATCAAGTTTTCTGTAGTAGAACAGGGTTGGGATTTAAATTATATACCCAATTTTTTAGAAGTATGTAAAAACATATTCCTTGCAGCATCATTTGCAGTGCAGAAGAATGAAAGTAATCTAAATATCCATCAGTAGTGCACAGGCCAAATAATACTGGTATATCCATACAAGGGAATGCTATGCAGTCACTGTGGGAAAAATAAGACAAGCTGAGCTTCATGTGTTTATATAAATTATATTGAAGATATAATAAATGAAAAAAAAGAGCTATAGCAAGTATGAAATATTCTATCACTTAAATAAAAAAGAGGGGCATACAAATACTTATATTCTTTTTTATATTAAAAAATGCCTCTGAAAAGATTGAAAAGAAACCATTGCCTCTGGGAACTAAGGAGAAGTAAGAGACTGGGCCAAGGTTAGGTAGAAGGACAGGCATTTCCCTGTAGATGCCTCTCTATCTAAATTTTTTATCACAAGAATGTATCACCTACCTAGAAATACTTAACTGAAAATGAAGAGAAGGAGCACTTAGGCCCTCACCAGACTAATTACCTACTTTTGTCCCTTAAGTGACCTTTGGCAACACGTATTTGGCTGGTTTTGTCATAGAACCAAATTGTAATCACTGGTGAACTAAATTAACAATCCTTAAATTAAAGATTTACACAGATAGAATTCCATTACACCTTCAAGAGTAAGTTTTTTTCCAGAAAAAGATTCGTAAAAATAGTACTTTTTAAATGTGTTATAACAGATCCTAAATAACAATGAATTTTATAGATTTGTAGGCTTCAGTACTAGTTTATTCATTCATTCACACAACAAATGTTGATGGAGCACCTATTATGTTGTAGAAATTTTGCTAAACCCTGAGGATGGATGGTTGAATACCTCTGTTTCTATAGATTTATTCTCAATTATGAAACATTTGGCTGTGTGATGTTATGGCACAGATGCTGACAGGAGAGTAAGAAAAACTATAACCTCTTTATTCCTGCCATTTATTTAACTGCATCACAAAAATTCTCCTGCTCCTTCCTCTTGCTCCTTTGCAAACCTTGCTGTCCCTACCTTCTCTTCAAATCTATATGGAGTGCCTGTGTGGGAAGAGGGGGATAGTAAAAAAGGAAAGGACACTGGCAGTTCTGAGCTCCTACTGTGGGCAAGAGGCTTTATATAACTCACCTTACATAATCGTCACAACGACCTTATTTAAACTTTATTGTACTTATTTTAAAAATAAGGAAACGAACACAGAAATGTTCAGGAACTTAACCAAAAGCCACAGCTAGAAAACAGCAGAGATTGCTTTCAAATCCAGGTCTGCGTGATTTTCAGCCTATGTCCTTTCTACTACATTGCATGACCACATCCCTAGACAAAACAGTGAAGAAAATAGAATGTATAAAATGAGTTACCATAGAGTTAAAAGGAAAAAGGGGGCAGGAGTTACAATATGTGCAGGATCTCTTTGTCATTTCCCTGCTGAGTTAAAAAAGATTTTCTTTCTTCTTCTTCATTACGATACAGTGAGTTTCAAGTCTCACCTCTAAGACCTGTACTATAGTAACTATTTAAAAAATTCATTTTAGAATAGTTGAGATGTCTACAAGGACTTGATACTCTATTTCAGCCTATAGAGTAGTTATTGAGTGTATAGTTTGTTTCCAGTTGTGGCATTATTGGGAACAAAGGGAAAGTAGGGAGGGTTTATAACCTCCCCAACTGGAAGAACTGCAGTACAGGGTGGGGGCGCCCTACCTCCATGACATTCAGACACCATTGGGTGCGAAAAGATCTCACAATCTGAGTGTCTCCATGCTGAAGAAACTTAAAGGGAATATGACTAAGGAAGCTTGATCAAGGAAGACTTCATGGAAGTGGTGAATCTCCAGTGCAGAAACCAGTATGGCCAAAGGAAGACACTGGTATTACCATGATAGTGGGCTATAAAATGTTTAGCTATAATTTCCTCTTACTCGACTCCCTGTACTGATTAATGAATACATTATAATAAAAGCTGATGCTTCCTTTTTGAAAGAAGAGTACTGGCTACAAAATGATGAAACTAATTTTAATGTTATATGTAATGTAAGAGACATCCAGTATTAGAAATTTGTTATTCTGTTTTCTTCTTCAAATAGCCAGTTTTGTCTAAGGTTTCTCCAAATTCTGATCCATTCTACGGTCAAATGCTCACTAAGCTCACAGCAATGTAATTACACACAAGCACTGTTTTTAATGGATTCTTTTCTGCACTTAAATCTTTATTACAGTCAGAGAAATTTTTCCTTTGCTTCCTCTACATTTGTTTAAATTTCTCTTTATTGTACCTTTGTAATAAGATGTTTTACTTACGTGGTAAAAGCAGCATTTACTTTAGCCCCAAGGTAGTAAGAATAAAGTATGAACATGCCAATCATAAAGGCAAAAAACACCATGATAAAAAGGACCATGAACTTGAAGATGTCCTTTACAGTCCTTCCAAGAGAGATCTGCAGGGGGCCAAAGCTCTCATTTGCAGGGAGGATGTATGCAATCCGAGAGAAGCTGAGCACAACAGCTATGGCATAAAGGCCTTCAGATATAATCTGAGGGTCAGAAGGGAGCCATTTATCTCTAGCTAGAAAAAAAGAGAGAAAGAGTTTAAAAATGGAGCTTTCTATTCATATACAACTACTGTACACAAAGCAAATACCTTAAATAGGATCTATCTTGTAGGTAGGTGGTTACCATCTCAGTTGAAGCTACTCTAGATTTAATTAACTATCCAGGTACTATTTTCATCTTAAACCAGAAACGTAAATTCTACATTACTTTCGATGGATTACTTACTATTATAAAGATGCTAAACTGACCTTACATTGAGCAGAAACAGAATAAAATACAAAACACGAAGCGGTTAAAACACTTCATTAGACATAGGCTGTATCCAGGATGACAAAAAACTGACTTGACTGATTTGTCCCTTCAGTTATTAGATTTACTGACTAGGGATTTTATCATCCTGTAGGCACAGTTGGAGTGTAACTTCTTTTCCATATTTTGTGGAAAAATTAGTTCAACCAACAGTTTATGCAAATAAAATATTTCGGATATAGATTCAGAATGAGGATCCCTAACAACCCTTTCAAGGTCACTTATTAAGTCTGCAGCAGACCTGGCAGGTCAGTAAAATATTATGTGGTTAATTTTGTGTAAACTGAGTCACTCCCAAAAGAATGAATGTATTGTAGACTTCTGCAATAACAACAAAAATTAACATTTATTGATCAGTTCAGCCATTGTGGAAAGCACTTCGGAGATTTCTCAAAGAACTTAGAGCTACCATTCAATTCAGCAACTCCATTAGTGCGTATATATCCAAAATAAAACATTGTTTTACCAAAACACACATGCACTTGCATCTTCATTGCAGCACTATTCACAATAGCTAAGATATGGAATCAACCTAGGTACTCATCAACAGTGGATTGGATACAGAAAATGTGGTATATCTATACCACAGAATACTATGCAGCCACAAAAAGGAACAACAATCATGGATGCAGCTGGAGGCCGTTTTCCTAAGTGAATTAATGCAGGAATAGAAAACCAAATATAGCAGGTTCTCAATTATAAGTGGAAGCTAAATATTGGGTACTCATGGACATAAACATAGCAACAATGAAATTGGAAACTACTAGAGGGAAGAGGAAAGGGGTGAAAAACTATCTATTCTGTATATGCTCAGTAACTGGGTAATGGGGTCATTCTTAGCTCTAAACCTCAGAATCATGCAATATACTAAGGTAACAAATCTGCACATGTACCCTCTGAATCCAAAATAAATGTTTAAGAAATTAACATTTATTGAATGTTTAATATATGTCAGACACTGCTTTCAGTGATCCTATGGATGTGATACTATTATCCTCTTTTTAGAGATGCAGAAACCAGACTTAGAAAAGTTAAAAACTTGATCAAAACAATACATATAGGAGATAGGGAAGCCTGAATCCACAAATTCCCTTCCAGACAACAGTCACTAAATATACGTGAATAAATTTAAATAAATAGGTTATGAAATAGTCAAGATATATTACATAAAATACAACATAAAATTAATTAATTACAAATGGTGCTCATTTGAACAAGTCTCCTTGGTATATAAACATCTTTGCTTATGACAATAACAGAGGTACTTAATTACATCGTATATTTTGGAGCTGAAGTCCAGCCTTCAGTAACGTTAACATGCTGCTTGTACTCATTACAGTATGCCCTAATTACACCCATAAAAAATAATTCTTCACAACCAGAACACATTTAAGCTCTGTGCCTGAGTTCCCTTACTTGTAAGATGAAAATTATACAATACTTTCATGAAATCTGAAGTCTTTTCCAGATTTCAGATTTTACAACTATATACAAATTTGCTAACTATGGCTCCTCAATCTGACCTCAGGGGAAAGGAGGCTAACATTACTTACCACTGGTTTGTATGGGGCAAGCAAGGCATCAAGTCCTTTCACATCGGATGTCAGTTGAGATCTCACTGACATAATATAGAGAAGTTTGGCATGAACCTCATTCCATGCCATATGAACAGGACAACATCCTCCCCCCATATTTCTGCTGTTTCTCCAGGGCTTACATTCTCACCGTCACTTTAGAACCTACTTCCTGCCTCTGTTGAATTACTGTTCACTTTGCCTGCAGAGCAGTTTAACACCTTTTATTATCTTATCTCCTTGAATCCATGCTCTCAGGGACTTATCTTCCACATTCAAACAGTTTATCAAACTATTTTTTCCCTAATTAAGACAGTCCCAATAATAATTATCTTATAGGGTTAAAGATAATTTTCTTCCATCTTGCAACACTGTCTTTTTATAGCTATGGAAACTGACACACAGAGAAGCAAATTGACCTGAACAAGGTTACACAACCAGGGGGAGTCATAGCCTTGAAATGAATCCAGTTGTGTAGAGTTCCAAAGTTCATGCTTTCTCCACTGTCCACAGTAAATATTCAATACACCTCTCATTGGCATTTCCTTCCAAAATGTGGTTCTGATACCTTTCCCAAAACATAATGGTACCCTGAAGCTAACAACTTACCATAAGTGAAATACTGTATCTCTGGTGGGAGTGTCACTTCGCTGAGGTCACTCTCTTGGACATAACTGTCCACATACTGTTGTGCCTTTGTTGCCTGAAGGAAAGCTAGGAATCTGGCTGTGAACGCAGCAATGAAGATGGAGAGCATCCCAAAGTCAAGCACATTCCACAACTGCAAAATGTATTCCCTAGGTCCTTCCAGCCAGAGCTCCTTACACTCAGACCACATCATTCCTGTCACAACAAATACAGAAGGTACAGGTCAGATTTTACAGGCTACACCAAGAAGCCATTATTCTGTCCATCATCAGCCAATTCTCTGAAATACCCTACACATCGAGCACTGTACTAGGCATCACAAAGCATTGACTGTATGGTCACTGAGGCCCTGGGCAGAGTTAAATGGAAGAAGCTCCTGCTAAGAAAATAATTCACTCCACCACATTAGAATTTGCAGAAGTACAGTCTACATATGGCACCAGAAATGTCTCTATTCATGTAGAGGAGGTGGTGGAGGGGGGTGGGGAGAAGGAAAAAGGAAAGGAAATAAGCAAGGAAGGCTCTTCAAGTCATCCCATAAGACTTTTGGAGAAGAAAATATGTTCTTATAAAATCACAATGGTTAGTTATCAGACCATAGTGATTAGTGGAGAAATAAGTCCCCAAGATTTTTAACAAGAACAGTTTCCCAATAATCCTCTTATCCTTTCTCCTCAATTCCATGTCATGCTGGGAAGTAAGCAACATCATTTGAAAAAGATGAAACCCTTAAGTGGGAGGCCCTAGGACATTCTGAAGGAACTGAAAGCAGAAAATGCCATCCTTGGAAAAAAGGACAAAATAGTCCAACTTAACAAATTGTCCTGACTACAAAAAGGGAAAATATTGTGGAATTAAAAAAATATATAATGGCTCAGAAGAAAATTTATAAAATAATTATATGACCTAGGCCGAGGCCACAAGAGTGAATGAAGGGAGGAATGAACCTACTAACTCAGAAAATGAGAAGATACCAAGAATTACACTGGATAAAAGAGAATGTGCAAAAATGACTTCGGATTAATCAGCAATAAACAACCTTGTTCCAGTTTCCATTTCTTAGCATGGAGCACAGCAAATTATTTTCCTCACATTATGTCAAATTCTTATTTTAACCTAGCTATTCAAAATGGGTTATTGTAAGGTGAAATAGGTTGGTGCAAAAGTAATTGCAGTTTTTGCCATTTAAAAAATAGTAAAAACCACAATTACTTTAGTACCCAACCTAATAACAAATATTCTGAAAATGAAAAGTCTCTTAAAATCTCTGGAACTAAAGTAACAGAGAAATTTTCTCTGTCATCAATTGATAACCACTGGGTCATTTCGTAAGTATTTCAATTAAATAATTGATCACAGTGAGTCACATTTTAAAACTTACATCTTGTTCAATAATTGAAGTTAGATTTCTGAAACACAGTATATTTGTAATTAGGCTCATGTTACCCATGAAAAAAATTATTTAGTATTAAGGAATACCTTTTAGTATTAGCTAGCTAGAAAATTATTTAATTATTTTGCTATTTAGCTTATCTTACAACAGTGATGTTATCACCATATAAGACATAACATTTTTTTCAATAGAAAAATGACAATTATGTATATAATTACTTTTTGGTAGAAATTAGGGTACTTAAAATAAAAGGCTTACCAAGAACCCAGACCATAATTAGCATTTCAGTCCATGTAAACTGGGTGGTTTTCACCCTGAATATCTGTTTGGGATAGTCAATAACCGTGATATTGGGCAGCGTGGTGATGCCTTCGAATCTGTCTGAGGCGTTGAACACAAGCAGGCCCAGGAAGATGATGAAAGAAGCTGCGTGTGCTACAAACTTCATAAAAGGGCTTCGCAGAATTTTCCCCAGCTGTAACAAAACATAGAGGAAAAGTTTGCTTCAGAAAATCTGGCTTTCACTTGTAGCAATTACAATACAGGATTAAAAAAAAAAAATAGATGAAAGGAGAACACTCAAAATTCTGCTTCTGTTTCCAAAAAGCTCTACATCATGAAAAATATTCTTTTTTTAGCGGGATGCTTCCTCCAAAAATAATTTAATAAGTCTTCAAAATTCATGGTTTCTAAACGTTCAATTTGTCTTAGGGTAGACTGCATTCACAGATTCACAGATGCACTTCTGGAAATCACAGAGCCCACACTGGTACTTGCTCTTATTTTTACAGAAAATAATATGCAAAGTCCAGATTTTTAGGGTCTAGGAAAAGAAACTTCAACTTTTTACTGTATAATTATTTATTGCTTTGCAATTGAGATTTTATGATGAGCTTATAGACTCATATAAGACATTAAAAACCCTTTGAAGATTAAAAAAATTACTACTACAGAAATAAATTTTAGTTCTCATTTCTAAATATTCCAAAATCAAGTTATACCTGGTATACTATAAAAAAGGCAGAAAATATTAGAACCAAGATCAATATTGTATCTGTTATACTACCCAAAATAAGAAGAGAGAGACACACAATAATTAAAACCTCTAAGTAGGTTAACTTAATTGAAAGTGATCTCTGAGTTGGGTAATCATGTAAATGGTACAAAAGGATTTCTAAAGTTCAGTTTATAATTATTTTAAGGTGACTCCTTTAAAATCCCCTATGATATAATGTCCTTAAAAGTCCCACGTTCTTGTGAAAATGAAAAACAATTCCTCCTGTCCCAAGGGCTTCCACAGTCCAAGACTTAGGTACATTTGGTAGATTTATCAAGTATGTTCTCTATTCTACACTCTCAGACCCTGCTTTTTAACTCAGTCTATGACCTTATAAAGTACGGAAGTTCACATCCAAAGGACTGCAACTCCAAACAAAAGTTTTTGCAGGTCTAGAACCTTAATGTGATGTCAATAAATGATGAAAGAAATATCTTGTATTTTCAGGATTGAGTATGAATGCACACAGACAAATGTCACATTTTCTATGTGAGACACAGAAAAATAACACATTTACACATCACCTTGCTGTTATACAGCTGCTGAAAGGGCACATTTGGGGTAGCTTATCTCTAGCACATAGAACTTTCTTGGGAATTGTCAAGTCTGTTTCTCCTAAAGGTCAATCCTTTAAAACTTTAAATAACATGAAAAGAAAGCAGAATGCCAATCTCAAAAACGGGATCTACATGGAAAATTCTTGCTACGTTGCCGTTTTGCTGTAAGATAGGTGGTATATGGCAGCTATAAACATGAGCTCCAGGAATGGCTCAACCTCCATGTTTCCCTTTTCTGCAGAGCATGCCACACTTAGCTGTACTTGTAAAAGTGTAGGAAAGAAAGAAGTGAACCCCAAGATGTCAACTTCAAACCTGATGGAATGTTTTAACTGATAATCAGTTAAAACATTCCATCAGGTTTGAAGTTGACATCTTGGGGTTCACTAAGAGACTTCTAAACCTGAACTTTGCAACTCATTTCCTCCAGAAAGGAAAATTATTTGGGTAGGATGTGGTTTTTGTTTTATTGCATGCCCTCTCATATTATTTATAGTTTTTCATCTTTAGTGTTTATGTATTTGAAGAATCTTAAAGTAATTTTCCATGATACATAACAAAAGAACTTAGTCGAGTTATCAAACATGATCAAAATGACAAATTTTCTGCCTTAGATTGCATGGGCAACTCAATGAAGTGAGATCGATGAATGTTCTCACACATATATGGTGTTTGCAGAGCAGAACTCTGCCAGGGGAGACTGCTGAGCCAGAGAGATGGCGGATTTCCAGGATCATTTGTAAGTGCCCTTTATTCATTTTGCCTTGAAACTACCTCTGATTTAAACAAAATCAAATTTCAGAATATAAAAACAGGATTAAAGGATCTCAGCACAGCTCCTTCTCTCTGGCAGTGCCCTTTATAACTGGTATGACTAGTATTCCTTCCACATCTTGCTAGGGGATCTCTTGGGCACAACTAAACTGATTCTACATTGGCAAGTTGAGGGAGAATGAAGGTACTAACCAAAATGATCCAAGCAAAACCAAGTAAACAATCTAAAAAAAATCTAAAACCCCAGAAACTAAATTCTACATTTTTTTTTTAAACAGAGTCTTGCTCTGTCACCCAGGCTGGAGTGGCATGATCTCAGCTCACTGCAACCTCTGCCTCCTGGGTTCAAGTGATTCTCCTGACTCAGTCTCCCAAGTAGGCGGGACTATAGGTGCGTGCCACCATGCCTGGCTAATTTTTTGTATTTTTTGTAGAGACAGGGTTTCACTGTGTTAGCCAGAATGGTCTTGATCTCCTGACCTCATGATCTACCAGCCTTGGCCTCACAAAGTGCTGGGATTACAGGCATGAGCCACCATGCCCAGCCTAAATTCTACATTTTTAAGAACTGTCTGAATGAACAAAGGGCTAGGGGAACCTGACGTGCATTTTCTTGAAGACTTTGAATACCACCACTGTTCTCAACTGTGCTTCACACAATCAACCTTACATTTCTTCTGACAGGTCCAAATGGGTTGCCCTTCTATTTCCCAGTGTAACTGTTTCTTGGTACTATTGCAGTCATGCTCTCCATTCCTGGGTCTGGCCACAGGCCAGCCCAGCTGACACTGTTAATAAGCTGCCAATAAAATCAGTACAAGTGCTACTTTGCTCAAGTAGCTTTTCCTTCTCTGTCTACCATGAGGATTTTCATCTTAAAAGCCTAAGTATTTTATGCCTGCAAATGTGATCTATCCCACCAGTACCAAATCCTTTTTCATCCTTTATTTGAATTGATCCAGTAATTAAAAAGCAGAATCTGTGTTCTTGAGTCAATTAACATTCAGTGTAAAACTGATAAGAGTCTTAAGCATGAAGCTTTTACTTTTTTTTTTTTTTTTCAATCCCAAAGAGACATGGTACACCAACCATAGAGGAAAGAGATGTAGAAAGCCAGTACCCTGCTACAAGGTGCGATCCAGTAGCCGATGGCCAGGAATGGAAGGCCCAGGGCCACAACCAGCACAACGAGACACTTGATTGCTATGGTCTGCTCCCTTAGGCCTGAGAGGTTTTCATACCAGATGGTCAAGAGCTGCTGCTGGCAGTTAGGATGAGCCACAAACTGTTGAGAGACAGAGAGTTTGAGAAGGGGAGAGAAAGGTAAGTTTCCATACCATTGTCAATAGTTCAACTATTAAATGCACATGCATCCTAAAGATATTAAAGCATAGGTACAGGAAGGTTCTGGTAATATTCTTTGCCTTCCCTCCATTTTTCAAAATTGTCTCAGAACTAATAGAAGAACTAGAATGGAAACGAGAAGGTAAAATTGGTGTTGCACTTATCATAGTTCTTTTTGATAGAAACCCTCCATGATTCACAGATTTCTCTGTGGAAACTGGGTGACATCTGGCTTCTTTTGTAAAAATGTGTCCCATCTTGCTGTTGGCCAGCTTACTTGCATTCAGTTCAAAATGGAAAAGAAAAAGAGTTACTTGGTTTATTGCAGACTATAGCTAAAAGAGAAATGTATGAAGTTTTGTGAGCAACCCCTAAAATGCTGCATGTATAAAAAATACGTGCATGACGCACCCTTTTGTAATTATGTGCTATTACTGCAAATCTGTAAAAGGTCTGAAAAATAATCAATGGACTTGCAAGTAGTATGCTGGGTCCACACATGCACTGCTTCCAGGAACTGGCATCAAATGCCACTTCCCTCCTGCCCTCTTTTTGATTGCTTCCTTTATCAAAAGGTCAAAAGAACATGACTATTTATCTTCAGCAGTTTTTTAATAACCACAATTCTAATCAGGAAAAATGAGCAAATTATACTTATTTCAGCCCAGCCATTCGATTTTGTTAAGTTATCTGCCTGCATCATTTAGAAGGACTGGGCAAGAAGCAGAATGTTATTTGTAGTCAGGCCCATGTAAAGGTCCCTATGCCAAAAGCTGCCCATTTGTAGCTAGATATGCCTTTTGAATGGCCGTATGCACTTTGTCCAAGCTCAGGAATTCAGACATCCACTATGAGTGACAACATATTTTTTAAAGGAGTTTTTAACAACACAAAAATCAAGGTGTCACTGTCTTCTAAAAAACAGAATAAACAATAACAATGAGCCTATTAAGAAATACCCATGAAATGTTTTGGGGAACTCTAAGAAACACAGTAGCTGCAGTTCCTACTGGTCAGAGGTTCCTCTTTTTTTTTTTTTTTTTGAGACGGAGTTTCGCTCTTGTTACCCAGGCTGGAGTGCAATGGCGCGATCTCGGCTCACTGCAACCTCTGCCTCCTGGGCTCAGGCAATTCTCCTGCCTCAGCCTCCTGAGTAGCTGGTATTACAGGCATGCGCCACCATGTCCAGCTAATTTTTTTGTATTTTTAGTAGAGGCGGGGTTTCACCATGTTGACCAGGATGGTCTCGATCTCTTGACCTCGTGATCCACCTGCCTCGGCCTCCCAAAGTGCTGGGATTACAGGCGTGAGCCACCGCGCCCGGCCAGAGGTTCCTCTTTAATCAAGTTCTAGTTAATGATCCCGATGATTCTTAGTAACTCCAGGCAATTCCTAGAGTTACTAATATTTGGCTATTTATCAAAGCCCACTTACAAGGAAACGCACAGGGTTCCACTGACTGGTGCACAGTTTCCTATCAACAATTTTAATTAAAAAAGAAAGTCTCATCTCCCAGGGTAGGCAATGGAGGTGCAATTTCCTCAAATCCCTGCTTTTGCCCCCGGAGTGCACCCAGTGGAGAAGTCCACTGATGACTGCACTGGTGGCTGCCTCTGCCCCACTGTACATGGGAACTCAACTACTCACAGACAGAGGTGGTGAGACAAAACTGACAAATATTAGATTTGAGATACTTAACTGAGTTCTTTCCCACAGTACTAATCAGTAGTGTTTGGGGGATCTAAAGTACTACAAAGAAGATGCTACTTTTTCTTGTTTGATAATTCAACATGAAAAACATATTACGGATAAAATGTCTGTGTCCCCAAAATTCATATGTTGAAAATCTAAGCCTCCCCCAGAATTCGTATGTTGAAATTCTAAGCCTCAATGGGATGAGTATTAGGAAGCGAGGCTTTGGGGAGGTAATTATATCATGAGGGAGTAGCCTTCATGAATGGGATTTGTGCCCTGATAGGAAAAGGCCAGAGAGCTCACTCTCTTTCTGCCATGTGAGAATCCAATGAGAAGTCAGCAGTCTGCAACCCCAAGGAGAGCCCTCACCAGATCTTCACCATGCTGATTTTGGATTTCCAGGCTCCAGAACTGTGAGAAATAAATTTCTGTTGTTTATAAACTACCCACCTATAGTACTTAGTTACAGCAGCCTGAACTAAGAAGCATATTTTATCATGAGAGTCCCTTTCCATTCAGTTTTCACAATCCCAGGTCCTGATTTTCAGTAGCTGCTAGTTGCTAAGGATATATTAGATCTTCTCTCCAACCCAAGATTTTGTCATTTTTCCAAGGTTCTAATTTTTGAAAACAGCATTTCACAGACCAATGCTGTCGTTATTTGAACTCATGAATATAATCAAGGTTGAAGGCTTCCTGGGTATATGTAACAACTTCCTAGGATTCTTGTTGAGAACTTCTCCAAAATTCCACTTCTGCCCCTGTACTATATTTAGATCATTTCCTTCCTGCTTCACCTCTCCCTCTATGGTCCCTAAATGTCCTTTATTCATTCATTAATTTATTCACTCATCAAAATGCTTTAAGCCCCTTCTATGATCCTGGAAGTATATTGGGCAAGTATATTGGTACAAGAAGATGAAAATGGAAATATCAGAGTTGAATTAATAAGTAGTAATTGTTCTGGGGTACACAGTAAGCTTTCCATGGATACAAAATAAGATATTATAACTGAGACTTCAACACATATGCTTGTCAAGATGCCTAATCAGAATTTAAAATAGTCTTAATTTGAATGTTGGTACAAGCATCTTGATATTTAGAGGATCTGGATTTGTGGGAAGTTAGACGGATATAAATAAAAGGTATCCCTGGTGACCGCAGCCAGGCTAAGCTTAAGACAGGTAATGGTGCATTAGGGTAAACTACAAGTGGAGCATATAATGTCGCAAAATCAGATTGCCACTTAGGAAATCAACAAGGCAGTTTTTAGACCAAGGGTTTCTGTAGGAAACAAAATCCCCATGAAGTTAGGAGACAGGTAGGCATGTGTCTATATGGAATTGGTGGACAAATTTCCCTTTTGTAAGTGTTTGGTAGCTATCATTTGAATGTGTCTCTTCCAAAAATCAGGTACTGTCAAAGTGGCAGAGTTAACAGGTGGGGCCTTCAAGAGGTGATTAGGCCATGAGGGCTGCTCCCTTGTTAATGGTATTAAGACCCTTATAAATGAGGCTTCATGCAGCATCCAGCTATCTTGCTCTTCTATGCTTCTGCCATGTGAGGACACAGTGTTTCTCCCCTCTGGAGGATGCAGCCTTCACTAGACTATCAAACTTGTCAGTGCCTTGATCTTGGACTTCCCAGACTCCAGAACTATGAAGAATAAAGTTTTGTTCTTATAAATTTCTCCACCTCAGGCATTCTGTTATAACAATGCAAATAGACTGAGGCACTGGTCGTTCTTAGGTTTTAAACTCTTGAGGACAGAAATACTAATGTTATAGTATATCTCCCTTTCCTCCTCCTCCTTGGACTAATCTTTAAATTTGAAGATGTGCTTTATGCCATTAATTACATATTTATTAAGAGTGCATAGCTTTAAAGACTTGATGGAGTCAATCCTTTCTATATGGCATATATATGATCATCAATCTTTGACTTGATGTAACTTGTACAACAGTGCAAATACTTACTCTGCATTAAGTAGTGACCAGAATTGTGGTGTTTGCATTTTGCCTGTTACACTTTAAAATTCAGCTTACCAGGTCTATTTCCTGTACGTCTAATTCTACTCTTTTGTTGTTGTTGTTGTTGTTGAGATAATTATACACCAGCTCATGGACTCATTGATTCTGTTTCATCCACACAAACAATTTTCCTCCAATGAGTTAAAATCCTAATGCAAGTTCACAAGGAGCATTTCAAAAAAGAAAGTGAAGCCAATACAGTAATAGTAAGTTAAGGCAAAAAAGCTAATCCCTTTAGGAGATAAGTTTTGCTCTTTTCAATGCCTTCAAAATAAGGCAATGACCTTTATACCTTAAAACTGTTTTACCTCCTGAAAAATCTCTTTATGTTACAACACCAGTTATGCCCAGCTGGATAAAATTTGTATGCTGTTTCGTAACTCCAGTGCACCAACAAATTGAAGTCATCACAAAACTTATACCCTTATTTGGAGTTTTCTGATTTAAAAAGAGAATGTTTGACATAGAAAATCTTAATCTTTCAATTGAGCAAAAAGCATGTAGAACAAATGCTTTTTCATTATAAACTGAACCACTGATCAGGACAGGTTAGGGAAAACAATCACATTTTTAACTTAAAAATTAATTCATGTTACATCGTTTTTCATCAAATCAGCCTTCACAAGACCTGTTTTCATGGGAATACGGTATGTGTAAAAACATGGTAGGAACTCTGGTAGGAACTCTGGATTTGTTTTAAGTGACACTGTGAGAGCCATAATTCATACAATTTAAAGGAAAATATTCTTGTAAATAAAAACTAGGCAATTTGACTTCTTTTTAAAACTCACTGAATTGTGAAATATAAACCCAAAACATGTATTGCACAGATTTTCTGGATTTTCAAACTTGCTGAGTACAAAATGCTCTGTTATCTCTTGGTGCCTGGGGATAGACCAGGACAAGAGGCCACATAGTGCAGGACCCAGGACTGTGCTGGCCAGCACAACACTCTAAAGTCTTGGTGGTATATTTACCAATCTCTCATTATCTTTCTTTAATTCTGGGCTTTTTCTGTGCACTTTTTGCACAGAACATAGATGCACAATGGATAATTTTATCGTTTATACTGCTGTATGTTTCTGTTTAGAATGCTTTTTCTATATTTAAATCTCATCCTACTATGGAGGAATTATTATTAGGAGAGCAGAAAGGAAGAACTCAGGAAATGTTTTCCTTCGCTTTCTGAGAGCCCAGTTTTCCAGATTCAACAGTCTACCAAGCTCTAGTATCTTTTGTTAAAAACTTTCTCACAATAGACATAGCTCATGGTGAAGTAGGTAGAATTTTGGTTATTTCTATGGTGTGGAGTGGATTAATGTTCAGCTGCACATCTATTGGGGATTCTGTGAGCTTCCCCAATATCACTTACTAAATTCCTTCCTGCTTAAATGGCTATGGTCTCTTACTAAGGACTTGATCCAGTACAAGGGGCATGAAATCTGTCTTTGATGATTGAGGACTAACTTGCTTGAGAGTCATCACTCTGGGTATGAATTTTCATAATGTAGAAATGGTATTATTAGTAGCTAATATTTATTGAGCAATCACCATGTACTACTCTGTGCTAATTACTCCTACCTCACAGAGCAGGATAGAGGTAGAGTCAGAAATAGAACTCAAGACTTTTGGGAGGGGGGGCAAATAGTCCATTATTCTAATTAAACAAAATTTATGTTTTTGCCTAAAAATTTATTTTCTTGTACCCATTTTCAGAAAATCAAATTTCATCTTCCAATCTATTCCATTCTCTTTCCAAAGAATAATATAGGTATTTCCGTAAATAGTGTTTACTATCCTTCCAGTTTTATAATTTACCTTAGAGACCCCTTAAAATGATTTTAGGCTGGTCCCATTGGCTCACACCTGTAATCCCATTACTCTGAGAGGCCAAGGCAGGCGGATCACTTAAGATCAGGAGTTTGAGAGCAGCCTGGCCAACATGGTAAAACCCCATCTCTACTAAAAATACAAAAATCAGCCAGGCATGATGATAGGTGCCTGTAATCCCAGCTACTCAGGAGGCTGAGGCAGGAGAATTGCCTGAACCCAGTAGGCAGAGGTTGCAGTGAGCCGAGATCTCGCCACTGCATTCCAGCCTGGGCAACAGAATAAGACTCCATCTCAAAAAAAGAAAAAAAAGATTTTAGGGTAAATAATCTTCAAAATCCATTCCATGTTAGTAAAGATGCAGGCATATGGTTGCTGTTTTACTATAATCATTGAGCACTGTAAATTTTTATTCTTTGTTAGTTTGAGAGAAGGAAAATGGTATTTGTACATTAGTATACGTTTATCACTAGAAGGTCTGAAAATTTTAAATATGCTTTTAGCCATCTGAATTTTTTCTTCTGTGACATGCCTCTTCTAACATTTTGCTGATTTTTCTATGGGGCTCTGGATGTTTTCCCTACAAATTTGTTTGAGTTCTTGGGATATTAAGAAGATCAATTTTTTGTGAGTTATAATCAAAAAGAGAATTTTTCCCAGTTTGCCTTTCACTTTTTTGTTTATAATCTTTCTGATGTCATACAGAGGTTTTATATTATATGTGGTCAGCTTATTTGTATTTTTGCTTTGTGATTTCTTCACTTTTATATTAGAAAGTCCTTTGTGACATAAACACTAAATTCATGGCCATATATCTCTTATTCTGGTGTTTTATGTTTTCATTTTCTGGATTAACTGTCACTGAGTTCTGTAAGGCCTGGGTTGAACTCAAGCTTTGATTTCTAGGGAAGACCAGAGCTCTGGGAATCCTGAGCCGAGTTAGAAGCCAACAGACTCAGAACCAGAGTTGGGAGTAGATCTTGGACAGAGGGTAGAAAAAGGACTTCCTGAGTCTCAAATGTGGCTATATGGCTTACCATTAGATAAGAATGGTTTCCTTGGTGAAATTAAGGGTTGATTTGAATAAATCTGAGTTTATTACGTTATCAGTCCATAACGTATAAAATTATCTTGAAATCCCAATGGTTTGCATATGGCTGTAGACTACCTCTGTGACAGAATGGGTAGGGTTTGTGTAGTATTATAACCCAAGATGTGGTTTTGCTTGGAGACTAGAAATGAGATGGTGGGAAAAGGAAGCAGCAGGAGTGGGTGGGGTGATATTTTTTCTCCTTGTGAGAATGAAGATGGTTGATTATTGAGTGAAAATGAAGGAAGCCTTTGAAAGGAAGAAAAAAAGGAGGAATTAGGGCTTTGGAGTATTTTAGAATTCTTACACACATTTATTATTCTAGAATAGAATTCTTACACACATTTATTGAGTGAAGATTCCAAATCAAAGACTTTACTGTAATTAATCCTCCTTTTATCGCATAAAACAAACAAAACCAGAAAGGTTTGCAAAGTCCTAAATCTCCTTACAGTTCTAAAAATTACTTTTTGTTTCCTGGTGGTTGATTGATACCAATTTATTATTAACATTTCATACATTGTAATCTACATGTCAATTTATTTAAAATTAACATGCAGGAAAACATAAACTCTGCAAGGCGGTTTAGTTGACAGAAGCACAAGTGTAGATAAGCTGTCTCTGCTCATATGACACTTTCAAAGCAATGATTAAAAACCAGTGACAACTGAAATCAATTCTCTCAGGTGCCAAAGAAAAACGATACATATTGTAGGATGTGTGAATATATGTCCAGACAGTTTTCTAAAAAACAGTTTACTATTGATCTTGTTCAAAATTACCCCTGTCCCTCAATATATTAACAAAACCTCAATTAGCAAGAACACTCTAAGAGGAGGTCAATCTAGCCAATTTAATTATCTTGTAACATACTTTTCTTGAAAAGCTGTTTTATTTCCATCTTTACGGAGAATCTTCACATCTGATTTTCTTATGAAGTAATGGAGAGATTTGCCATTAAATGGTTGACCAAAATCTTGCAAATACCATGGGTAGAAGTTTTCTACATTGTGGTAGTAAAATTGTTCGTGTCAAAAGAAAGAGAGAGATGGAGAGGAGGGGAGAGAGAAAGAGGAGAAAGAGACAGAAACAGACAGCACGAGTGAGATTTTCTTATCCTCACTGGCTGCTAGGGTGCAAACACTGGCTTAGGCTCCACTGATCAGAGGCATTTTGGAAGGGGCCATATGAAAACAGGCAGGATTCAGAGCATCCTCTCTGCTGATATGGGAGCAGCAGAGGCTGAATTGTTCTGTTTGAGTCATAGAAACTCCCTTAATGCTGGGCCTGGTTATGGGTGAGGTTTTTGGAAGCACAACTCAGACTTGTTCTTCTACCTCTTCTTAGGATTCTGTGAGCTTCCCCAATATCACTTATTAAATTCCTTCCTGCTTAAATGGCTATTATCTCTTACTAAGGACTTGATCCAGTACAAGGGGCATGAAATCTGTCTTTGATGACTGAGGACTAACTTGCTTGAGAGTCATCACTCTGGGTATGAATTTTCATAATGTAGAAATGGTATTATTAGTAGCTAATACTTATTGAGCAATCACCATGTACTATTCTGTGCTAATTACTTGCATTATCTCATGCAATCCTTAAACAAATGAATAAGTAGGTACAACTATTGTCTTCACTTTACTAGTGAGCAGATGGAGGCATGATGGTTAGGTGACTTGCCCATGGTCACACAGGGAGCACATGGGGATGTCAGGACCTCAGTCCTTACAGGTTGGCTCTAGTGCCTGACCTCTTAAGCACCATGTCACACTGCAGAAAAGACAGAACACTTGGCTCTTTGTAAATTGACCAGTTTCATAAATCCAGAGCTGATCACAGTTTATTTCTTTGTGATTTATCAGTTTGTCTTAAAGTACACCCAAAAAAATCTGTTATATAACATGTATAAATTGTTAGATTCTGGACAACTGAGATATTTATTATTGTGAAACATTATAACTACAATTTTTATGAATTACCTAAAAGCCCCATACAAATTAGAAATAGATACACATAATAGTTTTTCTGTAGTAATCAGAGTAAAAAAATCGTAATTTTTATTTCTGGCACCTACATAACCAAATTCATAGTTGTGTGGCCTTAAACATGTCATTGAAGCTTGGCAATCCTCAGTTTCCTTGTAGAATAGAAACCCCATCATCTATCTGACCTAATTAAATAGATAAAATGAATAATAACATAGGCTTACTGCAAGGATTCACATAAGAATGTAAAAGTGCCTTACAACAATGTATACAAGTAACAGATCGTATTATTAATTGTATTGTAATTAAGTTTACAGAATGCTTTTGCCTATCTTAACCCATTCAAATTCCACCAAAACCCTTAGATAAGAGATATTATCCTCCTTGCGTATGAGGAACTGAAATTTAAAAATTTATGACGTATTCAAACTCTCACCATAGGTAAAAAGTAGAAAGGATCAGAAGCGAAACATTTAACTTGCAACTTTACCCCCGACAAAAAAATCTTTTTTTTTTGAGACGGAGTTTTGCTCTTGTTACCCAGGCTGGAGTGCAATGGCACGATCTCGGCTCACTGCAACCTCCGCCTCCTGGGTTCAGGCAATTCTCCTGTCTCAGCCTCCTGAGTAGCTGGGATTACAGGCACGCACCACCATGCTCAGCTAACTTTTTGCATTTTTAGTAGAGACTGGGTTTCACCCTGTTGACCAGGATTGTCTTGATCTCTTGACCTTGTGATCCACCCGCCTCGGCCTCCCAAAGTGCTGGGATTACAGGCTTGAGCCACCGTGCCCGACCACAAAAAAATCTTTTATCAATAGTATGTATTTTTTTTTTTTTTTTTTTTGACGGGAGATGGGACGGAGGGGGGACAAGATCTTGCTTGCTCTGTCCCCCAGGCTGGAGTGCAGTCGTGCTATCAATGCTCACTGCAGCTTCAAATCTCCTGGGCTTAAGTGATCCTCCAGCCTCACTCTCCCAAATAGCTGAGACTACAGACACAAGCCACCACGCCTGGCTAATTTTAAAATTTTTAGTAGAGACAGGGTCTTGCTATGTTGCCCTGGCTGGTCTTAAACTCCTGGCCTCAAGTGATCCTCCTGCTTCTGCCTCCCAAAGTGCTGGGATTATAGGCACACGCCATCATGCCCAGCTAATTCTGTTTATTTTTTGTAGAGATACAGTCTCACTATGTTGCCCAGACTTCTAGCATATATTCTTCTTATTTTTATAATTTTCCTAGGATTATGGCATACTTTGTATTAAATGTTTATTCTAATATGGCACTAGATGAAAGCAGTAGGCCCACTCACCTTTTTGACTTCATATTTAATGGCAAGTTTGACACGACTTAATGAAGCTTTGTGCCTGTGCACGTCCAGAGGCTCTGCTGATTCCAGATCTCCATTCAGAATGGCTTCTACCTCTTCTGAGTCTCGGCACAGATCCAGCACACCCACTACAAAGTCTTTGCATTGCATGGAGAGCTTCCGATAGTCATTCTAAGAACAAGAGGTTTAGTGTTTTAACACAAAGAATTTTCTCTCGTTGAAAAGTGTTTAGGACTCGTGCGAATTAGAAAAAGAAAGGTATCCCTTCTTTTGGGGGTAGAAAGCTACAGTCCTACCTGGATACAAGGCTTGTTGAGCTGAATACAGGCTGGATTTGCACCCACCCAGCCCTTTAGCCAAGTTTCCTTCTGCTGCAACCAGCCCATCCTTATGAGATAGTTCTGAAAATGGCATGTACATAATCTCACTTATATGTGGAATCTAAAAAAGTCAAACTAGAATAGAACAGTGGCTACCGTAGGCAAGGGGCAGGGGTAGGAGGTAGGGTGAAGTGGAGATGGAATGAGGAGATGTTTGTCAAAGTGAACAAAGTTTCAGTTAGACAGGAGAAATAAGTTTTTGAGATCTATTTGCATAGCCCAGTGACTATCGCTTTAATACTGTATTATATGCTTCAAAATTGATGAGTAAATTTCAAATGACTCATTACCACAAAAAGTAATCTGAGGTGATGGATATATTAATTAGCTTGATTTAATCATTTCACATTGTATACATATATCAAAGCATCCCATGGTACCCCGTAGATATATATAATAATTGTCAATTAAAATTTAAAAAAAATATTTACTAAAAAAATTGTATGCCGACAGACCAAAGGATCAAAGAGTTTTCTCTCTTTTGTACAAACAATAGTTCTTTTAAAGCCAAAACAAGAACATTTCTACAACGGAAATTTTTCCATAATGATAATTTTCTAAAACGGCAATTTGATGTAGAAGATCAATTATACATGATATGAAAATTGCCAGAATCAAAACTAAGTCCACTGTGTTAAAAACAACACAAAACAAAAAAATCTTGACTAATAGAGTCAGAGAAGGCCATGAAGGGAGGGTTCTCACACACAAAAACTATCACAAAAGGCTGCAAAAACCATAACCTTGCATAAAGGCCATCGCAACCTTATACAAAAAATACCTCTGTGAGGACATCCGCCCAGCAACTGCCAGTACAATTTTGGACTGGCTCCACCTTTGTTATTGTTCCATGAGTGTAGCCCTGCTCACTTTCCTTTAAAAACCTTGACTTTCTTTACCTCCGTGAATACACACATAGTTTACTATGTCTCTTGTATTCCCACTGCAATGTTATATTCCCAAATAAATATCATTTTCTATTTCTTTAATTTTTTTTTTTTTTTTTTTTTTTTTTTTTTTTTGAGACAGAATCTTGCTCTCTCACCCAGGCTGGAGTGCAGTGGCAGGATCTCAGCTCACTGCAACCTCCACCTCCTGGGTTCAAGCAATTCTCCTGCCTCATCCTCCCAAACAGCTGGGATTACAGGCATGCGCCACCACACCCAGCTATTTCTTCTATTTTCAGTAGAGCTGGGGTTTCACCATTTTGGCCAGGCTGGTCTTGAACTCCTGACCTCAAATGATCCGCCTACCTTGGCCTCCCAAAGTGCTGGGATTATAGGCATGAGTCACCGCACCCGGCCTCATTTTCTTTTAGATAACTTCTCTCTTGGTTATTTAGGTTGACAGTGAAAATTAACTAGTCCAGTTCATTACCCTTGCCTTACTGGAGACATTGCTTCTCAATGTTCAGTCCTCAGACCAGCAGCATCAGAAGCACCTGGGCATGTGTTAGAAATGCAGATTCTCAGACCCCAGCCCACATGTCCTGATTTGGAAACTGAGGAAGAGCCCAGCAATCTGTGTTTTAACACACCCTCTGCATGATTCTGACACATCTTATGTTTGAGAATAACTGGTTTATAGCGAATGTAGAGAGGTAGATGAATACCCAACTGCATACAGAAAGGTTTTTGTTTGTTTGTTTGTCTGGGACATATTATTGTGCCCTGTAGAACTAGAAGAAAAGTATATCATTGTATGTAGTTGAATTCTCAAGGGTTACAGAATTCAGTACCTGAGAGAAAAATTTCCAGGCCACTGGGACTAACATCTTGCTAAAAATAATCTGTGAATCTTTAATTTCATTTGCATATTTACATACTGCCATGGACTGCTATAAGGAAGTCAGTTGGTAGCATTCTTTGTTACTTTCTGAATGGATCTTTATTTCTAAGCCATTGGTTCTAATGAAGGTGTCAACGACCATCTCCTGGGAAAGTGTCTCATTTTTGGAAACCCCAGTTCTACTTTTATGACTTTCACTAAAACTCTAGCCTACTAGGAAAGTTAACCAGATAATAATCCAATGCGGAACACTTGAGAAAAACAGAATTCCCTATTGCAACATGTCCTGAGATACTGTGTGTGTCTATATAACCAAGTAATATTTAGCAGAGCAGAATTACTGGGCTTTCAAAAAAAATCATACTTAAAAAAAAGACATGAAGAATTCCAATTTTTTTCCTTTAAATAATTAATTTGATTTGATGGGCAAAACCACGTCATCAGCTAAAATAAACAAGAAGAAGAGAGACTGTTTAAAGGCTACCCAGATTAGAATAGTTTCCATTTCAGATATCAGAAATTCAGATAAAGAACAGTTACAGTTAATCCTTTTCCCCTCATAAGGGAACAGACAAAATGAATAAAACTTCAATCTTTGGTTTCCATTCAAGTTGGTACCATGCAACTGATAAAATTAATAAAATGTTCAGTCTCTGGTTTCTGTGCGGAGTGTCAGTTAAATATCCATCTGCTTTCCACTCCTGAAAGACTAATGAAATATTTTATTACAGCATCCAAAAGGAGTATTAAATCCATGCCCGTTTCCATATAAAGCTTCCCTTTTAATACATTTTTTTTTAGATGAAATTTCCTCATGTTATTCTTTAGTTCAGACTGTTCTGTAAGATTTGGTACAACATAGGGTGGTCATTTCTCCATTGATCGGAAATAAAAAGAGGCTACTTTCCATGCTTTGAAGAAAACTTAGTACCCTCATCTGCAGTAATACCTAAATAATGATTCATGACCTATAAAATTATAGTCTCTAAACTGCTAAATTTTAAGGAAAGCTTTTTTGCACATCTACTGAAAGATCAGTAAAGAAACAAAAAAAAAGTGGTAATCAAACATGTTGCAAGGATGGCACTTTTTATTTTTATAACAATTTAAACATTTCCCACTTGAAGAAGTCTGTTGCCAGAGTGCAGAAAATAATCAGAGCTGGAGACAATGGTGATTTCTTTTGTTATAATCATTGGATACCATTTTTTAAGCATATTCAGAGCTCCCAGGGAAAGACAGAGAACTCCAGCTAAGAACAGCCTCTCTTCAGCTGCAAAAGCAACCATCTATGTATAGTCTGCATTGACTGTTAGTTCCACCATGAGGCCCTGCCTCATGTTACTTCACAGATCAGACCATTTGCCTGGTCTATATTTTCTAATAATTTTCTCTTAAGTTAGTTTTGCTTAATGGTCTTTAATGTACCACTCATCCATTACCACAGCCCTCCACAGTTAGCAGGTGGACCTACTGCATACTCTATAGAGCAGAACTCAAAACCGTAAGGATCTGCTCAAGCCAGAGGAAGAACAATGAAGTTCAGTCTTCATCACAATCTATCTACAGGCTTCTGCACACTCCTTTAATATATATGGTTTAATTATCATTCAAATCCCTTTTTGTCCTGAAGAGGAAAGCTGAAATTCAACTCTTAACAGGCTTGGTTCTGTCAGGCCCTTTCATAGTGATTAAAAGCATAGATTCTGAAGCCAGACTTCCTGGGCTCAAATATTGCCTTACCACCTACCAGCTCTGTGATCTTGTGGAATTCACTTTACCTTTGTGACATGAATAATCCTACCCAATATTGGTACTATGAGAATTAAATGCTTAGAATGTGTTTGGTACAAATTAGGTGCTAAGAAGTGCTTCAGTATTACTAGGTACATTTTATTAGATATAATACCTAGGACTGGGACTCAAGACACTCAAATCTAGGCGTAACATATAAAATGTTGCCTATAGCCTTTGTTTTATCTTTTACAAAATGAAAGATGAGTCTTATTTTCCTGCTATAAAATGTTATCTTGTGTTTGGATTATTTCATTTCTTTTCTTCCTTACAGCTGATACTAGGTGAAATTGCTTTTTTACTTTAAGGAGAGGAAAAACTGAGGCACAGGGAAGCAAATGCCTCTCCCCACTTCTTTATTTTTACAAAAAAGGTACGTCACTGACTCAGTCAGAACTAGAAAATTTCAATTTGCGTTCTCACTGCTTAATAAATGACTAGCTTCCTTGCTGCTGACATTTTGGAGGATTAGACCTAGGGTCTATCCTGTCCAATATTCTGTTTCTCAGAATAGCTTCAAACAACATTTGCACATCCAAAATATTTTTTAAATAACCTGTCACCAAGCTATCCTACATTAATTTATCTAAATCTGTATCCTAGAATGTTTGACCTCTTAGGGTATTGACCTTCATATGTTTTCAGCACCAAGCCTCAAAGAAATGTGAAAACTTCAGAGTGGCTAAGAATCTTTTCTGAAGCATCTAAATGATGTCAATTTCAGGGGTAAGATACTAGATATTACAGACCATTGATAAGATAAAATATAGGTATCTTAAAAGGAAAAAAAAATCACCTCTTTTTCACTAGGGAAACACATTCTCTGTTTTTTTATTTCAAGGCTAGTGCTTTGAGTTCAAAGTCCTCATGGGAAGAATATAGCAAACACCATGGAACAGGGCAAATTAGGTTACCTGCTTGCCTCAGAAATGAGCTTCACTTTCACTGCCCTTTTAGAGCTCAGAGTCTCTGGGTCAGTGCTATGAAAGGACTATTTTCTCTGTCTGTCTAAAGCTCTGACAGATGGATATGAACATGGTATAACAGGGGAAAAAGGTGAAAGAAAGGCAGATAAGAAAAAAATAACAAGGACAAGTAAGAATGAGAAAGAAAAGGCATATTCAATTAGGGGAGAGAGGCACAAAATCCTTGGAGACTATAACTTCTAAAGAACTGTCCTAATTTTGACTCAGAGAGGGTTGTCTTGCTACATAAGTGCTTTACATATAATCTAGAAAAAAAGAACTGGGATATTTAGATGATTTTTGCATATCCTTATAGATATATGGCAGCTTTACAGATGTCTTCTAGAATCCAATTATGTTTTCTCCCCTTTTTGCCTCTTTATTTATGATACTTCCTCACCCTTGAAAGGTTATCAGAGGTGCCTCTGTAAGTCAAAATAAAAGAGATTGTAAGCATTACCAATATGGATTTAGCCAGCTTCAGGGTAAAACTATGCATAACAAATTCTCTTACCATGGCTGCACTGAGATGACGTCTCTGGGTAGAATTGCAAACATCACTATCTTTAGTAAATTATTAAAACATGATCTTAGAAAATATTCCCTTTTATAGAATCTCTTGCAAACTTTCAGTATATATCAAGAAAAATGTGTATAAACAAGGTTTGTGTGCCATTTGAAATAGTGGCAAATAAATATGTTTAGAATTATGTTTTTATTACTGTTTCAGAATAACAAAGTGATATTTACAAGTGCTTTACCTAAATGCTTTTCTACTCTCTCTAAACAGAATTTAGAGTTTTCAACTGGATCTGAGTTCTATCTAAAAAAAAAAAAAATTCATTTTGGGTTCAAGTAAATAAATCTTTTTAAAATACCACATAATGAATCTCTTCAAAGGGATTAGACATAAGATAACATTTTCTTCTTTGTATTTTCTCTTTTTTGGAAAATTTTTACAATAAATGTAGCTTTTACATCAGAAAATATTTTTAATGGATTAACAAAATTATAGTAGGTCCAGACCTCTACTGGGAAAAAACTAGAGTTGATGAATATCCAGAGGATTTTTTGTGTATTAAAAAGGGATGGGACAACTTTCTCACCATTTTCTTGCAAAGTATATTTCCTGTAACCTGAATTATATTGCTAATTGCATTTGTGTAAATCTCACCAACTATAAAAACCATATTCAGCTGTGAAAGTATAATTACTTCTGTGATCTGACAACACAACACTAAACTAAAAAGATTAACTTAGCATGTAGAAAATAATTCAAGGAATTGGTGTCTACAATCATCTTCTTAGATGGGAAATGGGAGATAAGAACCTGCCAAAAACAGTCTAAATGATTTTGATCAGAACTAAAAAATACCCAGATTTAGTAGTTAGAACCAATCAAAACACCTAGGAGGATGTAGCAACTGACCAAAAAATAAAAATGATCTGTCATTAATATATAATTTTTATAAAAATAAATAATACTGCTTGATTGAAGATAATGTCCTGAAAAAAAAAGTTCACTCGTTAAAAAAAAAAAAAATCCATTAAAGCAAATCACTTTGCTGTCCTCGTATTTCTAGATTGAACTGATATCCACGGCTCACCACTCTGAATGTACATTCGTGGAATTCAGGGAGAGGCACTTTGTCATATCAGTGAAATGACTTTAACAGTATTTTTTACTGGTCTTTTGACTTTTGATTCTAAAGGGATATACAAATGCTTGGGCCAATGAACAGCGCATTCAAAACTAACACTATCACGGAGACGGAATGGGAGCTTGCTCAGTCTGGTCCACCACAGACCTGGTATTGCAGGACCTCCAGGAACGGAATACTCTCTCAGGGAATAAAACAAACTAATATTACTTATGTGTTGGGTGCTACCATACAACTAACTACAAAACAGGAGGAAGGATTTGGAAGACAAAAAGTCACACCAAAACCCTCCTTTGAGCAAAAAAGGGAGAAGTCTTGAGTTTTATTTAATGCTTACCCAGAACACAGAGTGGCAACATAACTACAGCTCTCTGATCCAGAATACTGGATCCCCAAAGAGAATTTGTCACAGCACCATCATTGAGAGGGAGAAAGAAAACATCAGCTGAGGTCTGAATGATGCTCTCAGTCCCTCATGATTTCACATTCACTGGGCAAAACCGAATGTGGAGCGAAGGGTGGCAGAGCAGGCCAGGCAGCCGCCGGGAAGTGGGTGAGCCTGCAGAGCAGCCGGGGTAGAGCGCAAAGCTTACCTTAAACTCCTTCTCTATGTTGGCCAACTTGGCCAGCTCGTTGCTGAGCTCTAAGGCCGTGAGCACCGGGTCCTCGCTGGACAAGGAGAGGTATGCCGGGCTGGCCAGACCCTTGTAGGCGTTGATCCTTGAGCGCGAGTGGCTGAAGGAGTCATGCCTCTGCTTCTCCATGCAGTCCCCGCACTTGCAGAAATAGTCGTGCGGCCGCTCGATCCTGGCGCCCTTCATCAGCAGCATGTGCACCACTTCGTACTTCTGGCAGTGCGCCGCCAGGATGATGGGGGTGATGTCTGGCGAGAAGCGCGTGCCGTCCTCGTCGTAAGCGTAGAAGTCGTCATCCTGCAGCTCCTGCTCACAGGGGCTCAGGGTGAGGCGCTTGCTGGCCGCGAAGCCGGGGTGGTTGAGGATGGCCTCTACAATGCGCACGTAGCCTTTGCTGATGGCTAGCAGCAGGGCGTCGCCGATGCGCGCCAGGTTCTCTTTCTTGAGCAGCAGCTCCGTTACCTCCAGGTGCTCGTTGCCCACGGCCAGCTGCAGCGCATTCTGGCCCATGTAGTCCACGCAGTTGACGTTCAGCGTCTTGGACTCCTCCAGCATCTTGCGCACCACTGGGATGTTGCCGTACTCCGCGGCATCGAGGAAGCGCTCCTCCTCCGCGGTGAGGCTGGTACCCCGGTCATTGAACATGAAGGCAGGGCCCCTGACAGCCTGGCGCCGGCCCTTCTCCCGCATCACCGTCATGCGTCTCAAGGATGGGCTTCCCTCCATGGACCTAATCAGTAGCAACGACAAAACAACTGTAGAATATTAGGGCATATTCCTTCCTTTCACATGTCAGGGCCCTTTCTGGAATACACAATACCCACTGCAAACCTCTAGCTGTGCGCGGCCGGCTCAGTTGCTGGCGATACCATTGCCAACTACTTGCCTGAAAGTGACACCTCTATCTAACACTGGCTGCTAGATCCCAGGAGGGGCTGGTAGCCCTTCAGAACAAATGCTCCTGTTCTCTAGAAAATGACATTCAGATGGAATAATTTTTTTAAAAAAAATCTGTATACCCATGCCTTTCTTGTGTCCCTAGACAAAATGGAACTCATAGTACCTTCCGCTCTTAAAAGCCTGGACATTGAAACTAGCAGGTACTTGACATTAAAGCACTAGGCTTGAAGGCTAATGGAAGCTAATATTTTCAAGAATGAGGTCAAGTCATTGCATCCTTTTAACTAAATAAATCATTGACTCTAAGCCCCCTAAAAACGTGCAGGATTTAGGCCGAGTATCATCTAGCAGGATCTGAGTTTTATGATCTTTTTATTTTTATTTTAAAATTTTTGTTTGTTTAAATATTTTTTTAGAGACAGGGTCTCTGTGGCCCAAGCTGGAGTGCAGTGGCAAGATCACAGCTGCAGCCCTGAACTCTTAGGCTCAAGCAATCCTCCGCCTCAGCCCCTCAAGTAGCTAGAACTGCAGGCACATGCCACCGACCCCCACATCCTCCACCTCATGCTTTTCTCTTAAGGGAATTCACCATCCCCAGTTACAGGATTTATCTTTTCAAAGATGCAGACAAGATTTAGCAGTTATAAAATCTAAGCATCAACCTAGATTTATGTTATTGAAAACAAGTGTGCCTTTTTAATGAGAAATATTTAATTATCAGTATTATATATTTGCCTCTTGGAACGAAAAAGATAAGGTTTTATTATGGTTTGAAAATCACTAGAATTACTTTATGAGTAAAGTAACTAGGCACTAATCGTACATCCGGATCAATGCACACTGAAATCCTAACACCAACCACATTAGTTGAGATTTATTTAGCGGCATTATAAAAGTGGTATCAACTGATGTGTACAGTGATTTCAGTTCACATCTTAATTTCTGTGATGTTAGGTAAATAATTTCATTTCCTTGTGTATCCTTATGCCAGGTACAAAATGGAAATTTATAAAGTTCTCCAGATTTTCGTCATGAATAAAAAGTTTTTTAGAAATTCAGTCTCTGAAAAACAATGCTAAATACTTTTAACATTGTGACTCTATAATGTTATCTATATATATATAGATATATAGATATATCTATCTATAAGATTGATGTATAATCTTTCAATAATCTTTATAATATTTTGGTGGCTACTAAAATATTGCATAAATATTGTATAAATCTATATCTTTACCTTACCCATTTCCAACATTCAAGATAACTTCCTTCTAAAGCTGTGATTTTTTGATGGGATAAATTGTACCAAAAGGTACCAAATACAGCTTCTTCCACATTACTGACTTTTGAAGCAAATAAGTCAAAGTTAAAAGTGAAAGGCTAGAAAAGAAAGTGCTTTATTTCTGGAATATATATTCCAGAAATACCTCCTACCATTGAAAAAAACTGTATTTGTGGAGTTAGGAGTTGAAAATTAACTAGAGAGGACACTGGTCTCCCCAGATACCTGGAGGTGGACAACTAAATTGGGAAGCTTCCTTGGCAAGAAGAATCAGAGGCGGCTACCAGTGCCCACTCCGTTTTCAGCTCTGAGGGCCCCAAACAGAGAGAGGAGCACAGAAGCCACTGGCAGAAGATTTCCCAGATAGGAACTAAGGCAAATGTGGCCAGGCAAGCCTCACTCTATAGAGGTATGGCTAAGATTAACTGTAGAGGTATGGCAACTAAAGAGGTCCCCAGAGATGCCTGTTGACTTATTCAAGAACACAGTGCTGTGACTGGCACCCAATTCTAATGGCTCAACTAGTGTCAAGTGATCAACTTTTAAAAATTAAATAAACATTTGTTTTATATACACATATGTATTTCTAGCAATTTCTAGAAATCAACACATGAAGCTTTTAAAGTTTTATCTGGACTAAGACTAAGAAGTTATAGAGGAAAGGGGACTTTCACTTTTCATTATACCCTCCTGCACATTTTGAATAGTTTTAACCACAGTTTGAATCTCTATTAAACATAAAATCAATGTTTTCAATTTTTACTTATTAATTTTATTTTTTAATCCCTTAGTTGACAAAAATGTTAAAATGTAAGTACTTATTGGAAACCATTATATTATAATCTTTCTGAAGTAAAATAAATGTCCTGTGTTTGGCTGTTATGAGTAGGTTATGATGTGTAGCGGAGAGCATGGAGTGGAGTGTATGATGTGTGGTATGTGTGGGAGACAAGAGTGAGGTGCAAGTCTGACTTGGGGGACATGTGAGGGGGGTGTGTGTGTGTGTGTGCGTGTGTGTTGGTACAACTACTTTTAGGTGGACAAGAACTACATAGAAGAGAAACATGTTTCAAGACCAAACTATGACAAGGATTTTAAACAAATCTTACAAATATTATGGTAATAAATATGTTTTATGACTCTTAGTGGTACTGACTTCATTGGATTAATATTTTTATTATTAGTCTATGAACTGACATTATTCAAATGGCTAGAAATTCCATGTTGTATAAAATATCATACATTGATGAGAACATATATATGCAGAGTAAAGATGTCAGAATTTAAATATCAGAGGGGTTATCTTTGAGAAAACAAACTTTTTTTTTTTTTTTTTTTTTTTTTTTTTTGAGATGGAGTTTCGCTCTTGTTACCCAGGCTGGAGTGCAATGGCGTGATCTCGGCTCACCGCAACCTCCGCCTCCCGGGTTCAGGCAATTCTCCTGCCTCAGCCTCCTGAGTAGCTGGGATTACAGGCACGTGCCACCATGCCCAGCTAATTTTTTGTATTTTTAGTAGAGACGGGGTTTCACCATGTTGACCAGGATGGTCTCGATCTCTCGACCTCGTGATCCACCCGCCTCGGCCTCCCAAAGTGCTGGGATTACAAGCTTGAGCCACCGCGCCCGGCCGAGAAAACAAACTTTTATTAAAGTGTCAGATCTTGGTGGAAAGGCTTTTAATTTAATGATTGCTACCTACAGGAAAAATCACTTATAAAAATCCTACTATTTATCGCAAAAGAGACCAGGTTGAGAATATTAGGACATGATTCTTTCATGAATATTTTCTTTATTTTCCGAATATTTTAAGTTTTTTCTTAATACTTATTATTTTTTCTTAATACTTATTCCTTCAGAACCTATAACTCCATACTATATATTTGAACTGAAATGTGTGATTTTAGTACAATTCACGTGTCATTTTTATTTTATCTTTAAAAAATTCTGACAGTTAAGTCAGAAGTCAGATATCTCAATTAGAACACATTATACTGTTATTTCAAAATAAAAGAGCTGACTTAATGTCAATCATAGTAAATTCACAAATGGAAGGATTTTTTAAAACTTTCCTTATAGTACCAAGATAAATTCCATTAATCTGAACTGATGGAATGAGTCAACATTCACTTCTTCCACAATGCATAAACAATCTCAGCTGGCTTTGACAATGTATCTCTTCTAGCATGAAAAATAAGGAAGGAATGGGGATGAATGCGAGAAAATGTTTAATAATGTTAACACTAAAGTTATTTTGCCAGGAATTTCCTACCCTTAGATCTTCATCCAGTGGGTCATTTCACACTGTAAGAGTACATTCTGCAGGGACTTCTTTCTGGTAAAAGTACTGGAGCACCACTGACCTCAAATCAGAAGATCTGTGAGGGCCATGTTTAAGCTCCTTTTGGCTAACACAGAGAGCTAGTAATATCTAACTGCTATGGACCAAACTGTGTCCTTACAAAACTAATATGTTGAAATCCTAACCCTTAATGTGATAGAATTTGGAGATAGAACCTTTGGGAGATTAATTATGAAATCATCGGATCATAAAGATGAGGCTCTAATGATAGGATTAGTGCCTTTATAGGACAAGAGGGCTTGCTTCCCTCACCCTGCTACCTCCTATGTGAAAAAACATTGAGAAGGTGGTTACCTTTAAGGTACCTCTCCAGAAACCAAATGTGCTGGCACTCTGATCTCAGACTTCCAGCCTCCAGAACTGGAAGAAAATACATTTCTGTGTTGTTGTTGCTGTTTTTTTTTTTTTTTTTTTAGCCACTCATTCTATGACATTTTGTCATGGCAGCCTGAATGAAGATGCTGACAATACATTTTAAGGCAAAACATATTTTTTATGCATTTTGGGATCCTATAATTTGTCCAAACACTTAAGCAGATGAAAGGCTCTTCTGAGAAATATTGTGGTGGAGCCATAGGGAAGCCTCTGCTATACTCTATTCAGAAGCAAAAATACAAGTAACACTCATCAGTTTTCATAACTTTGCCATCAACTTATCTGACCTCTAATGGGGTTTCTCTCAGTGTGACCCGAGTACTGCCACCTCAAGGTCACTTGGACTGCTTGTTGAAATCGGATTTCTAGGCCCCATTCCAGATGAACTAAATCAGAATCTCTCATGGTTGGACCCTGAAATATGCACTTTAAATGAAAGTCCTTTACAATTCCTGGGAACCTGCAATATAAAAACAATGGAACATCCTGGATCAATGACCCCAGACTATGAGGCCTTCAAGCAATTGTCACTCTGGTCCTGCCAAAAATCAAGTTGAAATAACATGTTTGAGCAGCATGAGCTAAAAGACAAGTAGCCTCACATTCGTTTAGTTTCTCTAAACTTTATTAACTATAAAAAATTTGGTCTCCAGGAAGCTACGTACCTAAATCACAGCACAGCAAGGAGGTAGCCTATAGAAATGCCTTCAGCAGGGACTATTTAATGTTAAGACCTTGCTTTATGAAGGAGTGGTATTTTTAAAAGGTTATTGTATCTTTTCAAAAACTACAATTAAAGAGTCAAAAAGAGATTGTTTACTATAGTATTCATTGTACATTTTATGAGGATTAAAGTGCCAAAGTCAACCTAGAATTGTAAATCAAGAAGCCTCTCTCTTCAGATGAGATTTTGCCCCTTAATCTAATAATATAAACTAACCCTCACTTCCCCACACCCCTCTTAGGATATCCAGGAATACAGCTAGGAACTAAAACTGCTCAATTATTGTTACTATCTTATTCCAAATTTCTGGCACAGTCTTTCTCTTTTTAAAAATGATTTCTCACATAGATTTAAAACCAAATATCTTATAGTCCATGTGTTTTAAGCCTGTTTTTAGTTATCTGAGTCTTTTTTTTTTTTTTTTTGAGACAGAGTCTTACTCTGTCACCCAGGCTGGAGTGCAGTGGCAGGATCTCGGCTCACTGCAACCTCCACCTCCCAGGTTCAAAGTGTCTGAATTGATTAAAACAAACAAACAAACAAACAGAGTTTTAATAAATACCCTGTCATATAAGCCATTACTGTACACATTCATATATAGTAATGTCATGTTTCATTTATCATTATCCACAGAGTTTTATACAGTGCCCCACAGAAAGTAAATATCGATAATATCTCTTTAGTTGAGTTTCCAAATCTCTTCCTAGGTCCCATCCTCTAAACTCAGGTCCCACACGTACTGTGGTCTGTCCCCTGGTCACTCTAAAATGTCCCAAGTCACCTTCTTCCTTAAAAGAGCTCCCACTCCTAACATTTGTATCTCAGGCTGATTATTTAGGTTTAGAAATTTCAAGGTCATCTATGACTCACTGTTTTGATCATGTCAGTCACAAAGTTCTGAAGCTTCTACTTTGGAATATTTCTTGCAGTGAATGCTTCCTTCCAATTTTCATTGCCAGCACCAGCCTCCAGATCTTTATCAAGTCATAGCCGAGTTGTTGTAACAGCTTCCCAGTAGAGATGGCATGAGGGAAGGCAACTAAACTTTTCTGAGTGCCTCGTATGTATGTAGTGTTTTCAATGCACTACTGTATTTAATTCTCATAACAATACTATGAAGCAGGTATAATTTTCTCTGTTTCATAGATAACAAAACTGAGCTCAAATGAAATTGCCCAAGGTGACACAAATGGTAAAATAACGAAAAACTGGGATTCAACCTGGAATCTGTCTGACTCTTATTTTCCATTGTCTCTGGCTGTACCTGATTCTCCTCTTTATACATGACAGCCATGCCCAGCATCTTGCTGTTTGTAAATTCTGCTTTCACCATATCATACTTCTCTTTAAAATAATGAAAAAAAAAATTAGTAACCCCCTACCATTCTTTCCATCAGTTGAGACTCTTCTGTATGACTTTCCGGGATGGTCATAGCCCACCCTACCCTGCCTAGCTAACCTTCCTTCCCTTGTTCTTCAGAGTCATTCTTCTCTGTCCTGTAAATATATTATTCGACTATTCCTATACTGTCAAGGGTATTCCTATACTTTTAAGGATATTTGTTGAAAATATATTAAAGTGTTCTTTTTTATCTTTTCAAATACAAGCTCTTTGCCCTGGTTGACTCAGGACATCTCTGCCTGGAGGGGGTAGTGCAGTATAGAATTGGGTAGGTGTGTTCAAGGGGAGGTTGAGAAGATACATTTTAGAGGAGGATTACAAAGAAAAGGATCATGGAGATGTTCAGATTCTTACAAGCAAAATGGGATTTTGCAAGCAGAATTTGAGAAAAGGGAAATTGTCTAATGAAAAGATTTGCTCAATTCCTTTATTCTTGTAATTCATCCTGATGGAGACTGATCATAAAGTGCTCTCATTGTGCAAACAAGATAGCTCTCTCACTTTTGACAGCAAAGCCGTGGTGCTTACCATTATGGGAGGACAAATAAATAACAGACGGGAAATAAAAGTCAAGATGTGGATTCAATAAGGTGAGGAAGTACTTAGGAAATGGATAAATAGTGGAATGGTGTGGAAAAAGCAAAGAGCTTTCTCAAGCCACCCTCAGCTCCCCTGTGGAATGGACCCTGCTATGAAAGCCAAGTAGGCTGCACTAAGCCCAGGAATAGACTGCTAGTTCTGTATGCTGGAAGGAGGATGTTGCAGGTGCTGGGCTTTGTAGCAGTGGAAGCTGAGCGGAAACCAAGTACCTGAGGGAACATATCTGGGTTTCTAACAAAAGAAAGTCAGCCAAGATCCAGTTACTTCTACTGACAAGCAGCACCCAAGTAGACATAGAACAGTGCCCAGAGACCAGAAGAGTTAGAGGATACCAACGCTTTCCCCTTACAGAGACACATAAGCTCCCCTTCCGCAAGGGTCAGATGTGACAGAGAAGAGCAGAAAAAAAAGGGTAGTTCCCAAGAGCCTGAGCAAGTTTATCCAAATGAGAGAGTATTTCTTTAAAAGAACATTTACTTTATAGTATGAAATTAAGACAAATGAGGTCGGCCTCCCAGCATCTTTCTGCAATGCTGAACGCTGGTAGACAGGCCAGTGAGACTCTGAGCCCTTTGGAGATTGAGGGACAAGAATCAGGAAGCAAAAGCCCCTTTCACACCAGCTCAAGACATGGGGAGACACTGTCCTAACTGACCAAATCCTTACAAAAATGCAGAACAAGCCTTCCCTCCCTGTCAATTCACATAACTGCTTAATTGCTTAACTGACTTAATTGCTTAATTTATTGATTGCACTATTCACTTGTTGAGTGTCTGTGTAGTAAGCAAAAACAAAACAAAATTTAAAACACTAATGTGAACCACAGATTGGGCGTTTAATTTTTTCTCTCCTACTCGGTAGGTGGGAGGCTTAGGAGACAGACTTTTGTTAAAGGCAGATTACAGGAGCTACACATGGCTTCCTATCCAAGTTGTGAAGCATTTCTTGACCTTTTTACATCTGCCTCCAGGATATTCCCCTTACATTTCCCTCGCTGGACATACTCTTACTTCTGCTCTTATTTTGCCAATTCAAATCCTTCCTACCATCAGTGGTCCAGTTTACATCATACCTCTGTATACAGAGGGTCACGTTTCTCAGGGCAGTACCACACATTTCTGTATATAGAGGGTCACATTTCTCAGAGCAATGCCAATATGACCCACAAGATTCTGGTCAGTGTAAAATGTTGAGTCTTTTGATCCTTTCTGAAACCATTTGTAACCACTTCAGCCTGACCTTTTGTAATACAGGCAGTCTACTCATAAATATAGACAACTAATTTTATATCATCTCCTTGATTTTTGTCTCGATTACTGTCTCCTGTGACACTCATGTCCTCAAGTTCAATTGAGGATAAATGCTTTATGCTTCTGCCTTATGTTTTATTCTTGATATATTATCTTCACTGTACCTAATATAGTATATGTTCAGAAATACTTGCCATTTAATACTAATTGTGCAGATTAAAAGACTTCATCAGAATGGTACCTCCTTAAGGTCACTGAGGAGTACAGAACTAGAAGACTAGAGCTCAGAGGTCTTCTTCCTGGCTACTTTATCATGATACAGCTAAGGAATAAGAAAATGAACAAGAGGTTATAAATCCAAGTATCATTGAAGGCATGCTGAGCTTATGTGTTGGAACATTTTGGTTCTACAAAGAACAGCTTCTAACATGGCTCTTTGGATTGAATCACAAGCTCCTTAGCACGCTGCAACACATGAACATTATTAAGGAAGTCATCTCAAATCCTTTATTGAATGAGGTAAAGATTAACCAATCATTCAACCCGTGTAGCAAGCAAGCAAAGTAAGAACACCATCAATGTAAGCTGAATTAATGAGAATGACATCCAAAATGTTTGGACGGAGCAGTTCGCCACAATGAAGAAAGTGACTGTGATAACTAGCCAAGATCCTGTCCCTCAGTTTATGAAGGGTAAGAACAGACAGAACCACAGAAGATAAGTAGTGAGAAAAGCACAGAGGTGGGGGAAAGTGTTAGAGAACCACCACCATGTTAGTTACACTATGGAGATGGTGATAATTGGAAATGGTAATGAGGGCGTGAAGCAGCAGGGACTGACAAAGGACAAGAAAGTCAGGGATGAAAAGTCAAAAAATAGAAAAATCCCATAATCTCCCTGGCAAGCAGGCACCTGTCAGTCAATGTGGCTACCTCTGGAGACATCTGACATCTACACACTAGGCTTATGTGTATGTGGTTGGAAGGAGGAGACAAAATCTGACAAATAGTCTTAATAATATCATCAAAAACACACATTTTGAACATCTCTTACTATGTATTTTTTGGAGGGGAAGAAGTGGAGTGGAAACACTCTGAACCCCAGTAGCTGTTAAGTGCACCAGCGTGCAAGGCTAGAGAAAGGTAGCCCATCAGTTCAACTGTCTAGTTAGAGGGTACATGGCCAGAGATGGTCCAGAGTTATTTCATACCACCTGTCTTTCAGCCTGCATTTACGTACACATCACAGAGCTCAATAATACACTGTCACAGTAACAACCAAACCAGCAAGATAAGGCGCTTCACTAAAGAAAGAAGAAAGCACAGATTTCGTTTCTAAAGATTCACATCCTTCCTGCTGCCCCTCCTGATACACACACATAAAAACTTTAAGTATAAACATCCCAGCACTTACAAACCCAGAGAGATATTTAGGTCTCCACAGTAATGAATTCCCTGATAGTTTTTGTTGCCCTGCATTATACTCAGAATTCTTCATGTACGATTTTAATAAATCTTCGCCAGGCATGGTGGCTCATGCCTGTAATCCCAGCACTTTGGGAGGCGGAGGCAAATAAATCACTTGAGGCCAGAAGTTCTAGACCAACCAGGGCAACATAGCGAAATCCCATCTCTACTAAAAATACAAAAATTAGCTGGGTGTGGTGGTGCATGCCTGCAGTACCAGCTATTCAGGAGGTTGAGGCACGAGAATCAAGAATGACTTGAACCCAGGAGTTGGAGGTTGCAGTAAGCCAAGATTGTGTCTCTCCACGCTGGGTGATAGAACTAGACCTTGTCTCAAGAAAAAAAAAAAAAAACTTTAAAAAAATTATATTAGACATATGCTAATTTTGGCATTTTCCCAGTTGACTTTCTGAAGCAAGAAGCTGTTTTATATTTAAGGAGAGGAACTCTGGTCTATCTCCATTGCTTTATCTCTCATTCTTTTCATGAAAGCATGAGTAGCTCTTTGCCAGATTCCTCAGCAGCTAAAACCAGAAAAGCAAACAGATATCTAACAGTGCATTGCTCCCTCTAAAAGTACACTAGAACAGAAGTGAGGACCCTTAGCCATTGTCTGCATGACTTCTTGGTAATATTTCTTAAATGAATGTGCCCAAGAAAGTATTCTAGCAAATGCCTTCTAGAACTTAGATGTTTATGCTTCTAGCAACTGTGTTTTGTGTATAACTCCATTAAACCAACTACTGTATTGCTTTGCAATTGTCTGTCTTCATGGCTATCTCCTTAATGATACTAAAATGCCCTTAAAGGCAAAGACTGCCTCTTTTCATCTCTATATACTTGGCTTTTATTTTTTATTTATTTATTTTTTATTGTATTTTAGGTTTTGGGGTACATATGAAGAATATTTAAGATTGTTGCATAGGCACACACATGGCAGTGTGATTCGCTGCCTTCCTCCCCTTCACCTATATCTGGCATTTCTCCCCATGCTATCTCTCCCCAACTCCCCACCCCCCACTGTCCGTCCCCCATTTTCCCCCAACTGACCCCAGTGTGTAGTGCTCCCCTCCCTGTTATTATATGGTGATGAATATCTGTTGGAGGAATGGGTGCACAGATGCACACATATATAAACCACATGACTGAAGACCTAAGAAACAGACAATTTTCCCCTCTGGATTACAGAATACCCTGGCCACCTATGATTATGTGTGGAATAAGCAGTGGTGGAGGGGAATTGAAGTGATTCTTCCATAAAAAAGAATGTTACAAATAATATAAATTAGTAATCAGAAATACAAGCAATGTCAACAACCATTCTTTCAAAGCAAATTTCTGCTTAATAACATTTAATTCTTGGTTACACCATAAAAGTGTTTGATGCATTCTATATCTCTTGATTTTGATTTTACATAGTTATATTTTATCAGGATCATCTAGAGGCAAACTGGAGATATATCTTAAAATTAACAACCTTTATTAATTAATTAGTAATTAAATCTTCTCAAATAAACTCATCTTCGGAATGCTTTTAAAAACTAATGTTTATTATTTCAGGAAGATTAGTGACAATGAAATTAAACATTATATAAATTCAGTCTATACTTGAACAAGAATTCAGACAAAATGACCTCAGATAATAAAATTAAGGAACTTCTACTGACCCAAGAGATGCTCATATCTGGCTATTTAAATACATTAGTCACTATCAATTTTATATATATATATATACACACACACATATATATAGTTATTGATAGTCACTATCAATTTTATATATATATAGTTATTAGAATAAAGGGATCTGGTTTTCTATCATTATCATCCATATCTAAAGTCAAAAGTCTGAGGCTTTTAGATGTTCACTCCTACCCCATAACCCTGCAATCTACTTTTCAACAGAGAATCCATATGCATCAGTCTTATTTGATAAAATGTATTTAAAGGTGCAAAACTGGCATAGACTATTAGCACTATTAAGCTCTTTCCTTAACAAGTCACGTATTTGTGGACATTTAATTCTCATTTTTTAAAAAGACCTAAGACCAAATCCATATTGCCACCTATTATTTGAACAGAGCAAAGAAAATAGTATTTTAATAGAGTTTTTTTAAACTAGATAATTGAAGACAAATATTCCTGACCTAAATGCTAAATTGAACACAAAATGTTATAACCATCCTAATTACTCTCATAAAGTCACTGCTGAGCCCCTTGTGTGTAAGAGTGAAGTCAGCCATCCCACAGTCTACATCTGCAGACCCTCTATATCAGGCCAGACTCCTATGTGTTCACCCAACATAGGCCACTAATACGGTGCCCCTTCTGGGTGGATGTTATGCAACATTGAGGGCAGTATAGGGGAGAGGATTGAAAAGCAAGACTTCTGGCCATGCAAAGAGCCTCCCCTCCTTAGAAGAATGCCCAGCAGCCATTCGTCATTACTTTAGCATCCTCCTTGAAACAGGAAATCTCAACCCTGAGCTAGGATGTTTAAACGATTCCTTCCTACCAATGACACAGCAACTCTGTACAAAGTATTCTTCCTCCCGTTATATTTCCCATGGTGCTTGACTGCCTATTATAAACTAGGGGGTGAGGGAGTATGGGGAAGTAAAGATTTATGGGATATTATAGGCAAAGGAAAAGCTCAACGTTGGAGAAAACTTTAAGAGAGAAACAGAAACACACATTTTCTTTTTTTCTTTTTTCTTTTTTCATTTTGAGACCCAGTCTTGCTTTGTCACCAGGCTGGAGTGCAGTGGCGCGATCTCGGCTCACTGCAACCTCTGTTTCTCAGGTTCAAGTGATTCCTCTGCCTCAGCCTCCTGAGTAGCTGAGACTACAGGTGCGTGCCACTACGCCCGGCTAATTTTTCACAAGCACATTTTCTACCCCAGCACAGTAATAGAAAATCCTTAAAATTCTAACTCAGTCCTCAGAAGATGGTCTAGTGCTGAACTGGGATCCTCTCATCTCTTTGATATTAATAAAAGAGATAATCATAAATAGTATTGACAGGGGGTCCACTGTGCTTTGAGATAAACTTTTTTTCCTCTTTCCCCTTATTCTTAGTCCTCCTACTTAGCTTACCAACTTTCTCAAGTTGATCTGCCATCAGCAGCCAAATTAAAATGATGAATTAATTGGATTTCATAAATAAATTAATACTAATTAATAGTTTCCTGTGTTGCTCCTCCCAGGAGTAAATGCATTTTAAAATTTCTTTGAGGAAGAGAGAAATGCTTAAGCAAAAGAGGGCACAGTGTGAACAGCACAGTCCTGGAAAGCTGGAGATTTCAGATGGCCTGGGGCTGCTGTGAATTAGATGTCAACCTGCAGCTTCAGTTTCTTAATTTGTAAAATAAGAGACTGGACTAGATGAAATCCTTTCAAATTCAAACATTCCATTATTCTTCAAAGTAGTCTATATTGCTAAATGTCAGAAGTGTGGTACTAAGATGATTTTAGGTGGGAAATTCATCTTTTGTAGCATTCTTATTACACAGTGTAAGCTACTATCTACTCCTTGTGCCTAGTAAGATCAGTTACAGGTAGGAACAGTCTTCCTTCTGCCATTCGTGGTTATGTTAAATAATATTGTCAACATTAGGGCTTAAATAAACACAAGACACAATCATAGGGATGTTTAGTCTCAAATAGTAGAATAAAGGCCTTTCTTACCTTCTCCTTTTCAAAACTACCTCCCTAAACAAGGAGAACAGGGAACTGCAACACAAATGTCATCTTCCATAAAACCAAGAGACATCTGTAACTCCAAGCCACAATATATAAGGTGGAAAGGAGATGAGTTGTTACAATAGTAAATCATTTAGTGGAGAGGATGAAGTTCCAACTAGAGTGCCTGTTAAAGAAAACAAGCTGATCCACCCAGGTCAATGCCAGAGAATGCTTAGAAATTGAAAGCAGAAGAAATTCCAGAAAGTAGAGATAAGGCTAGAACCTAAAATGAGGGAACTGGCTGTATAACAAGTGTGTAGCAACCCTCCCCCTACATCCCCACCCACCAATTGATATAGTTAAGAGACAACCCTCCTGTACCCCTATAAAAGATAGGATACGGAATCTCTGGAGATACGGAAATAGAAATGCTCTAGATGTGGGGATACCAGGCCCAGGGGAGGGTAGGGACTAGGAACAGGGGGACTCTTGCCCAGTTCATCAATACCAACACCAGGTTTATTATTTCCCAATCTCTTCTTCCCTGAGATGCAGGAGTTTTCAGAAAAAAACTGCATCTCTGAAATAAAGAATGCTACAAAAAAAGAATACTTGTTTTTAATACAAGAAAGAGCTCTTAGAAATTAAAAATATAATACTAAAATGGAAATTAATTTAGTGGAAGAGTTGGGAGATAGAGACAAGGAAATATCTCAGAAATATTTCAGAAAGAATATGAAAGCAAACATTGGAAAACAGAAGAGAAGAGATACAAAAAGTAGGGGATCAGTCAGGAGGTCCAACATCCAGACAACAAAAATTCCAGAAAAAGCAAAGAATAAAAATAGTGGGTAGGAAAACTTCCCAGAACTAAAGCTTCCCAGAACTAAAGGACATAATGTCCAGACGGAAAGCGTTAACCAAGTGTCCAGCTCAGGTGATGAAGAAAGCATCCATACCAAGGCACATCTTCAGAAGAGAGCTAACAAAGAGACAAGAGCTCTAAGAGCTTCCTGAAGCGGGGAAAAGAAAAACCTCATATAAAGAAAGTTAGAGGACTCTAGAAAGGATAACTTCAGGAAAACATACACAGTTAGACACTAGAAGATTCAGCTAAAGAAATGAGGGCACAGTGTGACAAATATTTACTCTAAGAAAAACAACCAATTATCAAAGAAGATAAATGTAGTCATACCATACTACTTGACTTAGCAGTGAACAATGATTACATGGTCATATTAATGAAGAACATAAATAAGATTAACAGAAAAGAGGCACATGTGAACATACATTCTCACCTGAGACTATTGATAACATCTGAAATATGAATAAAAAGATAGCTGTATATGAAAGAGTTGAAAGTGGAGTGAAGCAGAGAAGATGGAAAGAGAAGGAGAGGGGACCAAGGAATGGCTGGGGGCTTGCTGTTGTTCAAAGAAGTCTTTTAGCACTATCTAACTTTTAAAGCTATATTCATATAGTACTTTGAAATTACATAAAAATAATTTAAAACAAACCAACAAAAATGACAACTCATTGTACATAGTGAAATTGCTACTCTAGGTTATACAACTGATAATATAAAGAAAAGTTTCAGAGTATTAAAGGCCTCAAGGCTGAGTGGCATGGTGGTTCAGGCCTATAATCACAGCAACTTGGGAGGCAGAGACAGGAGGATTGCTTGAGCTCAGGAGTTCGAAACCAGGTTGAGCAACATAGTGAGACCTCATCTGTACAAAAAATTTTTAAAGTAGCTAGTCATAGTAGTGCGTGCCTGTAGTCCCAGTCACTTGGGAGGCTAAGATTTGAGGATCAACTGAGCCTGGGAGTTTGATGCTGCAATGAGCTATGATCACACAACTGCACCCTAGCCTAGGCAACGGAGTGGGACTCTGTCTCAAAAAAAAAAAAAAAAAAGAATTAAAAAAATAAAGTCCTTATGTCTAATGCCATGCTGTGCTATTCTTAAAAATTAAACTATAACTGTAAAGAAAGTTGCCTTTCTTAATAATACTAGTCAGTCTAATTTCGGTCTTCAAAGTCCAGACTCCTGTCCCTAAGATTCAACAGTCACTTGGAGAATCTGATTTCTACTCCAGAGTTGGGAGGGAGGGAAGTGCTGCATCCAATCTGATGCCTGAGCCAACACACACATGAAGCCAAGACTGGAACATTTATACAAGGCCAGTGCCACAGAAACTAACATACAAGGTACTTTAGGTAATCTGAGTTACAAGGCACTGTGGACTCACCTTTGGTTCCTTGATCATATAAAGGTGGGTGTCAGAAAATCTGTTACTGATTTGCCAGGGAGTGTTAGAAAATTACTTTACTTCTCTGTGTACCAATTTCCTCATTTGCTAGTGATGACAAAGATTTTTAAAAAACTGCTTTAAAGAGGAGTGATTCAAATGAATGAGTATAAATGACAACATGAAGTCGTATATAAACACAAATTAACTGCTTTTATTATGGCTATTTTTTTTGGTAGCACTTCCTCTGAAGAAAAACTAAACAGATTTTTTTCTAGAAATCTTCCTCTGTTAAAGATAACATTGCTGAAAAATCTAATGATTTTGCATATGTATGTTAACACATACAAGGACTGATTCTTCTTACTAACAGTGGACTCATTAGTTTTTCTCTTGATCTTTTCCGTTTTTGCTGAGTGTGCAGTGATGTTTTTCTTTTCTTTTTCTCCCTGCCTTCTAAACAAAAAAAATTTTCCCTCAAAATCTATGTTGGTCTCCCTTTGTTTCTCTCTTCATACTCCATTGAGTAATCTCATGTAGTCACACAGCTGTGTAACAATTCCCATCAGGCAGCAGCCTCTCACATTCTCCTGAGCTTTAAACTTGTATTTCCTTTTCCCTGCTTAACACCTCTGTCAGTAATATCTGATCATTCACTATTCCTCTAAATAAAAAAGAAAAAAAAAACTAACTGAAAAATCAGATCTTCACCTTTGCTTTTTTTTGTCAACAACAGTATCAGCAATCTTAGTTATCTGGGTCAAAAATCACTAAGTTGTCTCTGATCCTGCTTTCTCTTTAAACCCCTCATGGATAGTGAGTTGCAAATTCCATAGATTCTGGCTGGGTTTTTTTTTTTTCTCCAATTTCTCTCCTTTCCATTCCACTAACACTACACTCTTACAGAGTCTAATCTCAGCCTGGACACTTACAGTAGTCTCCTAATTTGTTTCTTCACTTTCAATTAATTGCCAATGCAATTCAGAGTGGGTTTGCTCAAATTACTGCTACTTTAAAATAATCAATGGTTCCCTAGTGCCTCATCTTGGCATATAAGATCCTCCACGTTAATGCCTCAAACCAACATGTCCAGCTAAATTTCACTGCTTGCCTACACATATTCTATGTTCCAACCAAACTCAACTAATATTCCTTAAACACACCTGGAATTTTGAGGGGAGAGAGGGCTTGAATTAAGTATTTACCCTGTCTCTGCTTCTGGTCCTATCTATCCTTCAAGGCCCATAAAGGTTTCCTTGATTTCTCCACAACCTAATGTTGTCCTTCTCTTCTTTGCACTTGACCCTTTATAACTCTTTGTTGTTTTGAAGAATGGAACTGATTTTACTCTTATAGCAAAAATGCTCATGCCCAGTCTCATTACCACCTCTCCCTCATGAGATTTTAAATTTCTTGAGTACAGGAAAGTTGTCATGCTCGTCTTTGTGGCTTGCTGTACCTAGCCCACACTTTGCACATATGCATGCTTGAGAAATGCTTAAATTCAGACTCATGAAAACTGCCTTCCAATGCCTTTTTTGGAGTTCATCAGATATACTGAATAACTGAAACATTTCAAGGATGAGGACATCAATACAATGACTTGTTACTTGATCCTAGGTTTGCAAACAATTGGGATACAGAAGTCTTGGTTTGAATCAGTGGTTGAATCAAGAGTTCTATCAACAGCTGTTAGTGATACAGCAGGTGACACTTTTCCTCCCAAGTCAGTCTATTTAAAATTTCCACATGGAAAATAGGAACATGGAGCAGTGAAATGAGCAACAGAACTACCCTGAGGAATTATCTTGGTAAAAGCCAGATTGTATCCTCAGCATCCTGTTGCATTTAAAATTCAGCCATGCTGTTCTGCCTACTGAAGTGACCCTGGGTATCCTCTGAGCCTATCCTAGAGCTGTCGCATTCACTTTTAAACAACAATAAGTAAACACTGTTTATTAAACAGTGGTCATATTCTCCTCAAAGGGAGAATAAAGAGCTAATCGCTGTTACAGAGATCAAGCTAATCTGTGATGTTACCAAGTAACAGACCTGAAATAAAGATGAAGAGCTTGCTGCTCTTCCTCTAGAAGAAATACTTATTAATGTATAGCTCCTTAAAAATGACTGGGTCTTCTTCTCAACCTCTACAAAATAAGTACACCACCACATTTGCTTGTTGAATTATAAAGTTAGCAAACCTATACGAAAGATGTTCTATTAGCAGTGAAATAGCAAGCTTGCAATAGAATTTGCCCCAGGGCTTTGTGTAATAGACCTCAAATTTCAGAAAGCAAAGTGAGTGATCTCTCCTCCGCCCTACTTTCTCAGATAAGAGTTCAGGTGTCTCGTGTAGTCAGGATTTAAGGTTTTTAAAAAAGAATTTTAAAGGGAATCAAGAAACAGCTAGGTTATTTTTAAAAACTGGCAAAAGGAAAAATTGACAATGTTTTAAAACCTTAGGGAGACAGAGAAGTGAGCTGGCGGCGCTTTAATCTCAAAGGATATACCTTCCCTCCATTTCCTGGGCCGTTTCCACTCCACGCTAATCTTCAGCAATAACTGAACCACATCGTGATGCGTCGCTCATTTTAAATCAGAATTCTTCCCTACGGGATCTACTCCCAGCCACTCATTGTGCTCCTGTGTCCTGCGGGCAGGTGCAGCCAGGCCAGGCGCAGACTCTGCGCGAGCGGAGCAGCGCACGATCCTGGGGTCTAGGGGTCACTCGGTAAGTATCGGCCCCGGGCGGTGGGCCACTCGCTGGCGGCAGGGGGCGCTGCAGAACCTCGGTCTCCGCCCTGGGGAACCATCTCCCCGGCTCCGCCAGTCCGCGCCACCCGCCACCGTTGGACCCCAAGTTCTCTACCTAGTTGTGAGCGTTCTTCCTAAAACAGACAGTAAGCTCTGCGGCACTCCCAGTGTACGTGACAGGAAAAATACAGAGCATCTCACCCTGTGAAACCGATTACCCTCTTTTAATCTTCTCTGCGTCTCGCACTGATTAAAGGCTGCCTCCAGGACTGGAAATTAAGAAAAGTTGCTCCTTCCTAAGCACTAGTGCGCCGACCGCTCCTTCGTTTAGAAAAAGAGGAAGAGAGAGAAAGAGGGGAGAGAGAGAGACCCCGCGCCGCCTGGGAACCGCAGCCAAAGTTACCCAAAAAAAGCGGTTCCCCGGCTGCCCGGTGCCCACTCCCTCCCTTAGGGGATCCTATAGGGCTTCGGCTCCCGCTTTACCCCAATAGTAACTGATCCCCTGGGAGACCAGGCGTCCGGGCAAACCTTCAACCCACACCCTGTATCGCACTGTGCCCTCCCTACTCCCCACTTTCCTGCCCCCGCCCTCGACGTCCCAAGCGTCGGAGGGGAACCAAGTTCCCAAAGTGGCTACACGCTGGGACGCCTAGGAGGAGTTCGGGGTTCAAGTGCGCGCCTGGGTCTGAGCACTTCTTCCGCTTCCTCGGCCTCCCAGAGTAAGCTCGGGACCCCGGGATCCGACTTCCAAGGAGTGCCCAGCCCTGGCGGCAGTCGTGCGCGCTCCTCGGCTCTAGGACAGGGAGTGGCTGCTCGCTAGGATGCTTGTCTGGCGTCCGTGTGCCCATCTCCGGGCTGTTCCGTGCGCTTGAGCTGGGACAGAGCCCCCGCCACGCACTCCGCGGCCCCTGAGTCCCTCCACCGCGCGGGACCGAGGGGGCGAGCCTCCAGCCGAGGTCTGTCCCTTCCCCCTGAATCGAACTGCCCGGCCGTACCAAGTGGGTATCGGAGGTCCTAGGCACGTCGTGGAGCCTCCGGGCGCGCGCCTTCCCGCCCCCCTCCCGGCACCGCCCTCCGAGGCGCGGGCCGCGGCCAGGCCCGGTACTCACAGGTCCGGCCCGTGGGAGAAGGGCGGCTGGCCGTAGCCGTGGGGCTCCCGCTGCGAGGGGGCAGAGCGCGGCTCCAGTCCCCCGTTGACGCCCCTCCAACCCCGGCGGCGGCGCTGCGGCTCCACGCCCCCGTCCTCGCCCTCGTCTTCCTCCTCCTCCGGCGCGGGGAAGGTCACCCTTGCTTGTTCCTTGCACTTCCTGACCTTGGTGGACATCGCGCCGGCTGCGGTCCGAGTATGGGGGTGCCGGTCGCCGGCCTCCCCTGTCTTCGCGGCCGTGCGGTCTCCCCGCGGTGCCCCTTCCCCACCTCCCGCGGCTTCCGCAGCCCCGGGCGACCCAGGGCGGGAAGGCAGGAGCGGAGAGCTGCGCGGCCCGCGATCAAGCAGTTAGAGGCGGGCGCCGAAGGCGAGCCGCCGCCGCCCACCATCAAACCGTGGTAGCAGCCGCGGCGGCCGTGGCTGAGACGAGGAAGCCCCGGGCCGAGCTGGAGCGCTGGTGCCGGGAGAGGATCTCCAGTCCCGCGGCCGCAGCTTTGCCTCCTCGGCGCCGGTCTCCTGTCTCCGACAGCATCACTTGCTAGGACAGCCTCGTTACTCAGGGAGAAGGAGAGGGAGGGTGGGAGGGGGAAGAGGAGGGGGAGAATCAATTCCTTATCAGACAGAGCTGGAGAGGAAATCAGACAGACTGCAGGTGGGGAGTAGAGAAAGCGGAGAAACTTCCCCTCCCCACTCTCCTCTTTCTCTTCCAGAGGATCTAGGGCCCTTTTTGCACCTACAGAAACAAGTTTCCTAAGGAACGGAAAAGGAAATCCACCGGCTTGTTAATTTTCCTGCAGCCAACTCTCCAAATTTGTTTCAAAAAGCATCACTTGTTCGTTGTGTTACTCTCAGTAAGACTTGGTTGAACCTACGGTGTTTAAGTACGTTCCCCTGAGTGCCTCCGTACTCCAGCCTGGCAATGTTTTAAACGTGCACGATGCTTCAGTTCTTTGAATGAATCTCAAAAGCATCTAATAAGATTTATATACTGTCCAAGAAACATTTTTCAGCAAAATGTAGTCTTCTTTTTAAAACACATGAACAAAAATTGCATTTTAGAATTCAAGACCAGTAGTTCTTTTGGGAGGAAAGAGTTACAGAATTTTAGTCAGCAGGAGTCTTAGGGATCAAGGAATCTATTGCTCCTTTTAGAAATAAGAAACCCTTGGCCTAGAGAGACTGAAAAAAGTACCCAACATAGGTGAGTAGTGAGAAAACTTAGATTAGATCCAGAAGAGTGTATTCTCCCAGACTTTCTCTTGTTTCAAATAACTTTCCTGCAAGTCCAACTTGGAAAAGTCACAAAAATACCAGAAGCGCTCTGATGAGATAAAATTTATTTAACTGTATCCAATTATACTGTATTTTTTAGAGGAACAGTTGTTCCCAAATTTAAGCATATCACAAGAAAATGTAGCTCCTTTGAATTTAATTCTTAAAAAGTAAATAAAAAATTGTGTATTAAATCGGAAAGTCTGTATGTTGAAAGAAACAATGATACTTATTTATACATCTAATACAGGGAGAACAAAAACAAGTAAATACTGTATACTGTGTTATGTTTGGAAGTGCTTTTCACTTGCTAGTACATATGAAAGTGTTAACATTTTCACAATGTAGGTTAGCAGACCCATTCAATTTCACCTCTGAAATATCTCTAAAGCAGGATTGCCCTTCTCCACACCGGTACCACCACCTCAGTTCAGGCTCCCCTGCTTCCCTCTGCCATCCAGCCTTTCTGCAGCCCATCTTTCTCTCCCTATACTGTTTCATTCTTTGTACTACTAAAAAGAACATGCTCAAAGCGAAGTCCAATCACGACTTTTCTCTATAAAAATCTCTGGTGGCTTTCCACTATCAGGTTAAAATCCAAATTTTTAATCTCTTCTCCCACTCTTTTTCATACACATTCTAACTGCAGTTACCCTGAACTCTCAGTTATCAACTGACAAACTAGTTACTTTCCCATTTCTCTGCCTTTGTCTGTGGCATTCCTGTCACTGAAATGTCTGTCTTCATCCATCTGCCACACTTTTCCTTAAAGAACTGTGTTAGCTGTGGCCTCCAGTCTGACAGCCCTCTTGAGGTCCCAGTGAATTTCCCACAGGATCTGGTCCTTACCCACACTGAGCATACCACAGTCTTATCAGTGATCACATCATATTGAAATTCACTCTGTATGTGCCTGTTTCCTCTAAACTATTAATCCCTTGAGGATGATGTGGGATCTTATTTATTTTGAGCTACTAAGGGGCTCATCTTTTTGTATTTGCCATTTAGCTCAGTACCTGATGTGCAGTACTAGCTCAATAAATGTTTGTTGGATGAATTCATGAAGTTTATAGTGTCTTTATAATTACATTAATATGTTTATAAACTGCCCTTATAGGACTTTGGATAGAAGCTCTATAGCAGTGCTGGAGTCACCAGGGCTTACTCTTACACAATGTCTTAGTCTCCTAGGGCTGCCATAACAAAGTATCAAAGACTGTGGCTTAAACAACAGATTCTTAATTTCTCACAATTCTGGAGACTGGAAGTCTGAGTTCAAAATGTTCACAGGGTTGGTTTCTTTTGAGGCCTCTCTGTGGTTTGTAGATGGCCAACTTCTCCCTGTCTTCACATGGTCTCCCTTCTGTGCCTGTGTATTGATCTCCTCTTCTTATAAGAACACCACTCATACATAATTAGGGCCCACCTTCATCACCTCATTTTACTTAATTACCTCTTTGAAGACTCCATCTCCAAATACTGACACATTCTGAGGTACTGGGGGTTAGGACTGCAACATGTGAATTCTAGCAGGACACAATTCAGCCCATAACAGAAGATAACTTCCTGATATCAAAAGGAATAGAAGAAACCACAAAGAAAAAAAAAAGATATGAAAAGCAAAGATTTAACACTTCAATGTATCACAAAAATTTTAAAATAAGGTTGTAAGAATTACTGCTCGACAATGTCTTCTTATTAGACACGGCACAGAAGTTAGACTTAGCAATCTTCTAAAGGGAGCAAGAGCACGGAAACAGGTAAAGTGCTCCTGACAGTGTACATTTATTCCTCCTCCTTAAGAGCAGAAGTTCTTGACCCAGTGCAAAGGCTCACACCTGTAATCCTAGCACTTTGGGAGGCTGAGGCAGGCAGATCACCTGAGGTCAGGAGTTCTAGATCAGCCTGCCCAACATGGCAAAACCCCATCTCCACTTAAAAAAAAAAAAAAAAAAAAAAAAAAAAAAAAAAAAAAAGTACACAAATTAGCCAGGGGTGGTGGCAGGTGCCTGTAACCCAGCTACTCAGGAGGCTGAGGCAGGAGAATCACTTGAACCCAGGAGGAGGAGGTTGCAGTGAGCTGAGATCTCACCACTGCTCTCTAGCCTGGGCAACAAGAGTGAGACTCCATCTGAAAAAATAAAAATAAAAGCAGAAGTTCTCCTATACATGCATTTGCTTGCTTTTTAAAGTAACCTTAACTGATTAATTTTGTTAGCAATATAAATTAGGAAGATAAGAAAAGCCGCATTTCAATCAATCCCCCAAACTAGGATTCCTGAACTTATGATGTGGCAATTAACCTTCCAGTGCCTTTTACATAGAACTTATATGATGTCCCATAAACTGTCTTTCACTGAAGCCTGCAGTTCTCTTACAGTATCAGGAGGTCCCAGGCAGTTTCTTCCCTTAGAACGTGCATTTTGAAAATTTCCTCTAATCATAAGTTTGGAACTTATATTGGTCCGTTCTCATGCTGCTAATAAAGGCATACCCAAGACTGGGTAATTTACGAAGGAAGAGGTTTCCTGGACTCACAGTTCCGCATACCTGGGGAGGCCTCCCAATCAAGGCAGAAGGCAAAGTAGAAGCAAAGGCACGGTTTATATGAAGCCAGGCAAGAGAGCTTGTGCAGTTCCATTTATAAATGGAACTTCCCCAATGATTCAGTTATCTCCTCCCAGCCCCACCCTTGACACATGGAGATCATTATAACTCAAGGTGAGACTTGGGTGGGGACACAGCCCAACCATATCACAACTCAAAATTTACTTTAACATAGAAATAAGTTATAAATTATGGCTATGTTTTCTGGAAGGTTAGCTTAAACTTGTTTCAATAACAGTATAGGGAGGTACTTAAGAACATAAGATTAGGCCAGGCGTGGTGGCTCACGCCTATAATCCCAGCACTTTGGGAGGCCAAGGTGGGTAGATCACAAGGTCAAGAGATCAAGACCATCCTGGTTAACATGGTGAAACCCCGTCTTTACCAAAAATACAAAAAAAAAAAAATTAGCTGGGTATGGTGGCGCGTGCCTGTAATCCCAGCTACTCAGGAGGCTGAGGCAGGAGAATTGCCTGAACCCAGGAAGTGGAGGTTGCGGTGAGTCAAGATCGCGCCGTTGCACTCCAGTCTGGGTAACAAGAGTGAAACTCCATCTCAAAAATAAATAAATAAATAAATAAGAACATAAGATCAGAAGCCTGTAATCAAATCCCATCTCTGCTGCTCACAGGTTCTGTGTGATCTTGAGAAAGCTACTTAACCTCTCTCTGAGCCTCAGTTTTTTTTCCTCAGTAAAATGAAGATATAGTCATTATATCTACTTCATAGGGCTGTTATAAGGACTCTGTGTTAATGGCACTTAAAACTGTACCTGGCATATAGTAGGCACTAGTAAGTATTAGCTACTACTAGTTCACTATGTGAATTATAGAACTAACAATAAAAATCTGAAGTCTGTTTCCTAAAGCAAGAATCTATCCTATCTGATTTAGATGTCATTCTATAATAGTATTTGCTAAGTTGTACAACTGGGCTGTCAGTTCTTCTAGGGTCAGGCATAGTGTCTTATTTGACATTGTCACACCAGTGTAATCATAAAGCTGGCAACATAGAGAGTGTTCAATAAATGGTAAGTAGTAATAACAGCAGTGGCAGTTGGAACAGCAGTGGCCGTTGGAATAGCAGCCATTCAATAACTACTTGTGAAATGAAGAGATCCCGTAGTGAGGAGGAGGAGGAGAAAGAGACTTTTCTTCGGCTGCTTTGGGTACAGTGCCAATCCCACGTAAAATCTGAGAATGGACAAAACCTTTCTCTGGTATCTCTCTACTCTTTCTCTACATCTTTGTCTACCTTATAATGCCATCTTTCCTGGCACTTATGAGCTCAGTGACATTGTACTGTTTTAATCCTTCCAGGATCTTATCTCTGGCCTGCTATTACCCCAGAAGAGCTCCATGCTTCTCAATGACATTTCTATTCCCTGCCAGTCAAAACTGCTATTCCTTCAGGGCAGTCAGTTTCAGTTAGCTGTTAAAGAGAAAATATCTTACACAAATTCGTGCTAATGTGTGTGAGCCCCTGTTGTGTATTAAAATGAAGTGAAAGGAAGATGCTTTTGGGGAAGAGCTGCCTACAACTCACTCCCCTGTAGGGTCTCTGACTTTCATCTTTTTTTTTTTTTTTTTTTTTTTTTGAGATGGAATCTGGCTCTGTCACACACAGTGGCATGATCTCAGCTCACTGCAACTTCCGCCTCCCTGGTTCAAGCAATTCTCCTGCCTCAGCCTCCTGAGTAGCTTGGACTACAGGCGGGTGTCCCCACACGTGGCTAATTTTTTTATATTTTTGGTAGAGATGGGATTTTGCCATGTTAGCCAGGATGGTCTCAATCTCCTGATCTTATGATCTGCCCACCTCAGCCTCCCAAAGTGCTGGGTTACAGGCATGAGCCACCACGCCCAGCTGACTTTCATTTTACTACTACTAAAAGTTATGATTTTCTACCATTTTGAATTTGCCCCATTCCGTACCCCATTAACATCTACCAATAGCATTGTCAAGATGGGCTCCCAATTTGTGGAGGGTGTGAAAAATGGGCTAAGGGGCAAAGCTAGGGGATTTATGTATAGTTTCAATCTTAAGCAAATAGAGACAGAAATTTGTTATTTTTCGGAGACAATTTTCCATGAGTGTCTCATGTTTCTATACACCTTGAAAGCAGAGGCAATGGTTACCTTTGTTCTGGAATATCTTTTTCAAGGATGTTTGTATGGCAAGCAGCAAAGTGCTAATACGTTCACTGTCCTGTGTAATAAAGATAATGCTCTCCTTGAGGCAAAGGTCAGGCATGCCTACTGACTGTTAGAAAAGATTCAGGCTACCTAAGCTCCAGGTCCTTACTCCTGTAATGCGAACTGCCACACGTGAAGGTGTCATTTGCCCCCTCCATGTCACTCTGTTGGAATCGAGACTCAGGAAACTGGCACAAATACTGGCACTCTGGCTACTGCTATTGCTACGAGTAATAAATCATCCTCTGTATCTGGCCTGGGAGTTTTGTGCCTTCTGCCAGCATTTGTGGAACTGTCACTAACTACCTTGTTAGCTTGCAAATAGGGTAAAATTTCAGATCTTTCATTGTTCTTAACAATTATTACATTTTATAGGCTGAGTGAAGTGGCTCGCGTCTGTAATCCTAGCATTCTGGGAGGCTGAGGTGGGTGGATCTCATAAGTCCAAGAGTTCAAGACCAGCCTGAGCAACATAGTGAGACCCTGTCTATACAAAAAGTAAAAAAATTAGCTAGGCACAGAGACACTGTGTGGCACATTCCTGTAATCCCAGCTCCTCAGGAAACTGAGGTGGGAGGATCACCTGAGCCTGGGTTGTCGAAGCTGCAGCGAACCAAGATTGTGCCACTGCACTCCAGTCTGGATGACAGAGTGAGACCCTGTCTCAAAAAAAAATAATAATAATTACATTTTATAGATGGAAAATTCACAGCTCCCTCCAGTTCAGAAATCTCCGAGAGTAAATTAGTGTCTTAAAGAGGTTGTAATAACTTTCCTATGTGACTAAGTCATTATTAATCAATTTTTCTATGATCAAGTACTTCTTTGCATACCTGCTAATATAATTTTTTATATGAAATCAATCCCAGAGGGAATCAATGTGAGAAACAGACTTGATGAGTGCTTGTAGTTTTTTACTGGTAATCTGAAGAATGACTTAACTCTAAATTGCAACTCAAGGCTTAGAATGCTATTGCATTTGCAGATTTGAGGAAAGTAGGCATGAAGACTTAAGTTTCATTTCCTCAACCTCTCTCTGTTTGCATGTACAGAAATCAAATCTGTCCAGCCTCTATTTTTGGCAAGGTTAAGAACAATTCTGCTTGACCCTGATCCCTATGATCCCTGCTGACCCTCTTCCAAAAACTATTTAAAGATATGTTCTTCAAAGTGATATTTGTCACCGGGCGCAGTGGCTCACGCCTGTAATCCCAGCACTTTGGGAGGCCAAGGCAGGCAGATCACGAGGTCAAGAGATCGAGACCATCCTGACCAACATAGTGAAACCCTGTCTCTACGAAAATACAAAAATTAGCTGGGTGTGGTGGTGCATGCCTGTAGTCCCAGCTACTCGAGAGGCTGAGGTAAGAGAATTGCTTGAACCCGGGAGGCAGAGGTTGCAGTGAGCCGAGACTGCGCCACTGCACTCCAGCCTGGCGCCTGGTGACAGAGCAAGACTCTGTCTCAAAAAAAAAAAAAAAAAAAAAAAAAAAAAAAAAAAAAAAAAGGTATATTTGTCTTTCCTTCAGGGAGAAAAAGAATATCAATCACTTACAATATGGAAGCTGGCAGAAACGGGTCACATAAGTCACCTGTCAGAAAGAGAAATTGGGAAAATAGAGTAGGTCAGTCCAGTCATGGTACTTTTACCTTCAATCGAATGAGATAGAATAGTTTCTTATTTATATTAATCCTACCCAGGCTGAATTCTTAAGACATATTAAAAATGTTAATTAAAAATGTAAACGTAATTCTCTTTACTTTTTGTTTTCACAGAGCTCTTTCATGTCAAATTTATTCTGTGCTACATGCACACCTCTTACAGGTTGCAAATGCAACCCCTTTCTAAGTTCCAAATTACTAATAATGGAATTAGGATAAGGTTGTTAGTGTCCATATTACCAGGTTAGTGGCTAACCACTTTAACTTTGTTTTATTTAAAAGCAGAAATATCTACTCACGACCATCGATTGCAGAAAGACCTGACTTGCTGATGCCCTAAGTTAAACCAGATATGAATTTCAAGAAGTGAGGGGAAAACTCACTTAAACACTCTGGATATATAAAGGACACTGTTTCCTTATTGCCATAGCCATGTCCTTCCTACCTCCCATTAGCCAGCTCTCATCTTCAAATGTAACTTTTTTTATTCTGTAACTCTTAACTTTAGGCAAACGTGTTAAGATAAAGCAAGAGGAAAGAGAAATAGATAAGACAAAAAAAATTTTAAAGTTATTTTTTCTCCCTATATTCACTTCAAGTGCCACTGGTGTAGTGGTATCATGCAAGATTCCCCAAAATTATCTGGAGTAAATTACCTTGCAAATGGATGAAATACCCATACAAGTCACTCAGTGGCCTCATTTTAATGCAAATTTTGGCTGAATAACTAAAATTATAAGATATTCACATGGCAACATATAAATATGTAACTCAACTGTTAATCCTTTTGCTATGACATTACAGTTATGTCATTAAAAGACTTTAGGGATAAAGGAAAGGTAGTAGATTGTACTGTCCAGAAAATCATGAACTATGTGAGGTTGAAACAATTTTAAAGGACATCTAGTCTGATCACCTTATGTTTGAATTACTTTGCACAGTCCTGACTAAATGTTCTTACATATACATTAATATTTTCACTACCTAAACAGTTTTAAGAGTGTGATTCATTTTTTTGCTATAGATTATTTTTTAATGTGATACATTCTATTTTTTCTTTTTTATTTACTTTTCTTCCCCTTTTCTACAAGTCCTTTCTTAAAAGAGATTTGGATGCCAGCAAAAAATTTCATAGTGTGGCTTATATCTTAATCAATGAGTCAAATCTATGAGTAAATGCCCTTATAAAAAAGGTTGTTGTATATCTTAGTGATGAGATAAGGACTCAAAAGAGAACTTTAAGTGAGATCTGTGAGAGTTCCTGGAAGGCACTGATGTACAACAACATGTATATCTTCGAGAAGTAGAAAAGTCCAAGTGGTAATGTGTATTAGGCTGTTCTTAAATTGTTATAAAGAAATACCTGAGACTGGGTAGTGTATTAAAAAAAAAGAGACAGGGAGCCGGGCGCAGTGGCTCAAGCCTGTAATCCCAGAACTTTGGGAGGCCGAGGCGGGTGGATCACAAGATCAAGAGATCGAGACCATCCTGGTCAACATGGTGAAACCCCGTCTCTACTAAAAATACAAAAAATCACCTGGACATGGTGGCGCGTGCTTGTAATCCCAGCTACTCAGGAGGCTGAGGCAGGAGAATTGCCTGAACCCAGGAGGCGGAGGTTGCGGTGAGCCGAGATCGCGCCATTGCACTCACTCCAGACTGGGTAACAAGAGCGAAACTCTGTCTCAAAAAAAAAAAAGAGAGAGAGAGAGAGATTTAATTGGCTCACAGTTCTGCAGGCTTACAGGAAGCATGGTGCTGGTGTTTGCTCAACTTTTAGGGAAGCCTCAGAAAGCTCACAATCATGGTAGAAAGTGAAGGGGGAGCAGGCGGGTCACATGGAGAAAGCAGGAGCAACAAAGAGGGAGAGAAGGAGAAGGGAAGGTTGGTGGGAGGTGCACACACGTTTAAACCACCAGATCTTGTGTGAACTCAGAATGGGAGCTCACTTATCACTAAGGGGATGATCCAAGCCATTTATGAGGGACCCATGATCCAAACACCTCCCACTGGACCCTGCTTCCAAGATTGGAATTACATTTCAATGTAAGATTTGAGTGGGGACATACATTCACACTATATCAATGTGTAAAAAATAAAAATTCAGTAAATAGGGTCCCTATTGAAAATGTGTGCCTTTTAAGTTCAAGTCTTGGATATAATCAGTCAGAACTTCTGTTATAATTATGAGTTGGGAATAGAGATAGAAGGCAATAAATAAAGATCTATATTGTTGTAAGTCAAAAATGAAACAGGTTACACCTTTTTGTGTTCAATAGATTTAGGCTTGACTACCAAACAGGAGAATGCTCTAAAATATAATGGAGAGTGAAAGCTTTGAATCTTGGCTTAAATGTGATTTATTCTGCAAAAGGAGTTCTGTCCAATGGACATTTCTGGCACCCTCTGAAGGCTGACATTTTCTGTAGAGCCCAAGAAAAATAATAAAAGACTTAATATCTACATCAAACAATTCCTGCACAACAAAGTGTTTATTCTAAAAGTCATACATTATTCTTGGCTACTGAACAACAAAAGGAGTCATTAAGATGTTTTGTTTGTTTTATGAGGAGTTTTCCTTCACTCAGCTGTTTACCTACCAGCTTAAAATTCTGAAGTCCCAAAGGAATGAGAGGCTTCTCTCACATCAGAAAGAAGATGGCAGGCTACCAAACCATAAATGGCTCCAATTTTCATGTAAAGTCATCTTAGTGAATCACAGGTGGATTTTTAACAAAAATGCATTGAAAGGCCCATGCCACCAATAATACCTTATTTAAAAATAATCAGCTCATCCTTGGCTAGAAATATCATGCATATGGTAGCCAAATATATTAAAATATCAACAAAGACACCTCTGGAGATAGTTCAGCAGAAACGCAACATCCAGAAAAGAATTGATTTAGGAGGAATAGTAAAAGCCCATAACAGGCAGCAAGAATGCAGTAAGGATTTATGGATTAGAAATGTTATGGGGGAAAATAGAATTGCTTAGCTAGAATGACTTTCTGGGGACACAGAAGATTTTATTCATAACTTTAGATCTTTCAGAATATACGTTTATATAAATGCAAAATTTACAATTGAGTCAAAAGCCAGAAAAATATTACCAGTACCTAAGGATATAAAAAATTTCAAGATAGAGCTGGGCATGGTGGCTCACACCTGCAATCTCAGCACATTGGGAGGCTGAAGAGGATTGCTTAAGGCCAGGACTTCGAGATCAGCCTGGCAACAGAGCAAAACCTTCTATCTACAAAACAAAACAAAACAAAGCAAAACAAAACAAAACAAAAACAAAAAACATCAAGATAGTAATGTGGCCATGAATGAAGTGATCTTAAATACAGAAAATTCAGTAAATGATTTGCAACAGTCATAATTACAGTCCACATACTTTATTTCCCAGAATCTCAAAGTATCATCATCTTCGTTAGCAGCAGTAGTGATTATTCTCTTCTAATATCCCTTAACACTTAATGTTCAGTAAGAACCTGTAAGATGATACCCTGGAAACATAAAATAAACCCACATATATGTGATCTTCCCCACTTACTCCCTTTGATGTCTCCTCATTGCTTCCAGAAAATGTCCTTTACTTAACACCTAAGACCTTTGGTGATCTGGCACTTGCCTACCTCTCCAGCTTTGTCTCCTGCTATCTTTCCTTTGAGACTTTGTGTATGTGTTCCTTCTATCTAGAATCCATTCAAAAAACTTATTGAACACCAACTGTAGGCTAGGTGCTATGGATCAAACCTGTAATCCCAGCACTTTGGGAGGCCGAGACTGGCAGATCAACTTAGGTCAGGAGTTCAAGACCAGCCTGGCCAACATGGTGAAATCCCATCTCTACTAAAAAAAAGTACAAAAATTAGCCAGGGGTGGTGGCACATGCCAGTTGGGGAGGCTGAGGCAGGCAAATCGCTTGAACCCGGGAGGTGGAGGTTGTAGTCAGCCAAGATTACACCACTGCACTCCAGCCTAGGTGACAGAGCGGGACTCTGTCAAAATAATAATAATCATAATAATAGCACCAACAGTGTGCCCGTCCATGAATGTCCACCTAGAGAATTCTTCATCCTTCAAGACTCAAAAATCTCCTCCTTAAAGTTTCCTTCTCCAAGGCAAGTTCACCCCTAACCTTTTCACTCTTTAAATAATTCCACCATTGTGCCTTGAACACAAACCTGGTTCCGAATGGAACCACACTGAATGTGTTTTTTTTTTTTTTGAGACAGAATCTTACTGTGTCTCCCAGGTTGGAGTGCAGTGGCATGATCTCAGCTTACTGCAACCTCTGCCTCCCAGGTTTAAGCGATTCTCCTGCCTCATCCTCCTGAGCAGCTGGGATTATAGAAGTGTGCCACCACGCCTCGCTAATTTTTGTATTTTTAGTTGAGACAGAGTTTCACCATGTTGGTCAGGCTGTTCTTAAACTCCTGACCTCATGATTCACCAACCTCAGCCTCCCACAGTGCTAGAATTACAGGTATGAGCCATCGTGCCCAGCCCACTGAACGTTTTTTTTTTTTTTTAAAGGAGTAAAACCAAAACTATACAAGTGAATATATTCTAATTATCAAAAGTTTAAATAAGCATGAACTAGCAAAAGTAAAAACTAACAATATTCTTTATCTTTTACCTCCTTCAATTCTACTCCCCCCAACCCCTCAGAAATAATTGTAGTTAAGAGTTTGGGGCATAATTTTTTCAGGACTTTTTCAATATATGTTTATAATAGGCAATTTTACATGTTTAAAAGAAGAGTCCCTGGAGCCTGGCTGCCTAGAACAAAATTTAAGTCTGCCTTTCAATATTATTGGGGTTTGGGATGAATTATTTATCCTTGCTGGGTCTGTTTCCTTATCTATAAAACAGCAATGATAATAGCTGATTAAGTGAATTAATATATAAAGCAACTATAGTGCCTAGCATGTAGTAATTTTTTAAGAAGTGTTTGTTAGATATGCTATGCAAGTTTAGGATGTTATGTTGCTTTTAAAAATACGTAAAGGAAATTATACTGTGCTTACTGTTCTACAACTTATTTTTATTTTCACTTGACAATATATCTGCCTCATTTTATAATATGGATATACTATACTATATTTAACTCTTCGTTATTTAATTTGTTTGTAAATTGATTGGCACATGAGAATATTTTCCAGAATATCCCTACAACTTTTGAGTCACAGTATGTATATACTCTGTTTATTTATGCATTAACAACTTGCTGTATTAGGAGCGTATTTTAAAATTCCCATCAGCAGCCTTAACTAGCAGGAGTGAATCAAGTACACAGTGGCCAAGACACATCCAGCTGGTCACATAACCTCATGAACAAGCATCAAGAAACCTTGGAGATACCTTTTGTCACAGCCTCCTTGTTTCTAGCTGCTGAGGTCATGAAGGGGTGTGAATATCCTTAGCATCTCCTTTTCCTGCCCCCAGCAGTTCCAGCCTTCCTATGACCCCATTGTCTGCCTTGAGTCTACCAGGACTATTTTTGTTAGGCCCTCCATTAGTTCATTTTCACACTGCTGATAAAAACATTCCCAAGACTGGGCAATGTATAAAGAAAAAGAGGTTTAATGGACTCATAGTTTCACGTGGCTGGGGAGGCCTCACAATCATGGCAGAAGGGGAAAGGCATGTCTTACATGGTGGTAGACAAGAGAGAATGAGAGCCAAGTGAAAGGAGTTTCCCCTTATAAAACCATCAGATCTCATGAGACTTATTTACTACCTTGAGAACAGTATATGGAGAACTGCCCTCACAATTCAATTATCTCCCACCGGCTCCCTCACACAACACATGGGAATTATGGGAGCTACAGTTCAAGATGAGATTGAATGGGAGCACAGCCAAACCTATGAGACCCTTTACCTTCACGTTTATAAGACTCACTGTAAACGCTCCAGAGTCCAAGCCACCTCTGCTCTCCCATCAGCTCTGTCCATTTCTACTTCTAGCTCCATCACTCACATATTCTTTACCAAATTCTTGAACCCCTTTCCTTTGTTTCTTCTGGAACTCAAGATCCATCCTCAGCAAAATCTACTACATGTTCAAACTCTTTTTCTGAAGGTTTCCTTTACCTTCTTGCTCTGCAGAAAAACTGATTGTTTGAGGATGCTTCTTCTTTTACAGACTTCTCAAGTCAGAGCTCCTTTTTCTACTATACCTTTTTATATTTAAGGACCTGGAATGACTGTAGCTCTCTTTAATCTTTTTATTTTTCTTTTTTTTTCTGCTTCAGACCATTCTCCCTCCTTTCGCTCCAGCTTTTAATGTAATGCCATCAAATGATATTACCAGCTAACCTTATTGTTGCAATTATCTATCTGTCTCTGAGCCCCTCCTGATTTCTCTGACTTTAGCTTCTGGCTCATTATCACTCTCTTCAGCACATTTTCTATTAATTTTTGAAGACTCTGTATATACACAGTTGATCTTTCTAACACCCTGGCCTCTCAGTTTCTTGAATTTCTTTCTATCTTGTCCTACACACTACCTCAGCCATTACTGCATGATCACACCCTACAAGCTGTCACAACGACCAACTAAAACCCTTCCATAATCTAAATTTCATGCACCTTACTCTGAACTTACCACCCCCTGTAGTGGCAGGTCACTCCCTCTATTAGCACAACTCTACCAATCTTTCCATCTTTTCAGACCCTCTAATTCACTGATTTACCCTTTTTTGTTTATTCTGCATGCCCTCTTACTCAGCTTAAAAGCCATGACCATCATCATAAAGGATCCCTGCATAACGTGCTCAGCCCCATTGCTCCCTCTTCTTCATCATATTCACTTGGCAAAACCAACTGTACTCAGCCATGCCTCTACTTGTGCAGCTGGATGAGCCTGCAGGAGAACACCCAATGGCACTGCCTTGCCCCACATTAAATCAGGACCAAGAATGTCAAGCGGATTCTTACACTGCCTGGCCATTGAAACACAGAAGACAGTAGGGGATGGGGCTGAGTAGAAATATATGAATACCTTGTTTGGAGAAAGGGTAACAATATGACTTAACTCTACGAGGTGGCAGAAAATATACACTGAAACGTATGTTATTTATGAGCAACCACTATTGTTATTGTAAATTATTTTCCTTCAGAATATTACTCTTGGGGATAGGGACTAGCACTCATAGATTCTTGGAGAATTTAATTTTGACTAGAATTTTTTTGTTGTAGGTAATGACGTAAACTGATAAAGATAGTAGTAGGGGTAGGAGTGATGCTGACGGCATGGACATAGGTACGTTCTAAATGTATTTTATCTATACGGCGTTCTCCTTAACCTTGATAGGCTTCATGTTCTTGGTAAGCAATAACTGGATGTGCTTACAGGGCTAAACTGAAGTTTTTAGTTCTGAGAACATTGTGGCTTCTTCAGAGCAGAAGTCGTATATTCTTTGTGAATCTCCATCCCATGGCCTAAATCCATTTTGTTTCTTTTCCTGTTGCTACTTTCTTTTATTACTGATATTTTTGTCCCATATATAAGGTATGAACTACTTTGGGAGCAAGGGATTAAATTCGCTAAAATGTAAATAATCTTAGTAATCATCCTTTCCTTAAAACCCTTTTTCAAATGAGTAATCTGGCCTGTAATCCCAGCACTTTGGGAGGCTAAGGTGGGTGGATCACCTGAGGTCAGGAGGTTTAGATCAGCCTGGTCAACATGGTGAAGGCTTGTCTTTACTAAAATTGCAAAACAAATTAGTTGGATATGGTGGCAGGTGCCTGTAATCCCAGCTACCTGGGAGGTGGAGACAGGAGAATCACTTGAACCTGGGAAGTGGAGGTTCCAATGAGCCAAGATCACATCATTGCACCTGAGTGAAAGAGTGACAAGAGTGAAACTGTCTCAAAAAAATAATTAATAATCTGATGTATTACCTACTATAAAAGTTTTTGGATTAAAAAAGTAAAGGTTACTAGGATGCCTAACCAATGAAAAGATGAAAAGGAGTACAGATAAGTAGTCCATGAATTGATTCCTTTAAATGGCATATTCCAAGATTTTTTTTTTTTTTTTTTAGTTTTTGTCATCATTTGTCTTGGTAATAGAATTATTTAAAAAAACTGATTCAGGCAAGGGACATATTATCATGGTCTCATGTTTTATAATTAAGTAAATATGTAATCATAATTTAGAATTTTAGAGTTTTTTAAAAAACCACATAGGTTTTTGCATCTGATGCAAGTCAAGATTGAGACTGATTGATGATCATTATCAGTGTATTGAACATGTATTTATATCATTTATCTAGCATGCACTGCCCTCAAACTTTCCTGAATTAGTAAAAATTCTTTCCCATATTTCTTTATAGTAACTCATGTAATAAATGATGAAGAAAATAAAGGTTAAGCCTTTTATTTTAGCCATTGTTAAATAGCTTAAGGCTTTGATTTTCTATGATTTTGTATTCTAAGAAAAAAGACAAGCATTTTTTTCCTATAAAATCTCAGTGTCTTATTTCTTAGTCACACTTTAAAACTGAAGAGATCAGTATTTTTTTCTATGTCAAAATGTAAAATATGCAATATATAATTGTACAGACCTACTTAATTCCATTCTTTGTTTTTTGTCAAACATCCTCCTTTATCAGAACTCAACCAATTATCTGATTAATTATGTATTGCTATGTGTATTTGATATGATATTCAGAGTAGAATGATTTATAATAGACAAAATTAGAAGCAGTAAGATTTTGGTGTTCAACAGCATTTATGGTGTTTTTATGCAACAGAATACCGAAGTGGCACAAAAGTCATGTTGGAGAAGAATATTTATTTCATTGGTGTGGGGAAAAGTTAATGATATCCATTACACAAAAATTGTGAGCTAACCTATGTATAGCTGTATGCTGTATTTTTTCATCAAATCAGCATAACAAAAAAGGCTACAAAAACTTAATCTTCCTTGGGGCAGGAAGCAGGAGAAGGCATTTAGGATTTTTTTATGACTTAAATTTTTCTTTAGTTTTTCTATGTTTTTCAAAGTTTCTGCACTTGACCATCTGTTGCCTCAGTAAGTAGAAAAAAACCTTTTTAACCTAATTGCTCAAATTAAAATGGTTTTAATTTTGCTATCAAAATCAGCTAACATTTATTGAATGCCAGCCTAGTATAAGACACTGTAGGAAGACATTTTTAAAACAATTTTTCCTGCATTCTAAGAACTTCCAGATTCCAGTTTTAGAAGAATTGGATGTAAAAAATGTAAAATGTTTAAAAAAAATCAATAAAGGTTAAAAAAGTAAATTCAGGAATAGGAAGGTGATAAGCGACTTATGATTGATTATAGGGACATTTATTGCTAGGGGATCACTTACTCTCTGTTTAACATTCTTGTGTTAAATCTGATACAATAGGAATCTATCCAACCCATGATTTTTTCTTTCCTATTCGTGCAAAAACCTGTTTGTATTTCACTGGTAACCTCATCATTAGTGAATAATCCTCCTCTTGAGTGTAATTTCAGTGGCATTTAGTAAAGGAAGCACAGGTTTGGAACCTACTACTTCCTTGAGTGCAAGCTACTTTAGTAACATGTAAGAACTTTACACCTATTATTTCAATCCCTACCCTTTGTCTGAGATTTTTTATTTAGATACAGGCTATAAAACTTTCTTCCTTTCTTAATTCCTGATGTGAGTTAAAAGATGAAGGAGGGGAAAGAAAGACACATCTTTTTACTGTGGAGCTCTTAATACCTTTTCTAAGTGATGGACGGGAGAGTATAATAAGCTAATCAGTCATTCAGTCAATGGCTATTTCTTGAGACATAGAAATGTACTAGCACCAAAGCTCCGTGTTGCATGCCAGTCAGTGAAGTAGCAAAATAAAGAGAGTGGAGCCGAAGCTATGTAAATTTGTTTCAAATAAGGATCCTAACTTTATTTTTCCCTCTTATTACTTAACCATGTTTGTTAATTTCTCCCGTGGGAAAGACTGGGAATGAATTCTTGCCATTCAATGCGGCTAATTCTACTTTAAAGCAATATGCTACTTATCACCATTAAGAAAAATAGTATTTTTCTATCCTATAATAAGAGAAACTGATGGTTTAATTTTCCCTGAATGTTATCTATGGGTGGGTAACACAAATAATTGTCAAATCATATTCTTCTGTCACACCATATAGATTTTCCCAGGTTTCCTTCCAGAGTGATTTTCAAATCCTTGTGTGAGAATACGTATTTTCCCCTAGAACGGACATAAACACAGGATAAATTTTTAAAATGATACAATAGAAGTGATAAAAGTGTATTAATGACATTTCCTCATGCCTCATAAGTGAGAATGATACAGGGATAATTATTTCTCCATAGCACTTGTGAATTATATTTATCTAATGAAAATTTAATTGTTTTTATTATTAATCCCTCCCTCCTTTCCTCTCTCCTTTCTTGCCTCCTCCTTTTTCTTGCACTGTAAGATGTGTCTTTTTCCCTTCCCCCATTGTTTTCCATCCCTCCCTCCCTCCCTCCCTCCCTCTTTCTCTCTCTCTCTCCCTCCCTCCATCCCTTCCTTCCTTTTCTTCTAATAATTTGCATAGATATGTTTGAAATTAGATTTCTACAGCTACTACTGGAGAGTGAGGGGGTATTTTCTCATCAATTTAACAAATAAAAAGGTTTATAAGCCACGTTCTCTGGGAAAAAACAAATATCATTGCCAGCCTCCTTATTGAAACAGAACTCTTCAACACCTCCTTTAAAAACTAAAAATAATTTCTTTAAAATAAAATAAGAATATCAGAAGAAATGAATACTTTTTTCAAGTAATATATTTGGTGTAAAAAATTATATGGCATTTCCCCATAATAATAGAAAATTATTTATCTGAAATAAAAACCTTTATTAAAGGATAACTTTACAACATAATATTCACTCTTACATAGTTATAAGCCTGTTAAAACACACATATTTCTCATTTCAATGAATTTACCATTTACAGTAAGTAATATTTATCAAGCACCTGTACCTTTCTCTACCTGAAGCTAGAAATTCTTCTAATCAAATTAATGACATTATAAATATAAGTAATTTCCCCCACTTCTCCAGGAGTCACTGGTCACTGTTTATATTATTCATTAGTCAGTAAATTCTGAAGTAAATTTAGGATTTCTTAAAAGATATGGCAATTGTTTTTTCTTTACTACATTTGGCCAGCTGAATATTCTCTTTTTTTTTCCCATATGCCCGCTTTGTCAAGTGAATATTCTTGATGTTATATTTTTACCTGAAAATTTTAAAGTTCTGAATAACTTCTAAGAGTTTAAATTTCTGGAGGATGACGAGAAGAGACAAAGGAAACTTTAAGATCTTTCCAAGCCTCCTCCTTTCCTCACAGTGATATGAGGAAGAAAGACAATAGCGTTTATTGAATGGCTTGGGAGGAAAAGCATTCTGCTGTCTAAAGTCAGAATGTTAGAGTTGGAATTGTAAGAGAGAACCTTGCCCAGCACCCTCATATTATATGTGAGAAGAATAATGAGCCTTAAAGAAGCTAAATAACTCTTTCCGTGTCACATGGTTGGCTAATTCTCTCACAAATCTGCCTTTCTTTCTCTTTTTCTTCTTCAGTATCCTCCCAATCACTGAAATGAGAAACTGGTCCCTTCTCCTTTAGTCTCTCCCCAGCTCCCATCAGTTGCACCTCCGAACTACCTCTTCTTTCTATTACTGCTGCCTCCTTCCCTGGTCTCCTGGTGTCGAGTGTCCAGGTTTCTTCATCTCCCCACCTTCTACTTCATTGCATTCCCTGCAACCAGAGTCATCTTTTTATTCAGACCAGATGCTATCCTTCTTCTATAATCCCTGAATGACTTCCTGTTATCCATGAATATAAAAAAGTTGTTTTTTTCTCTTCATTTTTAACACTTCAATTCAAATGAGGATGTGATTCAGTGTGTATCATAGATACATAACAATACAAACAGTCTCTTTTCTCAAGAGCTTACAGCTCTATTAGGAAAAATATCCATATATTAAACAAGAATGATAATCTTTATGATGCTTGAAATGATAACATGTGTATCATCTAACTTGAGCTTTATATATGATTTTGTATATTCAATATTTGCAAAAATTAAAGCAAGGGACTTTTTTCTTTTATGTAATATTTAACATAAAAAGTAGATATATGTGGCCGGGTGCGGTGGGTCAAGCCTGTAATGCCAGCACTTTGGGAGGCCGAGGCGGGTGGATCACGAGGTCAAGAGATCGAGACCATCCTGGTCAACATGGTGAAAGCTCGTCTCTACTGAAAATACAAAAAGTAGATATATGTAATGTATATGTAAATTATGAAGCTTCATTAAAAAATGATCCCTTATGTACTTGCTAGTATGAATCAGGATTCTCCAGAGAAACAGAACCAGTAAAAGATACATAAGTTCATTACATCAAACTCACTCTTACCTACCTATAAATCTGTTAAAACATACAAATTTATCATTTAAGTGAATTTATTATTTACATTAAATATTTGTTGAACACCTGCACCTTTCTCTACCTAAGCTAGAAATTCCCCTTTATGCAATTACACACACACACACACACACACACACACACATACATGTATATACACACACGTATAAAGGAGATCTATTATGAAGAGATTTGTTATGAGAAATTGTCTAACATGTTTATGGGGGCTGAGAATCACACTATTTGCTTTCTACAAACTGGAGACCTGGAAAACCCAGTGGTGTAATTCAATCTGACCTTTAATCAAGACTGCATAAATCATCATTGTCTTTTCCCATCTTACGCTATTTCTTTTCGGATCAAAGAATTTGGCTCAACTTGGATGTCCTAAATTCATCAATGTAAGGTGACAAGGAATGAAGACAAGTTCCATTTAATAACCCTGGCTTCTTTATTCCGTGACAATCTTCAAAGAGTACTTTGCTCCTGAAAACAATCTTGTGAGAGCAAAACAAGTAAATATCCTTATATTTGTGTCTTCCTGTCTTTCATCAGTGATGAAAAATTAGCCATTTCTCTTGGAGAAGATTCTGTCCATTCTTTCGTTTTTCTTTATCCAGAAATCCAGTTAGATGTTTGTTAAACCTTCTCATTTCATTCTCTGTGTCCCTTAATACCTCTTTATTATTATTATTATTATTATTATTATTATTATTATTTATTGCATTTTAGGTTTTGGGGTACATGTGAAGAACATGCAAGACTGTTGCATATGTACACACATGGCAGTGTGGTTTGTTGCCTTCCTTCCCCTCACCTGTATCTGTCATTTCTCCCCATGCTATCTCTTCCCACCTCCCCAGCCCTCCATCCCTCCCCCCGATTTCCCCCCAACGGACCCCAGTGTGTAGTGCTCCCCTCCCTGTATCCATGTGTTCTCATTGTTCAACACCTGCCTATGAGTGAGAACATGCAGTGTTTGATTTTCTGCTCTTGTGTCAGTTTGCTGAGAATGATGGTTTCCAGGTTCATCCATGTCCCTACAAAGGACACGAACTCTTCGTTTTTGATGGCTGCGTAATATTCCATGGTGTATATGTATCACATTTTCCCTATCCAGTCTATCATTGATGGGCATTTGGGTTGGTTCCAGGTCTTTGCTATTGTAAACAGTGCTGCAATGAACATTTGTGTGCATGTGTCCTTACAGTAGAATGATTTATAATCCTTTGGATATATACCCAGTAATGGGATTGCTGGGTCAAATGGGATTTCTATTTTTAGGTCGTTGAGGAATCACCACACTGTCTTCCACAATGGTTGAATTAATTTACACTCCCGCCAACAGTGTTCCTATTTCTCCACATCCTCTCCAGCATCTGTTGTTTCCAGATTTTTTAATGATCGCCATTCTAACTGGTGTGAGATGGTATCTCAATGTGGTTTTGATTTGCATTTCTCTAATGACCAGTGATGATGAGCATTTTTTCATATGTTTGTTGGCCTCCTGTATGTCTTCTTTTGTAAAGTGTCTGTTCATATCCTTCGCCCATTTTTGAATGGGCTTGTTTGTTTTTTTCTTGTAGATCTGTTTTAGTTCTTTGTAAATTCTGAATATCAGTCCCTTGTCAGATGGGTAGACTGCAAAAATACCTCTTTAATATTTTTCATGTCCTAACACCCACTTGCTGCATTCTGGACAATTCTATTCATTTATTCAGCAAATATTTATTTAGCACTCACTAGATGATAAACACTGTTTTGGGCAGTTCAGTGTCTCAGGGAACAAAATGAATGTATCCCTGCCCAGGAGGAGCTTACATTTGAAGAGATAAAATTAGGAAACAGACAATAAATGATAAATATAGTAAGTAAATTATGTAGAATGTAGAAGGTGATAAATGCCATGGAAAAGAAGGCAAGTAAATGCCATGAAAAAGAAGAATAAGGTAATTCCCTCTCTGTTTTTATTGGTCATTTAATATTCAATTAAGTTTTCATTTTAAACAATTTTTTTTATTTCTAAGTATTCTACTTGAAAATTTTTCAAACCTGTCTGCTCATTTTTGAAAGTATATGGTTTTTGCTCATTTAAAACAATTTCAACTTTTACTGCTAAGATTACCTAAGGAACAGTTATTTTATATAATTGCTAATTATAATATTAAAAGTTTTGAAGATCTCCATGTTTGTTACTTATTTCTATTTACCATTGGTAGTTTATTAAAAATTATTTTTATTGTGAGTTTGTTTCAGATTGAATGTAGTCTGTGAAAATTCTAAGGACTTAAAGTGAAATTACTTCAGAGAAGATTTGAATTTTCTTCTGCTTGGAACCAGGAGGCTGTGCTGATCTGGAATGACATTAGCCCTTCTGAGAATTCAGTTTTAAATACTGAAATCTCAGGTTAAATTTTTACCTAGGGATTGAGGTTGGCATGAGAAATAGGGATAGTATTCTTGTCCCAATGCTGGCACAGGTGTTGCTCCATTAGTAACCTGAGATTAGTGAAGGCTTACTTCTGACCATTTCCATTTCAACTCAATGATTTTGCTTTGGAGGCAAGAGCTAGTCTTAAGTTATTTCTCTTGATTGTTTTGGAACTCAGCAATTCTTTAGAAAGCATCATTTTAAAAAATAATTATTAAGGAATTGGGGGTATTACAGCAGAGAACCATTCAGGGTATCTAGTCTGCCATGCTACTAGAATTGAACTAAACTCTAAATTATCTTTCCTACTTCAATCCTGCAGCTTCTCACCAATTCAGCCTCCTTCCCTCACTGCACTCTCAATTCAATCTGGTACCTCATATTGCCACACCTAGTGTCTACATGCCTTTGTTTCTGCAATAGCCTTTATATCTACCTTTCCCTACTCCCAATAAATGAACTTCCACACTTTTTTTTCTGCCCAGAGATATTCTATCTGCTTTTGAAGCCTACTAGAAAGTCAGCTCTTCTGGAAACTTTCCCTGAGCGCCATGCCTCACCTCTCCAAGGCAGAATTAATTACTTCCTCATTATTACACTAATATTATTACCCTTTATACTAGAGTGGAGCATTGGAGATTACTTGAATAGAGATCAGCCTGTCAGTCTTAGTCATGTCTTAGTCAACTGTGTTTCCCTAATGCATTAATGTGGCCATTTGATAAATGTGTTTTCCTAATGCATTAATGCATTAATGTGGACATTTGATAAATTTTCTGAAAATTTAATCTAATGGTGGTGGGATTCATGACTGCAGTTTTGGTGGCACACTCCCAATTTACTCTCCTTAGGCATTCATTACTCTTGGACATTGCTGTTATTACCCAGGAAAATTTTCTCGGCTTTAGATGTGGGAGCTTTGTGTATATCATTTGTCCTTTACACACAGAGAATATTCTCATAGAGTTGTTTTTTTATCATACTCCTTTTTCCGTCAATAGAGTTTAATTTTTTTAAAAAAATAGGATTCTCGGCATAAAACATTATTATAATTGTTAAAAATGGTGGTAAGACATATAGCTATGTTTACTTAATTACAAGATTTCATTAGATATGGTCATTGTTGGGCTACATAAATTTTCAGAATGATTTAATTCTTAAGAATTTTGAAAGCTGGGAAAGTGGTATTCTTTACTTTTTAAAATTACACTTGTAGTATATGAAGGATTTAACTGTTAAAGGATTACTCTAACAATATCAAAGTATTCTGAGTAAAAGTGAAAGTCCCTTTTCCCACAGTAGAAGTGCCACTTCTACTTCATAGGTACTACTACTAACAATTTAGTGTGTATTTTTCAAACACTGATATAGATGTTGATATAGAATATAGCCATTAGGTTACAATGCTGTTTCCTTTACTAGAGAGTAAAAGATCAAATTACATTGATTTTTCTGTCACTGAGTATTCATTTGATGTCAGCAATAGCAAAACAAACAAATATATATCAATCTCAATACTAATCACATTGGATGCTAGGACACTAGCAATGACATTTTTATCTTGCATTGGACAGTTCATGATGGAATGAGTTTGTGAGGTTCATAGGAATTAGGAAAAAATGGGATAATTAAAAGCAAGTCTAATGACACAAAAAGCAACACATCAAATTTAAGTAGTTACATAAAGCCATTATTCCTTCAAGTGGGGGTACTTGTTTCCCTTTCATTTCTCAACTTATGGAAATTAGTTATATTGTGGCTTTTTAAAATATACAGACCTGGCTTTTAAAAACTTCTAGATCCCTATTTACTATTAAAGTAACATCTTATTTCCTGTGAAATTTAGAAAGAAGCCTCTGAAAGCCTACTCTCCTTTTATTTATAAAAAATAATAAAATGGAAACATAATTTATGACCAAGAATTTTCAAATGAAGTGTGTTAAGAACACACTTATTTTATCTCTCAGTGAAGGATTTGCATCCTAATTATAGCATAGAATCTTGGAAGGAACTGAAAGGACCTTGTAAGTAACCAAGGGCAAATTCTTCCCTTTACAGGCAAAGATGTGGGAATTTTGATCCTCCCCAGAATACTGCAGGAAGAGCACGAGGATCCCAGAAGTCCTGGGTTTGAATCTCAGCTCTGTCATTCCAAGGCTGAGTTCCCTTCTTAAATTGGGGTGAGAATAGCTACAGCATGGGGATGTAGTCAATGACCTGAAAAGAGTCCACAGTGTTTTTCTCTTTCCCATTCCACCTTGTCTAAGGGTACAGATCAAGGTTGTAGGAAAAGCGGGGGCAAGAGTCTAAACCATCTGACTTACAGGCCAGTTAGCTTCCCATGAATTTCTTTCAGCCAAGCCCTGATGCCTGTCACCTTCTTCATTAAGATTATTTCCAATCCGTAGACACACCGATGCTCCTTCACTATGAATGCCTGTGTTCTTGGCTGATGACAGATCATAGCAGTCCCTCCCTTCCCCTTCTATGACTTTCCTTTGCCTTCAGGATAAAGTCCACCTCCTTAACATAACCCAAAAGGCCCCTGTTGACCTCTCTACTCTCTATATTTCCTTTTCTTTTTAGATACTCTGACCCAGCCACACTGAACTATTCTCAGGTACTTTGTTACCTCCGTGCATTTGCACAATCCTCTCACTCCTCTCATTCCTAAGCAAATTCATACCCACACATTTTGTTTTTTCCAACTTACATGTGATCCTTTCCGGGAAGTCTTAGTCAACCTTGGATCTAATGCTCCTCATGATAGAACATATCTTAACACTATATAGTAATGGATAACTGAATTATGTGACTCCTCTGCTCAGCTACAACATCCTTGAATTTTGAAGAGACTGTGTTATTAATCTTAATGTCTGTCACAGATTGCACATATTTTGCACTATAATACCACTGTTTATTTTTAGCTTTTTAGTTGAAGTAGGCCATACATTCCAAAAGTAGATAAATCATGCGTGTACAGCTTAATGAATGTTCACAAATAAAATTTCTGCAATAACTAGCATCAATCAAGGAACATAACATGAGCCCAGAATCCCTCTTCATGCCCATTTTCAGTCATTACTCCTCTTATTTCTGATACAATACAGTGTTTTTGAACTTTGTATCAATGAAATCATACAGTACATATCTTCTTTTGTGTCTTTCTTCTTTTGCTCAATATTATGATTGTAGGATTCTAAAAGCTTTTTTTAAAACATGGGTAATATTGCTGTATCTAAGATTTTAATCAATGTATATGAGAGGTTTTCTATATCACCAGTTCAGAAAGAAAGCAGCTATTATGAGGTGCAGATGAAATCTCTCTCAGTGGATGTGGTGAGAGCCTGCTCAGCATTCTTTTTTGTTGTTTCTATCAAGCCAATTTTGTTCAGGTGTGCAGCTCTCTGTAGAAAGCCCAAGTGACTTCCAGTGGGTGGGCCTGGCTGGTAAGCTTGCTTCCCCTTGCCAGGGATTGACTCAGGAGTCTCCCAGTGAAATGAGAGTCTCCATTTCAGCCACTGAAGAAACGTTGCTGGGGTTTCTGGGAATCTTTTTGCCTCCTACTGTAGGAATGTATGCAGAAGCAACCCTCTTTTGGATGTGTCATGTGTGGGCAGGAGGCTCTAACACTAAGGCTACCCTGTCCCCTTTGTCCTTGAGAATGAAGTTGATACAAAGAGGAAGACAGAGCCAAGAATCACAAAGAAATAGGGCTTCCTACTTCATTAAGTCATCCTCAAGCCTGTGCTACCTCTAAGTTTCTAGTTACATCATGTCATCCAGCAAATTGCATTACTGCTTAATCTAGTTTGAGGTTGGTTTTTTTTTTTTTTTTTTCCAACTAAAGGCACTTTAACTGGTATGTCTCCTAAGGACTCCGTGATTACTTGGAAGCCACATTTAATGGAATTGATGGTGATGTGAAACTTTGGTCTTGGGAAGGGGATATGAGTCAGACAGTGAGAGATGGAGTGACATGGGATGGAGGGCTCCACTTACAACACAGGCTGAGAGGAAATGCCTCAAGAGGGAACTATTTGCACACTGCTGACAATGCCTTGGGTTGCCAAGGTTCCATGGGTATGCTGGAGAGTTGAAGAACATTTTAAGTGAAGAATGGCAACATTGGGAGTGGTGGGGATGAGGACAGCTGCATGTGCCAGCAGGTAGAGAGGCTTCTCCTTTGCCCCTCCTATAGAGGAAAGACAAGGCTCTCAAGTACTGGACACAAGGCAAAGCACAAGGATATCAGATCCCCAGTGTTTTCCCAACACTATAGCCCCTCTCTCTCTCAGTCTCTCTCTCTCTCTCTCTCTCTCTCTCTCTCTCTCTCTCTCTCTGTCTCTCTCTCTCTTCCCTCCTGGAGATAAGAGTAATTATATTGTCCACCACGACGGAGCAAGCATGCCTGAGGGTACGGAGTTACCATGGAGAGCGGACTCTCCAGTGGGAAGGCCATTCTGCAGTTAAGTGAAGTAGACCTCCGAGTGATTCAAGCTGAATTTACAGAGAAAATAGTTCTTTCTGCCCCCCAAGCTGTGGAAGTGGCATAGACCAGTTTTGTGGATATCCAAGTGACTGTGGATGAAGGTGGCATCTGATCTGACTTGTGAGAGACAGAATTTATACTTGCAGTTGGGAGGATGTTTTCATTGAAGGGAACTGAAAGTGCAGAGGCAGAGGGGCAGGAAGTGCAGAGTGGCTACACAAGGTATGTGAGGGTGGAAGGGGTGAGGACAGTTGGAAAGAGGCATGTCTAGGTGGAAAAGAGCTGTGAATGCCTCAGAAGAGGTTCAAATCTTACACTTAGGTAAATGTGAACAATTAAAGGATTTTACCCTCTCCATGATAAGGTATAGTCGGATGCTGTGGCTCACGCCTGTAATCCCAGCATTTAGGGAGACTGAGGCAGGTGGATCACGAGGTCAGGAGTTCAAGACCAGCCTGGGCAAGATGTTGAAACCCCTTCTCTATTAAAAATACAAAAATTAGCCAGGAGTGGTGGCAGGCATCTCTAATCCCAACTACTCGGGAGGCTGAGGCAGAGATTTGCTTGAACCCAGGAGGCGGAGTTTCCAGTGAACTGAGATGGCACCCCTGCACTCCAGTGTGGGCAACTGAGTGAGACTCTGTCTCAAAAAAAAAAAAAAGAAAAAAAGGCAAGATTCAAATTGGCCTCAAGATGATTAACTTCAGGGTGGACTAAAATAGGGAAAGACAGGGGGTAGGGAGACCAAGTTAGAGCCCAAAGCAATAGAACACAGGAAAGGAATAGGGGCCTGAATTAGGGTTGTGGCAACAGACTGTAGAGAAACTAGAGACTTTCTGGAGATGAACTTGACGAGAGTTGATAACTGATTGGATGTGAATATGGCATGATTAACAGAAACTGTATCATTATCATAAAATCTACTCCCCGAGATTGATAATTTTTTCACATCATGTTACATTTTCCACCTAACCCTCCTGCTGGTGAAGTGATCCCCAACTTGCAGACTGTTTTGGGAGTATATTGTAGCAAAATGAAACAAAAAAACAAAGTGACGAGTGTTACATGTAAAAAGAATTTGCCTGGAACAGGCTCCTTTCTCTCATGGGGTTCACAGTAGTACTGCTTTTGATGAAGTGCGTTGTGTATCCCAGTGATGGTAATAGAGAGGCATTTTGGGGGACCCTTGCATTTACATGGCCCTCCCAATTTGCTGTCAGAACCTGCCAGAAGTGAGTCAGAGCCAAGAATGGAATAAATATTGTTTACAGTTTCTTAGAGTTTGTTTTTTTGACTACAGTACATTCATTTCTAAGCAATGAAACTATCCTAAAACTTGACTCTAAAACATAATTCTCTTTATTAGTGAAGCGATGGAATTGTGAATGTGTTCCATAAAAAACGGATGCCGAAAGCTTTCCTGATGATAGAAAGGTAACAATACCTTTTAAAGTAGTGTTTTTAAATGAATAACTTCATTATCTTCTCTTCCAGAGGGAAGACCACAGAAGCTTTATCATAGGGCCTAGTGTCATGATCGTATATTTGCTCCATAAATATCTATGAGGTAAATATCAGGAATAGATTCTAAGTAAAAGACCTCGGATGAGAAAACTCCCAAGCAGTGATATAATATTAAAGCTGTTGTGGTAGGAGAACTGTCTTACTCCTGGTTAACTGGAAAATAAACAGATCTTTAGAGAAAAAAGTAGAGGAAAGAGTGTCTACTCCTCAGAGCTGTTTGGTTTACTCATTTAAGATTTGACTAGAGAATTGGGCATAAAATTAGAGGGAAATCTCAGTTCCAGAGATTTTAAACAGATTTTAAATTACTCATCCTCTTCTGTCTTGTTGGTTTCAAGAACATCATTGAGGACTATGGAAAGATCCACAACTTCTTCCCCAGGGAGAGGCTACCAAAGACTTCTTAATTTTTACCTTGGCTGTTTAACAGATCTTTTTGTTGTTTTTGTTTGTTTGTTTGAGACAGGGTTTCTCTCTGTCACCCACGCTGGAGTGCAGTGGTGCAATCTTAGCTCACTGTAACCTCCACCTCCTGGGTTCAAGAGATTCTCCCACCTCAGTCTCCCGAGTAGCTGGGACTATAAGCGGGTACCACCACGCCTGGGTATTTTTTTGTATTTTTGGTGGAAACAGGGTTTTGCCATGTTGCACAGGATGGTCTTAAACTCCTGGGTTCAAATAATTCTCCCATCCCGTCCTCCCAAAGTGCTGGCATTACAGACGTGAGCCACTGTGCCTGGCCAACAGATTGTTAATTTTCCCAGATTTACATTGCTTTCTGTAATCCAAACTAGAGGTCCAGTTTTTATTACACATAGTAATTAGAATAACTAGTTAATCCTCAAAGGATCTTCTGGAATATCTGAATTATATTTTACTGTATAGCAAATCCTGCACAGCACCACAAAAGGAAAGGGGGCATTTAATACAGAGCAAGTAGTAATTCATAATAAAAATGAAAAGCATTAAGTAGCAATGACATAGTGTGCCCCCAAATCATCCTTCCAATACTATGATTTGATTGTATAGGGAATACTGGAAATTTTCCAAAAGAAAATGGAAATACGAGGATTTTATTTTTATTGCACAACAAGGAAAGGAAATGTTCAGCTACTGCATGAATATGTTGGAAGCATAAGATTTTGAACCAAAAGATGAAATTAATATTATGCCTCTGGAAATTCAGTGTCTTCATTGTGATTTAAAGTGTCATAGCCCACAGTAAGCATCTTGACAAAAGAAGAAGAAAAAATTAATAAGGAACCTAAGTAATTATGAATCTACATTTCAACATATGAGTAAGGCAAAAAGGCATAAACTAGCCCAAATTCTCATTCAGCAGGCCAATTGTCTTTTAAATGCATCAAGGCATTCTTTTTTTTTTTTTTTTGAGATGGAGTTTCACTCTTGTTACCCAGGCTGGAGTGCAATGGCGCGATCTCGGCTCACCACAACCTCCGCCTCCTGGGTTCAGGCAATTCTCCTGCCTCAGCCTCCTGAGTAGCTGGGATTACAGGCACGAGCCACCATGCCCAGCTAATTTTTTGTATTTTTAGTAGAGACGGGATTTCATCATGTTGACCAGGATGATCTTGATCTCTTGACCTCGTGATCCACCCGCTTCAGCCTCCCAAAGTGCTGGGATTACAGGCGTGAGCCACTGCGCCTGGCCTATCAAGGCATTCTTAAAACTAACTTCATCACCAGAAAAGCAGCAAAGTATCACTATCCTATGATCTAAAAATTAATAATAAAACCTCTTATCCATATAGAATAATCATTTCATTACTTGCTTCCCATTGTTACCATTCAGAAATTTAATAGTGAATTGGAAGTAACCTGAACCAGAAATTATTATTTCTCAAACCAAAGAAATTGATTGAAGATATTCATGGGCTTGCTGGCTGTATCAATTAACTATTGTTGCATAACAAACGACCTCAAAACTTAACGGTTTAAAACAACAATTTATTTAGCTCATGATATTGCAAGTCAGACTGGCAATTTAGGCTGTGTTCATGTGTCTGCATGCAGCTATGTGATATCTAGTTCACGCGCTTTCAGGACTCATCTGGTTGTCAGCTGGGACCCCTTGGCTCTCCTTCATGTGATTTCTCATCCTTCAGCAGCTAGCCAGAGCTTGTGCTTATGGTGGAACAGAGGTCCAAAAGAGAAAGTAGAGGCATGCAAGGGTTTTTCAGGCCTAGGCTTATAACTGGCACAAGTTCACTTCTGCTGCATTCGATTAGCCAAAGCACCAGATTCAAGACAGATTCAAGACATGGGAAATAGACTCAACATTTTGATGGGAGGAGTTGCATGGTCACATTTTAAAAGCATGGATATGGGGATGTTGTTCATTGGAACTATCAAATGATCAATCTACCATACTAAAAACTCCTCTAATATTTTAAAGCATTTATTTAAAAAGTATTTTTTTCACTTGATTTTTTAAGTTGTTGTTTGTTTTTTTTGAGACAGGATTGCACAATTCACAGGCTGAAGTGCAGTGACATGATCATTGCTCACTGCAGCCTCAAACTTCAGGGTCAAGGGATCCTCCTGCCTTAGCCTGTGAAGAAGCTAGGATGCTTACCTAGGTGTCACACCTGTTTCTTATTCCATATAATAAATCTGAAATTAGCCAGATGAGGTGACTCACTGTTATCTCAGTACTTTGGGAGGCCAAGGTGGGAAGACTGTTTAAACTTAGGAGTTAGATACCAGCCTGGGCAACATAGGGAGACCCTGTCACTACAAATAATAAAATAAATTTAGCTGAGCATGGTGGTGGGCAGCTGTAGTCCCAGCTACTTGGGAGGCTGAGGTGGGAGGAACACTTGAGCCTGGGAGGTCAAGATTGTAATAAGCAGCAATCACACTGCACTCCAGCCTGGGTGACAGAGCAAGACCCAAAATAAATAAATAAATCTGAAATTACTTGAAGATATTTATCCTCAATCCTCTACTCTTGTTTTCAGTGTAATAAACCATGAATAGCATGACAACAGGAATCAGTCCTATGTATTTTGAATCTCCTGTGCTTGTGACAGTCTGGCATAAAGGAGATGTTCAGCAAATGTCAATGTTAAATATCCTCAGTTCTTCCAAAAATCCCTTATGTAATATGGTTTTGTGACCTTCATCATCATCCTTGCCCTCATGTGGGGACAAGGTTTTGTCTAAGTAGTACAAAGAAATGTGGTACTATTATGTAGAATGATTAATGAACCCAAGATTGAAATCACTGTTCACTCATCTTGTCAAAGAAAACCTTTTTTGTTTTCTTATATGAGCTGTACTAAGTCCTGTCACTCCTATATCACATTTACTCTGTTTAATTTCAGCTGGTTTCATTTGTTCCACCACACCAAGAAGCTGAAGTCTTCTTGGGTACTGATTTTGCCACCTAAAGTAGTCTTCCCTTGTCCAAAACTGCACATCACCTACATATTTGATAGACTTCTTTTTTTTTCTTTTTTTCTTTTTTCTTTTTTTTTTTTTTTTTTTTTTTGAGGTGGAATCTTGCTCTATAGCCCAGGCTGGAGTGCAGTGGCATGATTTCGGCTCACCGCAACCTCCACCTCCTGGGTCCCAGTTCAAGCAATTCTACCTCAGCCTCCCTAGTAGCTGGGATTACAGGCACACGCCACCATGCTCAGCTAAGTTTTGTATTTTTCAGTAGAGATGGAGTTTCACCATGTTAGCCAGTCTGGTCTTGAATTCCTGACCTCGTGATCCACCCACCTCGGACTCTCAAAGTGCTGGGATTACAGGTGTGAGCCACCGGGCCCAGCCTTGATAGACTTATTTTTTATAATTTTATTTACACCTTGTTGAATCCATTTTTCTGGTCGTTGTCTATTTATATATTAATATTCTTTAAGTGTTTCTCTTATGCAGACTATGGGAATGGCCTCTTAATTGTTGTCTCTATCATTTCCTCCCTTAAATTCCCCCCTTTACAAAATAGCCATAGTGATTTTTGTAAAACTTAAATCAGATTATGTGTTGCTCAAACCTTTAAATGGCTTTGGCTTTATTAGAACGCAAATTTCTTACCATGGTCTATAGGCCCCAACACCATCAGACTTCTGAATACCTCTCAGCACACTGAAGGCAGTCAATTCACTGACTGCTGTGAAGTCAGCTAGCAGGTTATAATTTTTTCAAAGGCAAGCTGTCTTCTTCTTGGGAAGCTTTCTTAAATTTCTCTTCATTTTTGATTTTCTGATGTTTCACTCTAATTTGTCTAAGGGTAGATTTCTTGGTAGAGTAGTCCCCTGTATGCATAGTGAATAGTACAGAATCCTATATATGCTATGGTTTTTCCTATACATACATGCATACCTATGATAAAGTTTAATTTATAAATTAGGCACAGTAAGAGACTAACAACAGTAACTGAGCTCATCTTAGTAACCTCAGCATATAATTTACTTTCTTTCCTCATTAAGTAGAGAATGTTTACCTTTTCACTTGATGGAAGCACTTTACAGTTTCTCTTTGGCACATACAAATTGCCAGCATCACCACACTTGCACTTTGGGGCCATTATTAAGTATAACTAGTGTTACTTTAACACAAGCACTGCAATACTGTGACAGTCCATCTGGTAACTGAGACAGCTGCTAAGTGACTAACAGGTGGATAGTATATAGTATGGATACTCAGACAAAGGGATAATTCACATCCCAGGTGGGCAAGATGGAGTGGAATCACTTAAGATTTCATCATGCTACCCAGAATAGCATGCAATTTAAAACTTATGAATTACTTATTTCTGAAATTTTCCATTAATAATTTTGGACCACAGTTGAATATGGTTAGTTGAAATATGCAAAGTGAAACTGTGAAGAGGGGGAAGTTCTGTATTAATATGGTTTGAGATTCATTGGGTTTCTTGACTCTGTAGGTTGGGGTCTCTCATTAGTTCTAGAAAATTTGTGGCCTTTATGTCTTCAAATATTGCCTCTGTGCCTCCTTTTAGAACAGCAGTTGAACCAGGGGTGTCCAATCTTTTGGCTTTCCTGGGCCACATTGGAAGAAGAAGAATGGTCTTGGGCCACACATAAAATACTAATAGTAATGACAGTTGATAAGCTAAAAAAAAAAATCACACAAAAAATCTCATAATGTTTTAAGAAAGTTTACAAATTTGTGTTGGGCTGCATTCAAAGCTGTCCTGGGTTGCATGTGGCCCAGGGGCCACAGGTTGGACAGGCTTAAGTTAAATTTATGTTAGCCTAGACCTTTTTTCCTAATATCCTCTAATTCTCTTTCATTTTCCTCTGTATTTTCCAGCCCTATGTCTCCTTATACAGTTCTCTGGATAATTTCTCACAACCCGTATTCCAGTTCATTAATTCTCTTTACAGCTTTTCAGGTTAATCCGGCATCAAACTCATTCACTGATATTTTTAACATTTTGGTTATCATATATTGTATTTCTAGAAGATCAGTTTTTTAAAAAACTCCACTTTGCATCATTTTATAGTTTTCTGTTTCTTACAGATGTGTTCAAGTTTATCTTTATTTACTTCAAGTGGTGAGCATAGTTCTTTTATTGTCTGCCTTTGAAGCCTTGGTTGTGGGGAGGGTGGGGTTCTGTGTTTTTACTGTTTCTTACTGAAGTCTAGTTTCTGTATGTTCCTGGATTCCTTTGTGTGTAGGACATTGTATTTGAGAAATTCTTTGTGGAAACAATTTGAGTCCCACAGGTGAAGGCCCACTAATCTCCAGAGATAATTTTTGTTTGCTTTGGCTAGGCTGCTGGGGGCACTTTCATCTTAAACTAAATTGAAGCCTTGAGCTAGCAACTAAATCAGAGATTTAAATTTTCTTCTGGGCTGGCTGTCTCCTGGTTCATGCCTGTCATGAGTGTGCAGCTCTGTGGAGGGAAGCTTCTAGTTTATTTAGGAGAACATCTTCTACTAATTCTCCACATTGTGCCATCTCCCTGGCCTAGCAAGGCCTTCAAAACAAAGCTTCTAATTTATCCAGATTGACAAATGACTTCAGGGAAAAAGCAGTTTCTGTGCCCTTTTATCCTCAACCCACTTACCTTCCAGAATTCTCATTTTACCTTAACTTTAGGACTTATAAAAAACTATCTTATTATCTCTTTGATGATTTTTAAATGTTTCTTTTAAGTATTTCAGTTGTTTTCATGAAGGTGACTGATTTAATACACAGGAAACAGCTTCACTTCAGTTCTCACTCTGTTATTTTGTAACTGCATGGCTTTGGAGAAGTTATTTAACCTCCATGTATCTCAGTTTTTTCATGCATAAAATGGGGATAATAATAATACCTGCATTACAAGATTACATGTAAAGAATAGTGCCAACACATAAAAAGTGTTTGATAAATGTTAACTATTATTAATATTGTCATACCACATTATTTATTTCCTTTAGGCCACTTACCACTTTCAAAAATTGTCATATTTATTTTTATCATTGTTGTTTGCTCTTCTAGTAGAACATAAGCTTCATATTTTCATATTTACCACTATAAAATTGAATACTATTATTTTAAATGAGTTAATAAATGTATTTAAGTTTTCACTATAAAAACGTCAGCTTTGGTTCAATCCCAGCAACTCACAAATTGAAAATAGGACAATTTATATGAAAAATTAAACAATCTAAAATCTATTCTATAGCATATTCTTTTTTAGAAGAGTAAGCCAAAAACCCACCTTAATCCAAGAAAAGTGAAAGAACGAGATGATATTTTACAATTTAATTTCCAAATCATTTGGATATATAGCATACGATTTCTGTGTTTGAACAAACAGGCCCCTTTTCAAATTTTAAATAACAAGATACCTTAGTTCAAGTATCTTTTAAAATTTGCATATGTAGTCCTTTGCCAAATATCAATCTTTTACCATTTATCATAATTCTAGAGACTCTTTCTTCCATGGAGTCATTACTCCATTTACAGGGTTCAGGGATGTTCAGCATGTAATTTCTCACATTACAACCTTTTGATGAAACTGCTGCATAATGCATTCTATTCATTGCCAGTGAAAGGAATGAACTGTAAGCATGTTTGATTGTTAATGCCTCATTGTAGATGAAGATACCATTTGGTTTATCATTTAGTAGCTGAAAACTTTCTTATCTCTGCTTCTCTCAACCTAAAATCTTAGAAGAATATGGATCATATTAGACATGCTGTAGTGTTTGTCTTAAGAAATGCTCTCACTCTCCGACTCAGACTTGACATCTCTCTTCTCTTCTCCATGAGGTGATTAGTAATTTCCTCTGCAAAGAGAGCCAGGAAACCCCTTCTTCCAGTAAGGTTACCTGAAGCTCTCTTTAGTTGCTTTCCAATAGGCAAACACTTTACTGCCTTCAAAGGTTTTTTAGTCAGTATAGTGAGTCAACCTTAACACAGTTTTTTAAATATTCTTTCTGCTCACAGAACATATAGCCCTTTGCAAAGAGAAATCTAAATGTTAATATGTATTTGTATAGTATGCTTAACTTTATGTAATATTTATCCCCAAAAGTTTTATGGATATTAGGTATTTAGAAATTAAATTATAAGCTAGTATACTAAGGGGTCTTTGTATTTAAAAATAAACCTGAGATGAATTATTCTTAGAAATCAGAGTGAAGAGGAGAAGCAGGAGGAGATAAAGTTCCATAGGTAGAGAGGGCCAAATTGTAAAGATAGTTTATGAAATAATAAGTTATATACTGACTATTGCCTGACCAGCACAGTTTTAATGCAGGGTTCTGCTGGGGGGTACCCCAGCTGAAGGATGGGTACCCTTCAGGATGCTGAGGGATGAATTATCTTTTCATCCCTCATGCCATCAATGTATGATAATGTATGCATTTGTTCATAAAAAATCAGTGAAATTGTAATACTGAAAAATGAAACATAAATTTCAATTTCTTTTAGGGCAATGTAGTCTTAAATTCTTGAGTGAAAGAATGGAACTAGAAAAAAAATATTCTCTAAGATTAGCTGTGTTTCAGTAAGAAGGTTATGAAGACGATATGGGGCCAGCCATGGTGGATCATACCAGTAATCCCAGCAGTTTGGGAGGCCAATGAGGGAGGATTACTTGAGGCCAGGAGTTTGAGACCAGCCTGGGCAATGTAGTGAGACCCCTCATTTCATATATATAGAGAGAGTGTCACTTTTCCTTCTAACCACCAAGGTGGCTCTTGGAATTATTGTAATAAAACAAAATCTTATCACCTTACCAGATTATATATATATTATATATATTACATATATATAATATATATATATTATATATAGAGAGAGAGATAGAGAAAGAGAGAGAGAGAGAGAAAGAGAGAGAGAGTGTGTGTATGTGCGTGTGTGTGTGTGTGTGAGCTGGGCATAGTGGCACACACCTGTAGTCGTAGTTACTCAGATAGCTAAGATGGGAGGATTGCTTGAGTCCAAGAGTTTGAGCCTACAGTGAGTTATAATTGCACCACTTCACTTAAGCTCTGGACAACAGAGTGAGAAATAAAATATTGAAATAAAAATAAAATATGTCTCAAAATTAAAAAGCATTAAAGAAGAAGATAAAGGAGAGCAAGGTACAGATAAATTTGGACTTTTCTATTGTTATGGTTTAAATGTCTCCTCCAAAACTCATGTTGAAACTTAATCCCCAGTGTGGCAGTATTGAGAGGTGGGGTCTTGAAGAGGTGATTGGATCATGGGAATCTGCCCTCATGAATGGATGAATAGGTTAATGAGTTGTCATAAGAGGTGGTTTCACAAAGGAAAAAAGAAAGGCCTAAGCTAGCACACGACCATGCTCAGTCCCCTCATTATGTGAAGCCCTGTGCCACCTGGGGCCTCTTCTTTAGCAAAAATGCTCTCACCAGATGTGACTCCTTGACCTTGGACTTCTTAGCTTTCAAAATCATAACAAATACATTCCTTTTCTTTATCAGTTACTAAGTTTCAGGCATTTGTTATAAACAACAGCATATGAACTAAGAGACATATTAAAGCAGATTTTTCTCATTGGTTATAGAGTGTCATCAACTGGCTTGCAGCAAGAGAGTAATGTGATAAGATTTTGTTTTATTATAATAACTCCAAGAGCCACTTGGGTGGTAAGTTAGAAGGAAAAGTCACTAGAGAAACAGAATCTCGCTATGGAGTCTTTGTAGTAGTTAAGGCAAGGAAAGCAACAAAAGCCTGATGTAGGGGAGGAGATGCAGAATTATTTGGGAGGTTGAGTTGACAGGACTTGCATTTTAGTGGGAATCACAGGTTTCTGAATTGTACTCTTGAGGGACTGTTATGCCAGTTACCAAAATAGGGAATGTGGGATTGAGGGTAACTTGGTGGCAGATGAAGAGAAATGGATTTAATGAGAAAGCTATTGAGATCATCTAGAGCATCTTGGAGGAGGAACCTGTGAATATCCATGTAGAGTTGTTCCATATACATATTGGATACACAGGTCTGGGACTCAGGAGAAAGAACAGAACAGAACTAAAGTTCTGACCTGCACCTGCATTGGGCATGTAGGTATAGGTCAAAACCATGGATGAGATGGATGAAATGACTTGGGAAGATCAGTGAAGTGAAAAGAGGAGTAAATGTAGAACCAGGGGAGCCTGAAAAGGGAGCAATGGTTGGAGGGAAAGAAAGAAGAAGAAAGAAGAAAGAAGAAGGAGAAGAAGGTCTGTTCTTAGAGGCCTAATAAGGAAAAATGCCAAAGGAGAGGACTGTTTAAGGGAAGAGAAATTATCAACAATATCAGAAGGTCCAGGGAAGTCTAGCATAATTTCCGAAAGGTCTCCCCTGGATTAGACAAATACAAGGTCATTGTTGACTCTGCCAGAGTACTAGAGAAATGAATTGAAAGTGGGATTCACATTTTCTCCCCCTTCCCAGCCCTTATCCTTAACTGCCTGGGCCTCCAGACACTCTCTGACTCACCCTACCCTGCTTTTTGTCTTGTCTTGGGTGGGTTCCTTAGCACTAAAGTTCAGGGCAGAATTTCATCCTCAAAGCAGAAAAAGAGCTGTGTGTGTAGGAAAGAAAGGAATCAGATTATAGTCACTTCAGGAAAGCCATATTTCAAGCCTTGGGGAAGTCAAGTCTCAAGCTGTCTAAGCTGGAACTGCAGATTAAGTGTACGAGGTGGGAAGAGAAAGTTTCAAGGAAAGCAAGTTGTAACACAGGAAGAGAAGTCGGGGCATTTCAGAGAGCTCCAGTAGGGTTTTCCCAATACGCCTTGAAGGTCTGCTAGGTGGGTCTGGCTGACCAGAAGCAGGGCAGTAAAGTGAAGAAGAGGTGACTGTAAATGTAGAACAACTTTTGAGAAGTTTATCTATGAAAGAAATAAAAAAAAGCAAGGATTTGTATACATTAGATTTTTGTAAAATGAAGCATATACAATGATAATTTGCTTCCTAAATGTAGGGCTCATTACACGTTTGAAATGATGGAATCTGGGATTGTGGTGATGTTAAGATAATGGATATAATTTAGAAAAATATTTGTTCTTCAAAAAGCATCTGTAGCTATGGGGCTGATTGCCAGAAAATAGACTATAGTCTAAATGATGATTCACTACAATGATTTTTTGTGTCTGTCTGATTTTCATTTTTATTTCTACAAGGAGAAAGGCTAATGGAACTTGAGAACAGGTGAAATAAAAGGCTATGTGCAAGTTCTAAAAGAATAAAGTCTGTTTTCTAATGTTGCCTCATTTGATTTTTTTCATAACCTGATTAAAAATCTGTTCTTTTCACCTTCTCCACTGCCTGAAGTAATTTCTGCTATGTATATGAGCTCACGATTTTTGGTGTAGTCACCTTTTCAATTGATCTGTGTTGTTTACCAAGTGTCACATTGATGTGCTGCCTCCCGGAATTCTGCTAACTTCTGAGGACAAAAAAATCCTCTCCTCCTGGCAGGCAATGGATGACCAGACCCCGCTCAGTTCTAACTGGTTGAGTCCACTGGGTCTAATTAGTCCTGATGAGTCAGAGGGCACATTCCCAAGGGAAGGCTATGTTTATTCTTCATTATTGTTCTAAGTCTTAAACAACTGGAAAGATAACAAAATTTCCTTGAAAACATGTCTTTTCCTAATACGTGGCTGAAAATACTTGCACAGGTATGTTGTCTAGTGGTGGCAATGATGTGTATCAGTAAGATTGCTTCAAATTCAAAGTGACCTGATTAAATGGATGTAAATAAGAAAGGGAATTAGTTGGTTCTCATAACTGAAAGTCTGGGTGAGAGTTGAGGCTCATGTGAACTTGAATGCTCAAATGCTGTCATTATACATCTGTCTCTCTACTGGGGACTAATAGATAGGGGAGCAAGGAAGTGGGGGCAAAACTACCTATTGGGTACCTGCTCACTACCTGGGTGATGGAATCGTTTGTATCCCAAACCTCAGCATCATACAATATAATCATATAACAAACCTACACATGTACCCCCGAATCTAAAACAAAAGCTAAAAATATTTTAAATAAAGAATCTTTCAGTCCAGTGCAATGGCTCACTCCTGTAATCCCAGCACTTTGGGAGGCTAGGGCAGGTGGATCACGAGGTCAGGAGTTCGAGACCAGACTGACCAACATGATGAAATCCTATCTCTACCAAAAATATAAAAATTAGACAAGCATGGGGGTGGGTGCCTGTAATCCCAGCTACTCAGGAGGCTAAGGCAGGAGAATTGCTTGAACTCCAGAGGCGGAGGCTGCAGTGAGCTGAGGGCATGCCCCTGTACCCCAGCCTGGGCAACAGAGAGAAACTCTGTCTCAAAACAACAACAACAACAACAACTTTCTCTCTCCACCTCTCAGTGCTGCCTTCATTCTAAGGCTCTAACCAAGTCATGAGAAAAGTGTCAGCCAGCAGCTCCAGGCTTATAGCCTATCAGTTTTTGAACTCTAGAATATAGTGAACACCTCTTTACCAGTGGTTCTGGAAGATATATCAAAGCTAAATTTTATTTATGAGATGGTTGAGGAAGATGTCCATTCCTCAAATAACCACTGAGACCAAGGTCTGGACTGGACTGATAGACCAGCCTTATCTTGTGTCCCTGCTCCTTGAAATGGGGGTGAGTCTGGGGGCCAACCACAGAAACAGCAATGAGAAGTGTGCTGCTTTCCTGTGGTAGGTCAGAGTGTTTCATTAAGGTTTAGCTCAAATTCCTTGTTCTCACCAGGTCTTTCACATTCAGTGAAGGTAATCCCAGCTGCTCAGTAATCCCAGCTACTCAGAAGGCTGAGGCAGGAGAATTGCTTGAACCTGGGAGGTGGAGCCAAGGGCACGCCAATGCACTCTAGTCTGGGCAACAGAGCAAAACTCTCTCCAAAAAAAAAAAAGAGAGAGAGAGAGAGACAGGGAGAGGGACATAGAGAAAGACAAAAAGATTAAAAATAAACAGAAAGAGAGAGGGAGAGGGACATAGAGAAAGACAAAAAGATTAAAAATAAACAGAAACTGTAAGCAAACATGAGGATCATTAAATGACTATAAAGCTAATCACAGTATTTGCCTAGACCAATTCGAAGAGAAAGCGATCTTCTTTGGCTTAAGCCCCCTGGGATGAAGGTGTTGGCCTGTTCTGGCTCATCCCCAAGGTATTTGTCTCTCTTGTCTTTTTCCTGCTCTGTCTTCCCATCCCTTCTATTCTCTTTTAAACTGCTCATATCTGTACCGACAGCTTTCTCTTTACATAAGCAGCTAGTACCCTCCACCTTCTCTTGGCTTCTTTTGCTTCACTTCTGCACAGCAAAATTTTATTTCACAATTCTCCAAAGGACAATGGAAAAGAAAAAGATGACGATGACACTCTACCAAGCTCCTGGCATAGTTATTTGACGTGCCAGAACTAAGACAGACCACATAATATTTAGGGCTCCTTATTCAAAACTTATTAAGAATATTATGATAGGCCCGGTGCAATGGCTCATGCCTGTAATCCCAGCACCTTGGGAGGCTGAGGTGGGCAGATCACTTGAGCTCAGGAGTTTGAGACCAGCCTGGCCAACAGGGTGAAACCTCATCTCTACTAAAAATACAAAAAATTAGCCAGACATAGTGGTGCGTACCTGTATTCCCAGCTACTCAGGAGCCTGAGCCAGGAGAATCAGTTGAACCTGAAAGGTGGAAGCTGCAATGAGCTGAGATTGTGCCACCTCACTCCAACCTGGGTGACAGAGCTAGACCCTATATCGAAAAGAAGGAGAAGAAGAATATCATAATAGCAGAGGATTAAACTAACAACAGGGCTTTTCTGGGACTGGGATCTGTGTAATTGCACAAGATGCACACCCATGAAGCTGACCCTGTACAGAATTCTTGGTACCTTCTCAACTGCTCTCTTTAGATATTCCCTCTCCTTCATACGGCCTCTTTTTTGAGGATGCTGGTCCCAGCCCCAGTGCCAGGAGGGTGGAGTAAGCCTATAGTATATTCCCTTTACCTTCGTCTGCAACTGGCTTATTCGTGAACACATGATACAGCTCTGGCCAATGGAACTTTCTTTCCTCTTTGATGAAAACAGACATAGGGGAAGAAGCAGCTCTTTTTTCCCTAGACATTATCATCTGTGCAATAATACCTAGCACTGCTTCAGGCATCTTGCTAAATAAGAGACATTTTCCCAAAGACAGCAAAGTAGAAAGAAAAATCCACCAATTAGTTGTTACATTAACTAGCCATGAAGTCATTCCCACGTGGACATCTTGGTATGTGAAATAGATTTTTTCTTATTGCTTAAGCCATTTGAGTTGGGGTTTTTTGCTTATAGCCAAGAGCAGTTTAATTAATATATCTTATTAATCAAAGAAATTATTACATGAAAGTAAATTCTTACATAAAAACAGGAACAGGAAGAAGAAAGACAGCAATGTAAATTGTGGTGCAGTACAGGAGAACCAGGCTTAGTGAAAGGATTTTTTCCCACTGAAGAGGTTCATCTCAGACAGTTCACTTTCCTTCTCCCTCTGTGTGATGTTAAAGCAGATGCATGGAAAGTTTAGAAAAAGGAGGCAAAGTCACAAAACATAAAATGAAATGCAAACCCAGATTTCAAAAACACTGCTGATAATAGAAACTTTGGCTTACAAATAAGATTTCCTGATGGTAACGTGTGAGTAAGTGTTACCAACCCAAAAGTAGAAACAAGCCCCTGAATGTGCTTTTTTGGGTCATCTTAGAAATTTCTGTAGTAAGTGACTTATATCTACTTTCAAGAACTTAGCAAAATAGAGATAAACTAGAGGGAAATCTTTCTTGAGGTACTGCCAAACAAATATATTCTAAAGCTATTTGTTATGGTGAGAACTCTGTCTATTGTAAGTAATAGGAAAGCTAACTGAAACTGACGTAAGCTTACATAATCAGGGACTCCAAGGTAGACTGGATTCTGGGCCAGCTGGATCCAGGCTCAAAGTAATGAAGGCTCTTTCTTTTTTCATCTCTTGGCTCTGCCCATCCTTGAGAGATATAATATGCTGATACAATACTCCTCACATGCCCTGTCCTGGGATCAGGAGGAGGGGCTCAACTACGCCAGCCACCTAGACTGAGACCAAAGAGAATGTGAGTTTTGTCTCAAGAAGGGTAAAAGGATTATAATTATTGTGCAACACACTAGTGTTGAAATTGTAGCTTATTAATAGCAAGTGCTTCAGGGAAAGGGTAACGTTACACAAAATTCGAAGACTACTAAATCCAACACTAATTTATTTCGAATTCACACATCTAAACCTCAAATGTAAATTAAAAGGGAAATGAAATTGAAGCTAGAGACATTATGTATATTACCAAATCAAAATGACAGATAGAGCAAGATCCCTGAGTGAAACTATCTATTACACTCCATCAAAATGGCAATTAAAAAGCCCAGATGTAAAGTCACGTAACTTTGATTGGGTTCATACTAACATTTCTGACTGTTCTTCAGAAAAGACAATTTAATTAGGGAGGTGACATAATATATTAGAAAGCAAAAGCATGTTTTATTCTTTGTCCTAAACAGCTTGTATTAAAATCCTCTAATAACCAGATACTGAATATTCTGAGTTACTGGCAAAATTCCAAAATGGAGTTTGGGTGTAATAGAAGGCATACTTCAAATTTCTAACTGCACCTTTTTTTTTTTTTTTAGATGGAGTCTTGCTTTGTCACTTTGTCACCCAGGCTGGAGTGCAGTGGTGCGATATCGGCTCACTGCAACCTCCTCCGCCTCCCTTGTTCAAGTGATTCTCCTGCCTCAGCCTGTTAAGTAGCTGTGATTACAGGCATGTGCAACCACACCCAGATAATTTTTATTTGTATTTCTTTTATTTTTTATTTTTTGTATTTTTAGTAGAGAAGGGGTTTCACCATATTGGCCAGGCTGGTCTCAAACTCCTGACTTCAGGTGATCTGCCTGCCTCGACCTCCCAAAATGCTGGGATTACAGGCATGAGCCACCGTGCCTGGCCTGCACTTTTTATTTAATATAATTTTAGGGATTCACCTTTTTGAGAACCAGATCTTCAATCTGCCTGAATTCGAGCTTGCCTCATTTTCATTGGCACAAGGACAAAGACATTTGCTTCTTGTCCCAAAATAACAAGACATCCTTTATTTCAAATAGAGGTAACTAGAAAACATTGCAGTAATTTATAGATACCATGTAATTGTAAGACATTATGTTATTCCAAAGGCTGAAGAAAAATTAGCTATTTAAGAAGAAGTTTATCTGACTCAAAATTATGGCATTGCTTTGCAAGGAGTTTTCTTGCATCTTATACAAACCAAACTCCTTTTTAAGTTATCACCTGATGAATTGTGTGATGTTAGTCAGGGCTGATGGAAAGCCATGGGGTGGGAGTGAAAGTCTTGACCAAATGAAGAAATATCTAATTTAAAAAAAAACTCAGTTCAATCAATATCATCTTTTTATATCTTATTAAGCAAGCAGCATCCATCATCACAATACACAATAATAATATGTTATGAAGAGAAAAAAGGTATCTGAAACTAAAATTAACTGTGAACAGTTTTCCTTTAGAAGGAAGAGGTGGCATAATTCATTTCAGTGGGGAAATAAATCTTTCTACTGCTCCTTTCTTCTCACAGAGGCTATAAAGGAGAGGAGAGAGGAGTGAGACCTGAAGCAGGGGCCTGTCATTCAGTCTTCCATCATTCAAGAGGGAGCTCGATAACTGAGTTGGGAGATAGAATTTAGAGCAGGTGGGCATGGTGGCTCATGCCTGTAATCCCAGCACTTTGGGAGGCTGAGGCAGGTGGATCACCTGAGGTTGGGAGTTCAAGACCAGCCTGACCAACATGGAGAAACCCCATCTCTACTAAAAGCACAAAATTAGCTGGATGTGATGGCACATGCCTATAATCCCAGCTACCTGAGAGGCTGAGGCAGGAGAATCACTTGAACCCAGGAGGTGGAGATCATGCCATTGCATTCCAGCCTAGGCAACAAGAGTGAAACTCCGTCTCCAAAAAAAAAAGAAAGAAAGAAAGAAAGAAAGAACAATAAGTTAGAGTGGCAGTGTTCCCTCCAACCCCATCAACATAGTTATCATTGTTTTAAATGTTGTGGCAATGAAGGGGGGAGGCAGAGCAAGAGCTAAGCAACTTGGTAGGAAGTGAAAGGTGGTAAAATAGCCGGGCATCTCCAGAAGAAGAAAGTTCAATATTACATTTTAAGTTGTCTGCCCTAGAAATCTGTGATGCAACCTTTTTGCCATTCCTCTGAATTATTAGTAAAAATTTGCTATACATTGTAATGCATTGTGTAATTCTTTTTGAGGGGCAAGGTGTGGTTGGAATTCAAGGCAAGCAGCTTGAGTTCCACATAGAAGGTAGTGTGAATCAGAGAAATGGAGATAAGACACTGGTGAGCAAGAGTTCTATAGAGCAGGGACACAGAGTCACAAGTAGAGCCAAGGTTGACACAGAAATTTTGGAAAGGAAATAGGATGGAGGCTTGCATTGATATCTGGGTTACTAACATATATTGAAAGGTTTACCATGTACCAGGCTCTGGACTAGGAGTTTGCATATACTGTCTTGTTCATTCCTTTCAACAATTCTATGTGGTATTATTACTTTTCCTCCTTGGCATGAAGAAATTGAGGCATAGAGACATTAAATAACCTGCCTAAGGCCATAAATGCTGGTGCTATTTTAAATGGAGAACAGAGATCTGCATGACACAAAAGCCCATGTCCTTAGGTGTTTATATATGTATATATATATATATATATATATATATATATATATATATACATACATATATATGCACACACATAGACATACAAGTATATAAGTATAGCATATGTATTAGTTATATATATATTATATATACACACAGACATACAAGTATATATATTAGTATAGCATATGTATTAGTTACATATATTATACATATATACACACACAGACATATAACTATATATATTAGTATAGCATATGTATTAGTTATATATATCATACATATATACACACACACAGACATACAAGTATATATATATTAGTATAGCATATGTATTCGTTGTATAGATATATTAGTTACTATATATATATGTGTGTATGTATATATATATACACATACTCCCTTTCCAGGACTCTACAGTACTCGTTGACACTCTTCAATCCACACTCCTTTCCCTTGGTATAGTTAAGCGCTGACTTTAAATGCTGCCCCAAATTCCCAGATATGCTCAGTTTTAAAATAAATATCTACTATTAATGTTATTGATTACCTAATTAGTATATGTGAAAGAAAAAAGAGGCATAATACCCAGTTCCTAACCTTATGATATTTATAATTAAGTTGGGTAGATATGGTAAGTATTAACGTAGAAATAAAAAGCATTGTAGGCATTCCAAGCTAAAAACCAAAAGGCTCAGTGAATGTGGGGTAATGTAAAGTTTGGAGTGAGAGATACTATGGGATTCCTAGGTCAATTCCTGAGAAGCTGGGTGGGTTTGAGTAAGTGACTTTGACCTCTCAGTCACAGCTGCCTCACTGGCAATATGAGATGGGGAGACCCCCTGCCTTACCCATCACAGCATTGCTGTGAGTCTTAAGTGAGGTGACTAATGGAAAAATTGCTTTGGAAACTGCAAAGACTTATATGATCTCCAGTTATTTATTCTAGAATTTTCTTGTAAACATAACTGTCTTCCAGGTATTTGTTCATGGCCCATCCTACATCAATGGGCAAATGCCAGAAGGTAAGACCTTTAAAGAGTGTGTCTGAACAAAGCATCTGTTGTTCTGAAGCATGACTTTTACCTGTTGGTTATCTGCTCATGCTGGGAGAATGATTAGCAGGAGAGCAGACAGCAAGTGTAGTGAGGAGTATCGGTGCTGACAAAGCAAAAAAGTACAAACATAGTCAACCAAAATCCTCTCCTCTCCCATGCACTATCCCCTTCTCTGCTGGTTATGGAAATAGTCAGTTTTACACCCTGACTGTTTCTCAAGTACACCCTTTTCTTTGCTGTTTCACCACTGCCTGACTTCAGGCCCTGGTTTCCCCTTGACTGGGCATTGCAACAGCCTATCAATCCATTTTCCATATGCCAGCAAGGGTTTCTTTCTAAAATGCAAATATAATCATATTGCTCTCCAACTTAAAATCTCCAGATTATCTTTCCAATGCCTGAATAAAGTTCAAACTCACTATAACCCTTCATAATCAACTTTCACCTCTCTAAGGTGATTATCCAGTGATACCTTACAGGCCAGCGTGACTTTGTCTTGCAGCAATTAAATAAGCTATGATCAACTACACTGCCACACTTTTGTGCTTGCCCTTCCCTTACTTGTTCTTCTGATAATTTTTCTTGCATCCTTCGAGACTCAGCCCTGGAGCAGCCTCCTCTTCACAGCCTTCTTCTCCATCTGCTCCCATCCCACAATTAGAAATAGAGTTAGGGGTTCTCTTTGATCCACTAACACATGAGGAATGCTCCTCTTACAGTATCTTTCACAGATAGTATCAAAATTATTTACTTTTCCACTAGACTATCAAATCTCAAGGATGATGACTTCCTCAAATTTGAATCTCTGGCACTTAAGTACATAATAGCTCCTTAAAAAATGTTGAAAGAATAGATGTATTAACACTGACTTAAAAGTTCTCCATATTAATCCAGTTTTTAAAGTGACTACATTAGCAGTGCATTATAGAAGCACAGCTTGCTTGTAATTTTCTGTCTTATGTACTCAGCATGGAAATTTTTTCAATCAGAATAACTAAAGTTGTAATCATTTAAAAGAGATATCACTAGCTAAATGGATTCTTGTGCTTAGAAAAATGTAAGACAGAAGAATTCCACCAAGATATTTCTTTATCCTCATTTTCAGGTCAGATTCCCTTCTCTTGGAAGCTGCAGGCAAGTTGTGACTTTATTAATTATGGCATTACTGGCTGTGGCTATCAGCGTATCGACACTGTCAAAAATACATAACTGTGAAAACCAGCAGGAAAAAATGGAGCATGAAAAATAGAATGTTTCAGTATGAGAAACTCTCTAAAGGAAGATTTCCAGTGCCCAGAGACCATTATCTGGTCAAAATATTTGCCTGACTGTGGGTATAAGCCAAAAACATTTCATTTATAGTGGGCAGGAAAGAGAGGTCAGTGTGGGACATAGCTATTTTAGCTGCTTTTTTCCCCTGTGTAATGGCAAACATCACAGGATTCTATAGAAAAAGTAATTGAAGTGTATTAATCGGAGACTCACCCTCTGGGAAACCACAATTTACACTAGACTAAGTGATAACATGCAGAGGCCATGACATCAAAATTAGTCTGACTTTCTGTATCAGTGGGATTTTTTAAAAAAGAAAACTCATAGCCTTTTTCCTTTCCTCCTATTTTTTTTTTAGAAGCTTCCTTAAGTAGTGTATATCTGTTAAAGTCCATGAGTAAAATTTTGCTTTCCTATAAAGGCTGGGATTATTGCTCTTTTTAAAAGGACAGAGGAGACCTGCAGATAAAAGGTCAGGGCAGCATGATGTCTTTTCCTTTTCGTCGACTCTTTTGAGTTCCCTAGCCTGTGCCCTCATCATCCTATGACTGGATCATTGCAACTGCCACAGGCACCTCCCGTCAGCTCAGCCTGCCTTTTGCTCCAGTCTTTGCTGGGTCACCCAGCTCTGCACAGGTTACCCTTATAGCACCTGCCACATGGTGCACCAACAGTGAACTTCACACTTGCAGCCTCAGGGTGTGTATGCAAGGGAGCAGGTAACAAAATGTTCCCCTTTTCCATCCCCGAGGTGGATCTGAGGCTCCTTCTATATAACCTGCAGATGGTGCCATTGGCATCAAGCCCCCATTATCAACTGGAAAGCACGCCTTGTATTGGCTGTCCTCCCCTCTTGTTTCACTCTCTACCCAGTTCTCTACTCTTGTTCATTGAGACCATGTCTCCAAATGAACCACCTGCATGCAAACCTTGTCTCAGAACTCTGCCTTTAAGGACACCCAAGCTAAGCCAGCCTCCCAACTGGTCTGTAACAGACACACATTTTTCATTACTAAATGCAGTGGGTAGAAGGATTTTTTTTTTTTTTTTGTATTTGTAATAATAAAGCTCAAGTTTTCACTCCTACTTTGTAATGTGGGGGTGGAAGGAAGTAATTACTCGGTTCACTCAAGTAACGCAGCTTCTTTTGGTTTAAAGAGTCTCTTTAGATTATGATAGTGTTCATTCCTTCAGCATTTAAGCTTTGCTCTACTGGTTTCTCTCTCTCACCTTCTCCTAGACTTCTTTCCAGAGGCCATGTAAATTCTCAGATACTTAATATTATTCTGGCATCTTACTACCCCTTCAGTGTTATTTGCTCTCCTGTTCTGTAGGACAATAATCCAGACTCTCCTGGTCTAGAAATAATAAGAGGTTGTAGGGGAAAAAATTACAAAAAAAGACAAATATGGTTAAAAGTAATACAAAGATATTATTTTTCCTCTTCAATTCTCTCCCCTTTTTCCAATAAGTCTTCTACTACTATTGACTAATTCCTGAGATCTACTAAGGAACTGACAATGGCTTCCAATAACCTATGATAGCTAGCCTGCACCAAATTTCTCTACTTCCAGTTGTACTTAAAGGCAGTGCCAATAACTTTCGAAGTGAAGGAGTTACATTCAGTACAAAAATTTCAGTAATGTTAGAAGGGAAAAATGGGTACTGGGGAGGTGACCAGCAATTGCCATTAAAGTTTTTCACTGTGATAACCTCTTCTTACTGTCCCTCATATGACTGCCTTCAACAAAAATGACACTTGGTTCATTGCTACAAAGAGAATAAAATACCTAGGAATACAACTAACAAGGAACATAAAGGACCTCTTCAAGGAGAACTACAAACCACTGCTCAAGGAAATAAGAGAGGACACAAACAGATGGAAAAACATTCCATGCTCATGGTTAGAAAGAATCAATATTGTGAAAATGGCCATATTGCCCAAAGTAATTTATAGATTCAATGCTATCCCCATCCAGCTACCTATGACCCTCTTCACAGAACTGGAAAAAACCATCTTAAACTTCATATGGAACCAAAAGAGGGTCTGCACAGCCATGTCAATTCTAAGCAAAAAGAACAAAGCTGGAGGCATCACGTTCCCTGACTTCAAACTGTACTACAAGGCTACAGTAATCAAAACAGCATGGTACTGGTACCAAAACAGAGATATAGACCAATGGAACAGAACAGAGGCCCTGGAGGCAACACCACACTTCTACAACCATCTGATCTTTGACAAACCTGAAAAAAACAAGCAATGGCAAAAGGGTTCCCTGTTTAATAAATGGTGTTGGGAAAACTGGCTAGCCATGTGCAGAAAGCAGAAACTGGACCCCTTCCTGACACCTTACACTAAAATTAACTCCAGATGGATTAAAGACTTAAACATAAGACCTAACACCATAAAAACCCTAGAAGAAAATCTAGGCAAGCCATTCAGGACATAGGCGTAGGCAAGGACTTCATGATTAAAACACCAAAAGCATTGGCAACAAAAGCCAAAACAGACAAATGGGATCTAATTAAACTCCAGAGCTTCTTCACAGCAAAAGAAACAATCATTAGAATGAACCAGCAACCAACAGAATGGGAAAAAAGTTTTGCAACCTACTCATCTGACAAAGGACTTATATCCATAATCTACAAAGAACTAAAACAGATTTACAAGAAAAGAACAAACAAATCCATTCAAAAGTGGACAAAGGATATGAACAGACACTTTTCAAAAGAAGACATATATGAGGCCAACAAACATATGAAAAAAATGCTCATCATCACTGGTCATTAGAGAAATCAAAACTACCCTGAGATACCATCTCATGTCAGTTAGAATGGCGGTCATTAAAAAATCTGGAGACAACAGATGCTGGAGAGGATGTGGAGAAATAGGAACAATTTTACACTAGTTGGTGGGAGTGTAAATTCGTTCAACTATTGTGGAACAGTGTGGTGATTCCTTCAGGACCTAGAAAGAGCAATTCCATTTGACCCAGCAATCCCATTACTGGGTATATATCCAAAGGAATACAAATTGTTCTATTATAAAGACACATGCACACGAATGTTCATTGCAGCATTGTTTACAATAGCAAAGACTTGGAACCAACCCAAATGCCCATCAATGATAGACTGGACAGGGAAAATGTGGCACATATACACCATGGAATACTATGCAGCCATCAAAAATGATGAGTTCATGTCCTTTGTAGGGACATGGATGAACCTGGAAACCATCATTCTCAGCAAACAAACACAAGAAAATCAAACACTGCATGTTCTCACTCATAGGCGGGTGTTGAACGATGAGAACACATGGACACAGGGAGGGGAGCACCACACACTGAGGTCTGGATGGGGGACTAGGGGAGGGACAGTGTGGGGTAAGGAGTTGATAGGGATAACATGGGGAAAACGCCAGATAGAGTTGATGGGGATGAAGGTAGCAAGCCACATTGCCATGTATGTACCTATGCAACAATCCTGCATGTTCTTCACATGTACCCCAGAACCTAAAGTGCAATATACATATATAATATATATTATATATGTGTGTATATATATAAGATATATAAAGATATATATAATATATATATAAATGTTTACTCTCAGGCACACAGATAAAATACATTTCTCAGGTTCCTTGCTGCTAGATTGGGGCCGGCTGACTGCATTCTGGACAGTGGAATGTGAGCAGAAGCAATTTACACCATCGTTGGGGCTGGCACATAAGAACCCCCCATGCACAATCCTCTGTTCACTCATTTTCTTCTGTGGTAACACTGGAAACCATATGCAGAAGATGACCATGTCAAAAGCTGAAACGAGCCTAGGGCCCTGAATCATTGGGTGAGCTGGGTGGAAATTAACTTCTTATTCTCCCCTTATGCTCACCCCCACCATATTGGATTGGGGTGTGAATAGCTCTATTAATAAGGACATAATTGTCTGTTGCTATCAGCATATCAACAGTGTAAAAAAATGTATAACTGTGAAAACCAGCAAGCATAAAAACAGCATGAGAAATGGAAAGTTTCAGTATAAGAAACACTCTAAAGAAAGAATTCCAGTGCCTTTAAATTAGTATTTAAAATTTTAAAGATTTATTGTGTTAAGCCATTGACATTTGGAGATTATTTCAGCAGCTAGTTTTATTTATCCTAATATACCCCTTAGTATTGTGCACGGAAGTCCTCTTGCCTGAAATGGTTATTCTCTTCCCTTACTTTTTTTTTCCTAATCAAAATCCTACCAACTATCAAAGACCCAGCTACATTCCTGTCTGGCCCACAAACTTTTCAGTGATCGCTACAGCTAATGGTGACCTCTCTCTTCCTCCAACTCCTACAGTACTTGCTGTATGTCCTATTCAGGCCTTAAATGTGTACTGCTTGGTTTGCTATTTCACTTTATAAAATGAGTGTTTATTTGTCCACTAGATTACAAATTCCCAACTGGAAAACACTATTATTAATATTATTATTAAACCCCCAAAGCAATTATCACCCATCTGTGTAGGTGGCACACCAGGAATGAAAAGTCAGAAGTCACAGAAGGTTTTTAAATGTTCTATAAATATCATAGTATGATTTTAGCATCACCTAAATATAAGAATTCAACTCCGGTAATGCTGGCTCACAGGTACAATAATAAATTCTCTGAGGATAAAATTAATGCCTCTATATAAATAAGCAGTTCAGAAATACATTAGATTTGCTTTTTTCCTCACAGACTAATTAATATTAGCATTTACTCTGCCTTGCTTCTAAATGCATATTAAACAATAACACAAATTGTGAAAGGCAGGATTAGAATGTGAGATCTTTTGAAGTTCCACACACTACTAATCTTCTCTCGCTTATATTTAGCTCCTCATTTGAAATGAAAGTCAGCAAGTTTAGCACTATATTTGCTGGACTTTCTGAGTCTACTTTTTCAATAACAATAACAATAATAATAATAAATAATTCCTTACATTCCTGAATCTCCTCTTTCTGACCTCAAGGGTCACAAACAAATATCCACCTATTTATTTTCTTTCTCTAATTGTGATGAAAGAACAAGTTGCCAATATTTATCATTTAGGGAATCTCTAAGTAATATGATTTATTTTGGAATTGAGCAAAAGGGTTTGGGAAGAACTTTTAAATTAAAGCTTAAAAACTACGAGGTCTTGAAAAAAGTTCATATTCTAGTATTTTTATACAAGTTGCTGTTTAAAGATGCTGGAAATCATTTTAAACTAAAAAAGTTTACTGTAAATTTTGATGCAGTTGCAATGTGCCGGCTTGAATAGTGCAGATATCTTTGAACTCTTCTATTCATTTAGGAAGGCTTAGTGCTAGCAATTTGCTTTTCTGTCCAGTCAATGAACTTTCACTTTAACATGGAGAAAATTCCTCTGTTAATTGTAGAGTTCATGTCCTTTAATCTTTAGTTTCTTCTCCATTGAAGCTACTTGTATAGAGATCAGTCTCTGCTGATTTTAACAGTGTTTCTAACAATCACAGAGCATTCAGTCTCATCCTTTTCAAGTCCCAAGAACAGCATATTAATAATAAAGAGTACATTTGCTAGCCTTTCAGGACTAACTTGAAATGATAGAGCAACATGGGACAAATATCTGAAAAGCAAAGAAACGTTTTATGGATGGTCTCTTATTCTTGGATTTTTATTTTTTCGTAGCCATAATTTAATCTCTGGTTGACAGCAAAGAGGACCAAGAACTAGGATTTAAATACACTAGTTCATGTATTTCCTCTCTACAAACTCTAATGTGAAAATTGCCCTTCACAGCAAACCACACTGCCATGTGTGTACCTATGCAACAATCTTGCATGTTCTTCACATGTACCCCAAAACCTAAAATGCAATAATAATAATAATAATAATAATAATAATAAAGAAAACTGCCTTTCAATATGTGGTTAAAGTTTATAAAAAATGACCACCATTAAGGACTTTCAGCTGAGGCTTTCAAATTGTGTTTCTCAAAGTCTGAGGTACCATGTGTGGGACCTCAGGGCTGCCAAAAGTAGGCCGATTGTGGGGTCTTTTCTCCCCTTCTCCCATTCCAACCCAGCAGTTTTGCTTTTTATCTGTTTACATTTGGGTTTCTATATATGATTTGCAATTAAAAATGGATTCTGTTAAAAAATATTGAAAATCCCTGCATGACATAATCCATCTATGGAGATGTTTATTTTCTCCAATCAATGCAACTCATTTTTCTGTATTAAAATAACAAAAACGTCATGTCGTGGGAACTATGCAGAGGACATTTGCCATTTTGTTGGCTACCCTTTCCTAGCAACACCCTAATTTCCTTTTGGGGAACTACCTCTCTCTCACTGTGTGTGATGCTGGTGGATGGTGGCTCTGGGTACCTCCCTTCCCAGGAGCTGAAGTGACTTGCTCTTTCCTCTCAAAGCCCCAGGACAGCAAAGGTGTGAGTCACTGACCTGTGCTCTGTCACTCAGATGCCCTATCTTGGGTCTCTGTATCTGGAGTGAGTGACACAACAGAAGGAACACCAGGACTTTAGAGATTTTATCAGTGGTACCCTGCCCTGCCAGGTGACCCTGCTAAGCTTCCTCCTTCCCCAACTTCTAGAGCTGCATTGGTGCCTGCTCATTTTCAAGCCTGATTCTCAAGTAGTTAAGTGAGTCCCTACGAGTCCTTCTACTTGCACATGCTTTTCTGCACCGTGTATCTTCATTTTTCTTGCCTTGCTCTTCCTTTCTCCCTCTTGGACAAGACTGTAGACTGCCTTATGGCAGCCTCCCACAGAAGTTTAGCTACTCATTGTCCACTGCCCCTTGGGATGTATGCTTTTCTTTTTCTAAGGGCATTGGTGGCTCACTTAATCTCTATCCCTTTCTACTTCAGTACCTGCATTCACTTCTCCCTGTTTTAGTTTTGCTCTCCTGGGTCAATGCTGATATCCAATGCATTCCTGCCTCCCTGCACAGCAATTTACCTCAGCAACAGTATGAAACATGTAGGCTTCACTCGTCTGGAGAGTCAGCAACTCTTGCCAGAAAGATGAAGGCAGGGAAGGTTAGGAACAATAGGAATATCGGGATGTAGTGTGTCAAGACGTAGACTGAGAGACAGACAACAATTAGAGAATGGGCAAGAAGGGGCATAAGATTAGATACACAGAAATTTAGGCCAGGGTACCACTATAATGATAGAATTATTCTAGGGAAAGGTCTGGTTTGTACAGAAAGGGGCTTCTTGCACAACAGGAATTGCTCTGGTGAGGATGCTGATTTCCCCGCCCACCGCCCCGCCCCCGCCAACACCCACCCAAATAAAACAACACAGACTTTTGCCCAAATTCTATTTGGTCTTCACAAGACATGCCACTATCTTATCAACACAACAGTGACAATAAGACTTTCATGACATATTTTTTAATAATAATAGAAACTGTCATTTATGGAGTGCTTAATGCATGCCAGGCTCTTTGGCAAAGTGCTTTGAATATAAGAACTGAGTCTGAGGAAGGTTAAACAACTCACTCAAGATCACTCACCAAGTAAATGGTAAAGCCAAGATTTGAACTTAGGTCTGCCAAGTAAGAGCACAAGTTCTTAATTGCTCAGCATCTTGCCCCTAAATGCCATTCAATTGGACTGTGCTCTGGAATATACAGACAGCCATTTCTTCCAATCCCAACCTTCTGACCTTGTTCAATAAACTGCTGCTGAATAAACAAGTAGGAAGGAGCCTGTTAACCCTCACCTGCTGTAAGAATGGGCATAATGGTCATTGTCCCCAACTGCACAGCGTTCTTTCAGGAAATGCTCCTTCCTCTAGCCTACCCATAATCAAATAGAAGTTGCCATTCACTTGCAGATCCCACTCATCGGCCTGCTCTGATTGGCCCGGGTGGTGACAGTAAACCATGCCCCGCTTAGAGCTGATTGGAACAGGTCGGACCCAGCTGGGATGAACACAAAGGAGGCCAATCAGAGGGAGCCTCCCCATTGATGCTTGAACTGTGACCAGAGGCTAGTCTCAGTCTCCCCCTGGTGGTGAAACTTGGAGGTATTTGGCATAATAGCGGCTGGTTGGTCATATTTCCATGAGGAGATACATCTGAAAATATACAGCTGACCTATAGAAACTGAGAGGTTGAGGGATAGAAACCAGAAAGCGAAATTAGGAGAAGGTGAGAGCGACAGGTTTTGAGATCTGGTATGAATTTCTCTCAAGTCCCAGCTCCATACTTGCCTTCGCATCACCTTAACGTATCCAAGTTGGGTTTAGTCACTTACAACCAAAATAGTTCTGACCAAGACAGTGAATTTATAAAAACCCGCATTAACACACTAGGTCTATGTTTACCCTGAGAGAAAGGAGAAAATACTTTGTCTTCTGTCTGCACACAGCTTGTGCTTCACATCTAAATTTAGACTGTGCAGCCCTAGAAGGGAGGGTAGTGGTGAGAATTGACAGAGCAGGGAAACAAATGTTAGGAATAATTTCCCAATAGCAGTCTTGTTTTCTTGTCTCCTTTGCCAAATTTCAATACTTATTTTGAAGGAGGCTTCCCGGACCATTAGGTAGCAAGAAATAAATTTGTTGTAGTACAACATATTCCTTCAGAAAAGTTGAAAATAAAGTTTTGATCCTGAAGAACTGGGGAGCACATAGACAGAGGTTCTTTGCCACCCTGGACGTGAACTAAACTGAGTTTAATTGAATTCATTAAACTATTCTAGAATAATTCATAATTGCTATAATGTTAACTATCAATTTATGGAACAGATCAATGAGGAGATAATTCTTCACCTTACCCCTCCCCATATGGAATTGCTGCAAGTATTTGGTTTCAGAGTCTAAGATACTGCCCTGACAATTTATAAAACCTCCCCTTATGGAGAAGCCAAAGGTCATAGTGAATCCACATATATTTACTTAACACGCAACTTATTCCAACATATATTTATTATATGAAGTCAGACTACTAAGGACAGGTGGGCAGTCTGCTCACTGTCAGTGACACATTGGTTGGGGCACAAATGGGAGCTAAAATCCAGCCCTCACTTCATACCCTAAGCCATATGCCCACGAGCCTGCCTCCACTCACACATGGACACCATCTAGGCCAGTGGTGGCCCTACCACAAGCAGAGCAGACCTGCCCACTACTCGAAACTCTTTAGAAAGAAAAAGGCTTTCTTCTGAAACACAAAATAGAAAAACAACAGAAGTAACACTTTTCCTAGAAAAATTAAACATATAAGTGCCTAATAAGTACTTACTGGACTCAATGAATACAATGTAGTCTAAGAAGAGTAATGCCTTTCTTGATCATCTGCCTAAAGGAAAGTGTTAGCAAATGCTCCTGTTTCCATGCATGGCTTATTTCTTCCTGATCGCTGCTTTTTGTCCACTCCACCCGTTGGGAGCATTAGAATTGATGACATCTTTAGTGCATCTTTTCTCTTTTTAAATAAGGACACTAGAAGAGCAATGAACTTCTTTTAATTTTAAAAAAGTTTCTTATTTACTACCAGTTTCCCTCCTCCATCTCCATCCTCATAGTGCTCTGAACTGCCTCATAGCACCCAAGACTGGTGGGGAAATAGCTCCAGTGAGTTAAACAGAATTACATCCCATCACTGGGGTTTCAGTTTACCAACATTGACAATGAATTCCTCTCCATGCTTCACCATAGTTTGCTTTTTTTTTATATCACAGAAAGGTCTGGACACGCATATGGTGCTTTCTATAAATATCGGCTACACATTCCAGCTTTCGAAGGAGCACATTCTGCCAAACATAGACTGTGGAGACAAGTAATCCCTGTTTTTCTTGCTGTATATCATGGGTGCTAATTCAGGCTAAGTTTTCCTTATTCCATCTCAGCTTGGCCTTGGTTATTTTGGGCCTTTGCACAAAGGTCACTGTATTGCTTCTAGTGCCTCGTAGTTAATACCCTGGCCAGCAGTATCTGCAGTCACAGGCTTCTGGAGCCAGAGCTGCAATTTCCATTAACTAGAATAACTGGTGTTGCTAAATAGTCTCACAGAGATTCTAGTCCCAAAACCAGAGGTTTGGGAGTCTCTTGGTAATCGCAGGAGCCATAAGTCATTTGAAAGTTGAGATCTAGATATTACTGACCTACAACTTCCCCAGATGACGCAGGAAGACTGACAACTTGGCATGAATAGCTAGAGTTAGGGTAAGAGCTCTGTAGAATATGTGATTAATACAAAAGGCTTAAAGTGTAATTGTCAGTCCTTCCTGCCAATGCCAATCTGTGGGATAACCTGGGTATAATGGATTCATAATACCTGTGGTCCAGATGTGACTTGGTCTCATCTTCTCTTGCTTTCTCCTTATTCATTTTTTGTTTTTACTTTTTTTTCCAAACTTCAGTACAAACTTGGTCTTATATGCAATTTTAATGCTAGTGTATGCCATTCAGACTTCTAAGTCTCTTAGAATTACTTGTTATTGGCTCTTCCATTTTGAATGAATTATTTCTTTAAGTCCTTTGTCTATGCCTGTTTATAACCTGCCATTTAGCTCTAAATGCCTACAGCTCAATCAGTCACACCAGATCTCCACTGGAGTATTTGTGATCTGTGCAGTGCTTTTTAGTTGACAAAATGTAACATCACATCCCTTTCCTCATAGATTCCCAGAAAAACCCTGTGAGGTTGGACTTGTTATTCTCATTTTAGAACTGAGGAAACTGAAACCAAACTGATTCTGTGACAGGTCCACAGAGGAGACTCAGAACTCAGATTACAGCCTAGTGTTCTTTCCATTTTAACCAGAATTATCTCTTGCCATCCAGGGGAAGTAGCAACGGTTGCTTTTTGGCTCTGAGCCTCAGTTTACTTTTCTGTAAAATAAAATCCTGTTTTTTGTTTTCATGTTACATGATCCAATGATAAACAAACAGGGCCATCAGGATTTCTTTTCCTCCAAGTGTAATGTACACATTTTACAAGCAGAGGAAAATAGAAAAGCAGACTATTTTTTCTTTTTCTCTCTCCTCCTTTCTCTGTCTATATTTCTTTCTTTTACCATTCCCTTAGTCTGCTGCCTTTTAGTTATTATTTACACCATTCAAGTCCTTATTCTGTCAGCTGCTAAATGAAGGAAATAGTGCTGTTCTCACACAACTTTCTGAGATTTACAACTTCTGTCTCCATAAGGTAAGTCTTAAAACAGCAGGTCCAGGTAGCACACCAACATCTATGGAAAGTTGGATTGAATTGGTTTTTGGATTTGTGTTTGCTCTTAGCTGTGATGTTATGTTCTTCTTACAGTATTTTGTTGACTTCTATGTGTTGAGAATGGAGATGCCAAGATTTTTTTTTTTTTTTTTTCATTTTTAAACCTCAACTCTAACCTTGTCATGCATGTGAAACTGGTACTTGTTGAAAACACAAATAGATAAAAAGACTTTCCTAGGGGATTCTCACAACAGATGAGCAACAGATCTTCCCATAGTTAGAGCAGAGGTACCTGGACCAATAGCATCAGCATCAACTGAAAATATGTTAGAGATGCAAATTCTCTGGCCTTTCTCAAGACCTGGTGAGTCAGAAGCTCTCAAACTGGGGACCCTAAATCTGTGTTTGAACAGCCCTCCAGATATTTAATAACTACTTAGTTAGATTATTGTCTTATTATGGTAATTTTTTCAGTCCTAAGCTATTCAGCATGACTCTGGAAGTGAAACCACTGAGAATATATGTTATTGGAATGGAACAAACTTTACATAGGGCCAGTAAGGCACAGCTGTAACTACAGAATAACAATTAGCTCTGTTGTAACACTCCATTACCTTTTCAATGTTCCTATTGCTACCTTGGACATTTATTATTAACTTCCTTCATATATTTTAAAGATGTATTAAACCTTAATCTATAAATTAGCATCAGTACATAATATGAAATGAATAAACATAAATCATAGGATACTTGTGATAAACTTAAAACAAATTTTTTTTTTTTTGAGAGCTGTCTCACTCTTGCTCAGGTTGGAATGCAGTGAAGTGGCATGATCTCGGTTCACTGCAACCTCTGCCTTTCAGATTCAAGTGATCTTCCCACCTCAGCCTTCCAAATAGCTGGTATTGCAGATGCATGCCACCATGCCTGGCTGATTTTTGTGTTTTTAGTAGAGATGCGGTTTCACCATGTTTGCTGGGCTGGTCTCAAACTTTTGAACTCAAGTCATCTGCCCACCTCAGTCTCCCCAAGTGCTGGGATTACAGGTGAGAGCCATTACACTGGTCTACAGACTATGTTTGAACCTTAGTTCAGTTCCACTGGGACTGCTCATTTTTGTGTAATGATCCCATTGGGCTGTTCCTATACACAGTAAATTCAATTTTGTCTTTTAATTCTTGAGTGATCCTGGCCCTACAGGATCTATCTTGCTAAATATTTCTTTCAAACTGCCAATTTCTTATTCCATAAAATTTTGTAACAGGCTAAGCTTGCTTAACCTGAGGAAAAAGTACCCTCCCCAGGGTGCTGGATATGGTTTGTGAAATCAGTCAGTAGCAGTACATTTCTGAAAAAGACACTTTCTGTTTTGATCAGCATTTTAATTTTCAATATTAACACTCATAAGCTTCCCAAAAGTGGAGGACCAGCTTTGACTCATTACAAACACATTATTCATCTTTGGATGGCAAGACTTTGGGTTATGCTACCTAATACCTGTGTGATTTTGAGCAAATTACTTAACCTCCAAGAGCCTTGGTTTCTTCATCTGCCACATAGGGGCATCACTTCTGCCGGGGGACTCAGGGCCAGAATTCAGAATCTGGGGGAAATTTCGTTTGTTTCAGTGCAACTCAGTTGTTCCTTACACCCATTTTTCAGTTTGTCAACGTAGATGCAAGAGTTTTTCCCTCTCATTTGTAATGGGAAGACAATGGCACTTCGATGTGTGTATCATAGACTTTGGTTTGAATCCTAAACATTTCCTAGCCAGAGGACTTTGGTTATTTACTTGACCTCTTTAAGGTTCAGCTCCTTTATTTATGAAATGGTGTAATAATATTACCTATGTTGTATGGCTGAAGAGATACATGTGTAAAATACTTAGTCTGGCATTTGATGCTATTACTGCAATTATTATTACTGCCTTTCTTTCTTAGACTACCTCAAGCTTGGTGCTTCTCTCACTGTCTGATTCAGAATAGTCATTGACTTTTTTAATCATAATGAGACAAATTGTAAGTCACAATTTTCTTCACTCTTTTTTCTTTATCACATTCAGTGCAAAGCTATATCTAGCTATTGCCTGTATTGTTTGACATGCCCTTTTTGGCCATGAAATAGGCCTTTCAATTGATTATTGATTCTGAGCTCTGAATGTGGATGTTTCACTTATGAGCAGATGACCAAAGGCTTTTTCTTATGGCCTGCAGCTTGTAGCCAAGACCATGGATACAATCTGGCAACTTTTCCCGGAACAGAAATTATGAGCCATGGTTCAGCCAACCACAAACTTCTTTCACCTTACATTGCTGTCCGTCGGAACATAAATTCCCCTCACCTCTAATTTTGTGGAAATAAAAGCAAACCAGAATGGTTTCTAAACAAACGAGTTTTAAAGAAGGGCTCTGCTGAAAATAGAAATTCTCTCTTGTTGTAGTCTGTCTCTGGAAACAGCACACACACCTTGCTTAAGAACATCAGGCAATACCTGTGATGTTTGAATCCTATCAATTACCACTAGAAGAAAAAAAAAAACATTTACATGTCACTATCAGAGGGTCTTAGTTTCCTTTGCAGGAGATTTTCCTGAGGGCCTCTCATGTAATTCTCACAAGCTTGTTCTGAAAATAAAAATGTGAATATACATATAAATATAAAATTTAGGATATGCTAGTTTCTTTCTTTATATAATTAAGAGTCCTCAAACAAGATAATTGAAGTGAGTTTAGTGAAAGGAGTATTTACAAAAGTATAAGCTGGATAAAGGGGGTGCTACAGGGAATTAAGAATTACTCAGGAGCTAGCAATAACAGGACCCATTACCATCTCTGGAACTAAGAGGCAGGAGGAGGAGGGCAGTTAAAGGGCCTGGAAAGAGCTAGACTTTGGTAGAAAAATGTAGCAGCTGCCTGGCTAGTCAGGCTCTTTCATCCTCTCTGATCTATGGTGCCTCCTACAGCTACCTCCTGGCCCAGTGATTCCATCTGTAAAGGTCAGTGGATTCATTTCTTAGGCTGCTGTACCACAAACTGCGTGACTCAAAACAACAGAAATGTTTTATCTCACAATTCTGGAAGATGGAAGTTCAAAATCAAGGTGTTGCTAAGGCATTTGCCCCTCTTAAAACTGTAGCATAATCCTTCCCCACGTCTTCCTGGATTCCAATGGTTTGCTGGCAATCTTCGTCATTCTTCACCTTGTAGATGCATGACTCCAATCCTTCATCTTCCCATGCTGTTTATTCTCCCTGTCTCTGTCTTCACATGGCTGTCTTTTTATGAGGACACCAGTTATACTGGATTTGGGGCCCACCCTACTCCAGTATACCCTCATCTTAATTAGTTATATCTGTAATGACCTTATTTCCAAATAAGGTCACATTCTGAGGTCCTGGAGATAGGGACTTGAACATACGTGTTTTGAAGAAACACAGTTGAACTCATAACAGTTATCCTTCCAGAGCACAGGCAGATGGAGAACACTGAAGAATAGTGGATGGAGAGGAACAAGCAGAGGAGAATTCGTGTACTCTGTTTTCATCATGTCCTCCTTGGTTCATATTCCACAGTGTCCCAAACTTTAATCTCTCTTCTTAAGCTTTATTTCATTTTTTATTGAAGTATAAGATATATACAGAAGTATACAAACAATAAACTCATAGCTTGAGGAATTTCTAGACACTCAATATATTCATGTAAACAGCATCTGGATCAAGACACAGTATTAACACCACAGAAGCCCCCTCCTACTCCTCTCTAGTCTCTATCCCTCCATCCCCCACAGAACAACCATCACTGCAGCTTCTAACACCATAGATTCATGTTGCCTGCTTTTCAGCTTCACATAAGAGAAATTATATAGTATGCACTCCTTCGCATTTGTCTTTTTTTCATACAGCATTATGTTTCTATGAGTCATCTATGCTGTAGCTATACATCTATGTATGTAGCTGTAGGGCACTCCTTCCCATTCCATTATGAGCATATAGCACAATTTATTCAGCTTTCTACTGTTACAGGTTTTTGGAGGGATTCCAGCTGGGGGATCTGATGAATTACATTGTTGTGAACATGCTTGTACAAATCTTTTGGTGAAAAGTGTTTATGTTTATGACTTTTGGACAAACATTCTCTGGAAGTCTTGCTCATTCCCTAGTCAGAATTATGTGTGTCCTTGGTGTTCTCAAAGTGAGCACTTACCAGACTGTAAAGCTTGAGTTATCCATGTTTGTCTCCTCCCTACCCACTAACACCTCTGTGAGTCTGTGAGCTTTCTGGGGGAATAGATTCTGCTTTATGTATCTTTACATCCTACCATGTACCTGCTACATAATAGGTCCCTAATCAGTTTGTTAAGTGAATGAATGGATGAATGAATAAATGGGAAGTGTAGAGACACCATGAATCAGGATTGGAGGATGGAATAGGGTCTGATGATAGCCAGCTCACCTTCAACAGTCTGACACACTGGCATCATCTGGTGGTGGTGTCTCCTGGCTTCCACCTGCCTTCCCTCAGAGTCCTCTCATTTTAGGATTAGGTGTCTCTGCAGATCACATTTTCTTATCAGTGCATTATAATTAACATGGATTCTCCTGACCAGGGCCTTTGTGCATATTGGGAATTCTTCCCCTTTCTCTAATATTTTACATCTCTTTTTCCCCATTTTTTCCCTTTGATATTTAGACATGACTCAAGTTTTCTTTACCATGAAATATTGTTTTATTTTCTGAATCTATGATTTACATTTTTTGTTCCCATTCTATCTTCTCTCCAAATCTATAGCTCTTTTAAAATTCTCTATGAATGCCAAGATCTCACATTCTTTTGGGACTCTAGGCTTCCAACTTTGGCATTCATCTTGTTACTGCTTCTGTGACCGGTTCTTATCTTTCCTCCTTACTTAATCTGCTGCCTCACCTCATTTGGTACTTCCCTTTTAATGCCTTTCTTACTAATTCCATTGTTACCACATCAATCAATGTCCTACTCACCTCACACTTATGTTCATAACAGCCTCTTAGCTGGTCTCCCTACCTCCTCTATTTTCAATTATCCTTCACATACAGAATAATTTTCATCACTTGCTCATGAAATGAGAGAGACTTCCAATTGCCAACCAGATGCAGCTTAATTCTCTCCAATCTTATTTCTCCTTACTTAGTGTAACAACTATACCTGCCTTTGTAGAACAAGCTCCCCACATTTTTCCAGCTGTCATTATCATGTCTTTGGTCATTACTTATTTAACAAGAGCTCTGAACTTTTGGTATGAAACACAAATGAATTTCTAAACTGGCTTTCCAATGACAAGGTAGAGAAAACACCAAAACACTAGGCAGAAAGGGTGTTTTGATAACATTTTCCCTTTTGAGAGCATTTGTTATTTTCATAGGATTATTATCCTTAATTTATAAAAATTCTAAAATTTGGGATTCAGCTGGGCAACCTGATATTTTGCAGCCTTAAAAAGTATGTCCTAGCATTGCAACCTCTGTTTCACACAAGCATATTTCCACAGTTAGATCACAAGCTAAGTTTTAATAACATCAATCATTTATAAATTATATGGGCTAAAGTGTGACTAATAGCTCCATTACTAAGTGAAGAAGTATATTGAAAATTAAGTCATTTAATAGTGCCCAAATTAGGTAATTATTTGGTAGTAAACTCATGGCTAGATTAACTGCTACATTTAATAAGACATTTATATTTTTGTAAAATGAGTTCAACATTAAGAATCAAAGGTTAGAACTCAGTGGTCTTCTCTTTTGTCATGAACACATTTTAATTTTTACAGCAGAAACAAGAGACTATTTTTATTATACTATTTATGGTAGACAATTATCTCTTTGTAAAAAGAGATTTCATATAACCTATTTTAGGGAAAAGAGTTAAGAATCTATTTTGGTTTTCAGTGTCCAGAGATTTTTCTCCTTCATTTTATAACATAGTTATATATTATAATCAGAGTGGGGTTTTTGTGCATGGTTTGATTCAGAGGAAGTTACTGTAATTCAGAGAGGATATTAATCTCTGCCAGTCACCAGTATGAATATAGCTCAAGATTGCTCAATTCTTATACTGTTTCCAGGAATAGATGAGAATAGAGCCTAATGGGGGCAGGGCTGGCTGAACCATCCTAGGGGAAGTAGCTTTACTTCATAAATACTAGAAGAAAAATTTGGCATATGCACATTTGCTGTTATTTGGCTTTGTAGCCAAACATTACTCTCTTTTTTGGTTTCTTGTCTTATCAATGAAGCCAAAGATGCTCCAGTGTTTGTGGTGTCAGTTTGATCCCTGACTTTATCAAAATGTCATTCCAATAATCTTCATCCTGGTTTTAGTCTCAGCCAACTAAATTCTTCCTGAATTTGCTGTGATCTGTCTTAGGAGAGGCCACATCTGAGTTGCAGCATAATGAAGACAGAGGCATAGGTACCTGCTTTGGGGAAAGGGAACTTGACTTTCTGAGTATTAAATTTATTTTTCACAGACTTTTGACTCAACTGAAATTTCTACATGTCAATGTGTAATAAGTTGAAATTTTAGCTGAAGAGTTGAAGTATTCTATACTATTGCACAAAATTATACCTTCTTATTTAAAAAATCCACTGCAGTGTAACCAGTTCATTACCTTATCAAGAGAGACAATGGTTCACAATGTTTTTATAAGCAATATATTATCATATAAACAGTGATAATTATTATAACCCATAACAAGTAGAAACCCTATGGCTGAAACAATAAGATTAAAGTTCTTTTTTTTTTTTTTTTTTTTTGAGACCTAGTTTCATTCTGTCACCCAGGCTGGAGCATAGTGGTGCCAGCTTGGCTCACCACAGCCTCGACCTCCTGGGTTCAAGTGATCCTCCCACCTCAGCCCCGCAAGCAGTGGGGACTCTAGGCATGTGCCACCATGCCTGGCTGATTTTGTACTTTTTTTGTAGAGACAGGGTTTTGCCATATTGCCCACGTTGATGTTGAACTCCTGAACTCAAGTAATCCTCCCACCTTGCCCTCCCAAAGTTCTGGGATTACAGGTGTGAGCCACTGCCCCTGGCCCCCAAAAGTACTTATAGGGCATTGTAGTTAAGTAAGGACATGAAAGCCCATCAGTGTACAACAGTGTTCCTAGATGAAAGACACACATAATATCTATAAATTCTAAGATTCTTCCTGGGGCTTTTTTGGTTATTTATAAACATCGTATGGAATTCTTGTTGAAGACCCTTGTCCACTGCTTGAGTCTAAATTCCTCAAGGGCTTGTCCCTTTATTAGTCATTGAAATTATGGATGATGTGTTCTAATGTGTATGCTTTCTATTGAGGGCATTATTATAGCCAAAATGCTTCAAAAATGTCAATGTACATTTGTATTTTATGGAAGTTACATTTATATTTTATAGAAGTTGTTCAATGTAAGCATGGACATAGTTTTAGCTTGCAGCCATCATGGATCAATGCACCAAAGATCATTTTGTCTTTTGAAAATCAAAATTCAATTGATTGAATTGCCAATTTACCAAAGTTTAGTGATTTATCATTTTAATATTTGAACAGGAATTTTAGTTACTGATGCAAAAACATAAATGCTGATATGCCATTTGAAGAATTTGCCCGCCCCCCAAAAAAAATCTGAAAATGTTTCAAGTTTGAATGGATAAAAAACTCCACCCAAGAAGCAGTCAAAACAATCCTAGCATGTATGGAATGCTAAAGGTTTGGTTTCAAGCAAAGGGCAATAGTAATATGTAGACTTGGTGGCAATTTGTTAAAAGATTTCCTATGAAAATCTTACTAAAGCATCAGGAGCAAAGAGTGAATTCAGAAAAGTTTTTTTAAAGGGGCATGTGATTAGTGTGAAGATATAAATAAATGAGCTAGAACATGATAGGAGAAACCATATCAACTCAAACATTGACTACCAGTGGTTAAAAAGGAGTTGAAGGTTGATATGCTACCTGAGAAACTGGAAACATATCTTTAAAATGCTGTATAATTGGGAAAATCTAAAATGACAGTAAATGATATTCACTGCCATGATTATTAATTTTCCCAATTTGAAGAGTTTTGCTCTGTGTTTTAAACTATACAGTTGTTTTTGTTTTCCTGAATATTCCTACAGAGTTACTGTAGCTCAATCACAAAGACATTTCATTTTTGGGCATCTATGTTGTGAGCTGCGTACTCAGTGAATAATGGAATTGATATTTGCATTCTAGTGTGGATGCTCCTCCGTAGTGGTAGCTGTCCCAGAACCTCATTGTCCAATTCTGACTTCTTGATGTTGTCAATAAATTACCAGAGGCCCAGATGATTTGATATCAGCTACCAGAATTGCCAATGCCACTTTTCTTAGTTTTTATTAGTAATATTTATTATTGTCATATAATATTCTTGGTAGAATTTCCTCATGTGTTAGGCCAACAATGGTGGAAACTCATTGGCAGCAATCTGGAAATCCACTTACCCTCGAAATAGTTCAGGACAAACTGGGCCTCCCCTAGTATGATATGATTGTCCTAGAGAAGCCGTGAAAGTTGACTCCACCTAAGCAACTGGAACAATCTCCAAGACTAGAAGCATGGATGGCAGCCTGAGGACGTAGGCCTACAAACATTTGCAGATGGAGGGCAATGAGAAGTGGTGAGGGGTTTTAAATTTGTATTCTCACAATGGTGTCCCAGAATCTAAGTTTCTTTGATACATGGAATTATGGCTATGAAGATATTTTCATTTTTATACCCAGAATCTTATAAAGAAAAATTTCTCTCTTCTGCCAGTTTGTTCGTTTTGTCAAGAATTATGACATTATATCAATGAATAAGGTTAAAAATATGCAGGGTCTTTATGTTGAATTCCTTATGTGGTTGCATATTTGTCATACCAGAAACTTTTCAGTATCAGATAGATGTGCTCCCACTACCACAGAGTGAAATGTCAACATATTTAGAAAAGATTACTTAGATTCTTAACAACTTCCATTGTATTCTTTCACTTAATATGAGTAGTATAGCTTGAGTGGTTTTTGCTCACAACTGCTCTTAAAACTTTGCCTTCTGTAACCACATGTGCCTGGTAATACCAAGTGGAGTGTATTTAAACTCTTCTGTACCTCTTTGCCATCCTATACTTGTTTCTAAGGTAAAATGCCCAATGAACAGAACTTAATGTAGACAAACTCCAGTGACATTACAATTACAATATCACCAGCAGCCCAGTAACTACCACATCATTTCAGGATTTACCTGGGAATCAAAGTAGGATGTTCAAATTTTGAGCCAGGTAAAAGCTGAAGACATGTGTATTTCCCCTTTACACCCACTAATGTTTTTTTTTACATGTTCTGGGTGGTCCATGTGGTCAGAGCCTCTTTTGGGGACTAGAAAGATAAGATCAAAGTGCCAGCACAGTGATACACACCACATGAATGTGGAGTATATAGAACATTATGATTTGGTTAATGCATTCTGGAATTCAGTCACATCTACGCAAATATCTCAGCAGGAGAAATGGGAGTAAAGGCAATCAACTTGCTTTCCCATTTTGCTTGCCAAATGCTTTCAAAATCCTCATTTTGAAAAGAAAAGGCTTTGCGGAGGTGACTTATTTCTCGCTGTGTCAATGACAGGTAAGGAAAATGTGCCCCTCAGACCACCTTACCTAGTTTGGTCCCCAGGTGCTTCAGCAGCCTGTAGGCCACCCATCACTTTCTGACCCAGCCTTTGTGAAGCAGCGAACAGCTCACTTCAGGCTTTCCTAAGATCATATTTCTATACCCATCTCCTGACTCTTCATAAATCACAATTCTTAGCACTGTCAGGAACCATGTCAAATGGAATGCCAATTTTTTTTAAACAATAGCATCTCATATCAAAATTATTATATTACGCTGATACGTCCTCTTTTGAAAAATGTTAAATATTTTTAGGATTCTTATTCCAATATCCCAGATAGCATTAGTTAATATTTTAAAAGTGACCCAAATTGAACATCAATAATTTCCAAAATTAATAATTTCTCTAAAGGTGCTAAGGCTGTTAAAACCGTAACTGTAACGTTGTCCTGTTTCCGAATGTGTCAGTATTCTTGTTTTTTGTATTCACAGATGACAAAACATGTAGAATTAAGGTTGATACTTAGTGCAGGGTCTGGCATACAGTAGGGCATCCAATGAACATTTATTGAAATAGATGTTGCTTGGGTGCTGTTGATGGGTCAAGCTTATTTCACAACTCTCCTTTCTTTCTCACTGGGAGTTTTGTCTCAGGAACCCTCATCATTCTCAGAGCTGTTATTTTGGTTTCCCTTGCCCTTCATCTGTCATATAAGTCCAAACACAATAGATCGAGAACATTTGGTGTTTTTTCCTAAGAACACTATAATGTTCAGTGTTTTTTCTTCAGTACTCGTGTAAATCAATGGTTCAAAAAGATGAATATTGCTTGCTTCTTCTGTGTCAGTCCAAGCAAGAAAAACTTGCTACAGATGGGACCAGTGGGATGCTGACAACATTCAGTTACTATTAATAATAACTGATAAGGCAAGTTTAAGGCCTGCTAAGGATTTGATTCATGAAGACTCAGGAGACCATTAAAGAAATATGATCCTAGTAAAGCCTGATGTGAGCTATCAGCTGTCTTCACAAAGGCTGGGGCAGAAAATGATGGGTGGCCTACAGGCTGGTGAAGCACTCCAGGGGCAACATAGGCAAGGTAATTGGAGGGACATGTTTTCCTTATCTGTCATTAACACAATGAGAAATAATTCACCTCTGCAAAGCCTTTTCTTTTCAGTGAGGATTTTGAAATCATTCGAAAAAGCAAAAATGAGTTGATTGCCTTTACTTCCTCCCCAAGGATCTAGAGTTTATTAAAGTCCACTGGAAAGGAGCAGAGAACAGGAGATTGTACTTGACAGAACATCTTCAGATTTCTGAAAGTAATCCAAATGATCTGAATGTGGGAAATTCTAGCAAGATGGAGGAAGGAAATTGAAGCTGGTACCCTTACTAATGTAGCATAAACCAAACTAAATAGTTATATCACAAAGCAGAAAATACCCTCTACTCCCTACCTCCTCCAATATAGTTAATTGAAATGAAAGCCTGTGAATAATTTTCCTTAAAAAATCTCTGGATATAAGACATAATCATTATCTATTCTCTATTTTTATTTTGCTAGCACAAATGAAATAAAAACTTTTTTAAAAATTAAAAATGGACAAAGTGATTGAATACTCTAATGGTTTACTGAAGAAAGAAGCCAAACAGGAGAAAAAAATCTCTTATGTTCGGTCTCCTAAAGGACTCCTAATGCACGACAGCCTCTCTGCAGATATATTCCAGATCTGTGAGAATCTCTGCCCTTGCATAAGAATTGTAAGGAGTACTGATCAAGGTCTGCAAATGCAAGATTTGCAGAGCATCATTCTCTCCAATGAGCTTTGCTGTCCAATCAGAGGAATGAGAAAATGATGACATAAAAAGGCTGGGACTCTGAGAAACTTGTACATGATAAGTTATTGATAGCATCAGGCTCCGTTCCACTCTGATAGACCCTGTAGTCCCTGATTTGGATCCTTTGCTGATCCAGTAGCTCATTCCTCACACCTACCACCTCCTTTCTCAAGTAACTGAATAGCATCAAGCTAAGCCCCTAAAAGGGGCCTGCTGGGTGATGCAGAGTGTGCAGAGACATTGCAACTGAGAAATATACTGAGCAGGCAGCTTGTGTCATAGAGCTTGACACTGCCAGGGTATGCACAAGACCAGAGAGAGTATCATTTACCAGAATGTATCTTTCTGGGCTGCAAGTACTTCATATTTTGATGTTTATGAAATTATCTCACAGGGAGAGGGAAAGCAATTATCTATCAGAGTGATTAAAAAAACAGCATTTTAGAATTCAGGATAACAAAAACACAGGGTAAAGTGGCTTCCATTAATGAATCACTGTGGCAAGAAGAGAGATCAACACTCTCTTTTATTAATTTATTTATTTATTTATTTATTTATTTATTTTTGAGACAGAGTTTCCCTCTTGTTACCCAGGCTGGAGTGCAATGGCGCGATCTCAGCTCACCGCAACCTCCGCCTCCTGGGTTCAGGCAAGTCTCCTGCCTCAGCCTCCTGAGTAGCTGGGATTACAGGCACGCGCCACCATGCTCAGCTGAGTTTTTGTATTTTTAGTAGAGACGGGGTTTCGCCATGTTGACCAGGGTGGTCTCGATCTCTTGACCTCGTGATCCACCCGCCTCAGCCTCCCAAAGTGCTGGGATTACAGGCGTGAGCCACCGCGCCCGGCAACACTCTCTTTTAAAATGCTTAAAAGTATTTATGACATGCCTACTATATGCCCAACACTTTGGAAACTGAGGAAATCACATAAGACCTGGTTCCATCACTAATGGGAATTTTAGGATTTATAGTTAAGACTTATCTATAAAAGCATTTTAAGTATACGTAACAGCTGTTTATGATTGAGTATGTTTATATGCAGTGGTGTGCTGGTAAATCAGCTCTTCTACAAAAACAAAAAACAAATCAATGTTGATTTGTAGTGTTTGTCAATTTCTGTGGTGTAAATTCTTCCACCAAGACCATCACTGAATGCAGAGTTGAGAAAAGATGTGCAGAGTTGATGTTTGGGAGGCCAGCCAGTCAGATTACTATTAGTAAGGCTTTAATGGGGAAGGTAGGATTTAAGAAGGGGAAGATGATTGCATGGTGCACTCTGAAAAAATAAGGCTGCTTGGTTTATTCTCCACTCCCACCCCTCCACATCTTAATGCAACCTGTGACTATAGTAGATACTCAGTAAAGAAATTTGTTGAAACTAGGCATAGAACAACCATACCTCAAAACAATAGGAGCCTTATGTGACAAACCCACAGCCTCTATCATACTGAATGGGGAAACATTGAAAGCATTTCCCTTGAGAACTAGAACAAGACAAGGATGTCTGCTCTCACCACTCCTATTCAACATGCTATTGGAGGTACTAGCCAAAGCAATTGGGCAAGAGAAAGAAATAAAGGATATCCAAATTGGAAAAGAGGAAGTCAAATTATTTCTGTATGCTGATGACATGATTGTATAACTAGAAAACCCAAAAGACTTTTCCAGAAGACTGCTAGACTTAACAGGTGACTTCCATAAAATTTCAAGATACAAAAATCAATGTACAAAAATCAGTAGTATTTCTACATACCAGTAACATTCAAGCTAAGAACAAAATAAAGAACTCCATTTCATTTACAATTGTCTCAAAAAATAAAATACCTAGGATTATATTGAACCAAGGAGGTGAAAGATCTCTACAAAGAGAACTACAAACATGGCTGAAAGAAATTGTAGACAATGTAAACAAATGAAAAAAAATCCCATATTCATGGATTGGAAGAATCAATGTCATTAAAATGACCATGCCACCCAAAACAATCTACAAATTCAATGCAATTTGTAATTCTTAATTCAAATTACTAGTGTCATTCTTCATATAATTAGAAAAAATCCAAAAGTTCATATGGAACCAAAAAATTGACTGAATAGCCAAAACACTCCTAAGCAAGAACAAATACTGAGGTGTCACAGTCACATTGTGTGACTTCAAATCAGACTTTGACACATCGTAACGGAAACAACAATGGTACTGATACATAAATATACACATAGATCAATGGAACAGAATAGAGAATCAAGAAATAAAGCCACATACCTGCAACCAACTGATTTTTTATAAGGTCAACAAAAATAAAGAATAAAGAAAGGACACTCTGTTCAATAAGTGATGCTGGAAAAACTGGCCAGACACATGCAATAGAATAAAACTAGAACTAGCTCTTACCATATACAAAAATTAATTCAAGATGTAAGATCTGAAGCTATAAAAATCCTGGAAGAAAACTGAGGAAAACATCTTCTGGACATCAGCCTATGCAAAGAGTTTATAATAAAGACACCAAAAGCAATGGCAACAAAAACAAAAATAAAAAATGAGCTTTAATTAAACTAAAAAGCATCTATACAGCAAAATAAATAATCAACAGAATAAACAACCTATAGAAGGGTATAAAACATTTGCAAATTATGCCTCTGACAAAGGACTAATATCCAGAATCTACAAGAAACTCAAATAACTCACAAGAAAATAACAGGCATCCTTATTGAAAACTGGGCAAAGGACATGAACAGGAATTTCTCAAAAGAAGATATACAAGTTGCCAAAAAATACATGAAAAAATGCTCAACATCATTATTGATTACAGAAGTGCAAATTAAAACCACACTGAGATATCATCTTACACCATTCAGAATGGCTATTATTAAAAAGTCAAAAAGCAACAGACGTCAGCATGCATGTGGAGAAAAGGGAATGCTTATACACTGTCAATAAGAGTGTAAATTAATTCCATCTCCATGGAAAACATTATGGAGATAGATCAAGTAACTAAAATAGAACTATCATTTGGCTCAGCAAATCCCACTTCTGGTTATTTACCCAAAGGGAAAGAAATTATTGTATAAAAAATTATTGTATAAAAAAACCAGCACTCAGGTTTATCGAAGCACTATTCACAATAGCAAAGTAATAGAACCAACCTAAGTGTCCGCCAATGGTTGATTGAATAAAGAAAATGTCATATATATACACCATAGAATATTATGCAGTCATAAAAAAAGAATGAAATCATGTTCTTTGCAACAACATGGTTGAAGTTTGAGGCCGTTATCCTGAAGGAACTAGCTGAGAAGCAAAACGTCAAATATTGCACATTCTACTTATAACTAGGAGCTAAATAATGGGTACACATGGACATCAAGATGAAAACAAAAGACACTAGGCATTCCAAGAGGAAGAAGGATGAAAAGAGCAGAATGGTTGAAAAATTACCTATTGGATAGTGTTCAATATTTGGCTGATAGGTACCCTAGAAGTCCTATCCCCACTATTATGCAATATACTCATGTAACAAAGAAGCATATGCATCCTCTGAATCTAAAAAATTTTAAAAGACAACCAAACCAAAAAATCCCAAAACCCAGCTTATAATCAAAGCATGATTGTGACTACTGTGTCTATTAAAAGAAACAGCTGACTAGAACATTAGGATAAATTCAATTAGCAAGTTCTGCTGATGCTTTTTATATCACTTGACTTATTAAAAACTTGATTTATTCACACACAAGAAAGAAATGTGTTTTGAATAACAAAGGTAATGGTTAGGCTGAAAGGAATGGGAAGGTTTTTCTGAGCAACACCTTTTTCTTAGTTAAGTCCCTTCCATGCCCAGTTGGTTGAGTGTTTTTTTTTTTTTTTTATCCTAAAGTGATGTTGAATTTTATAGAAGGCTTTTTCTGCATCTATGAAAGTTATCATATGGTTTTTGTTTTTAATTATGTGTATGTGATATATCACATTTATTGACTTGCATATGTTAAATCATCCCTGCACTTTTGGGATGAAACTTCAAAATAATAAAAGGCATATATGACAAACCCACAGTCAACATCATACTGAATGGGGAAAAGTTGAAAGCATTTTCCCTAAAAACTGGAACAAGACAAGGATGTCAACTTTCACCACTTCTATTCAATATAGTACTGGAAGTCCTAGCTAGAGAAATCAGGCAAGAGAAAGAAATAAAAGGCATCCAAATTGGAAAAAAAGAAGTTAAACTATTGCTGTTTACTGACGATATGACTGTATACCTAGAAAACCCTAAAGCCTCCTGCAGAAGACTCCTAGATTTGAAAAGCAAATTCAGTAAAGTCTCAGGTTACAAAACCAATGTACACAAATCAGAGCACTGCTATACACCAACAACAACCAAGCTGAGAATCAAATAAAAAACTCAATCCCTTTCACAACAGCTACAAAAATAATAAAACACTTAGGGATATACTTAACCAAGGAAGTGAAAGAGCTCCACAAAAAGAACTACAAACCACTGCTGAAAGAAATTATAGACAACAACACAAACATATAGAATCACATCCCATGCTCATGGATTGAAAGAATCAGTATCATTGAAAATGACCATAATGCCTGAAGCCATCTACAGATTCAATACAATCCTGTCAAAATACCAACATCATTTTTCACAGAATTAGAAAAAAAGATCCTAAAATTAATATGAAACTAAAGAAGAGCCCTAATAGCCAAAGCAATCCTAAGCCGAAAGAACAAATCTGGAGGCATCCCTTTACCAGACTTTAAATTATACTACAAGGCTATAGTTACTAAAACAGGATGGTACTGGTATAAAAGTAGACACATAGGCCAATGGAACAGAATAGAGAACCCAGAAATAAAGCCAAATACAACAAACTGATCTTTCACAAAGCATACAAAAACATAAATTGGGGAGAGGACATCCTATTTAATAAACGGTACTGGAAATACTGGCTAGCCACATGTAGAAAAATAAAAGTAGTTCTCTATCTCTCACCTTATACCAAAATCAACTAGAGATACATCAAAGAATTGAATCAAAGACCTGAAACCATAAAGATTCTAGGAAAACCTAGAATTAGATAGATTTTCCTAGATTCCATAATCTAGGAAAAACTTTTCTGAAAGATCCTAAATATATACGCAGACTTCAACATTAATATTAGACAGATCAATGAGACAGAAAATTAACAACGATATTCAGGACTTGAACTCAGATCTGGAACAAGTAAACGTAATTAACATTTATAGAACTCTCCACTTTAAATACACAAAATATACACTCTTATCAGTACCACATCATATCAACTTAGAAGTTTAAACGAAATGTTGGTTGGCTCCTTGTCTGTTATTCTCTTCCCTCATTTTCTTTCATGTCTCCATTATTAAGGACAATTATAGGCATACCCATATTTAGACTGCATTCTAGCCCGGGCAATAAAGCAATACCCCCATTCTCTCTCCCTCTTCCTCTTTCTCTTTCTTCTTCTTCTTTATTCTTTTTCTTATTATTAAAAAAATAAATAAATAAATAAAAATTGAGCCCTCTCAAAAAAAAAAAAAAACTTTTCTGGACTTGGTCTAGGCAAAGAATTCATGATTAAGACCCCAAAAGCAAAGATAGATGGGACTTAATTAAACTAAAAAGCTTCTGCACAGCAAAAGAAATAATCAAAGTAAAAGGCAACTCCCAGAGTAGGAAAAAAATCTGCAAACTATGCATCTGACAAAGGATTCAAATCAGCAAGAAAAAACAAATAATCCCATTAAAAAACCAGGCCAATGACATGAATAGACATTTCTCAAAAGAAGATTGATGTAGGCCAGGTGCAGTGGATTATGTCGATAATCCCAGCATTTTGGGAGGTTGAGGTGGATAGATCACTTGAGCCCAGGAGTTTGAGGCTAGCCTGAGCAACATGGCAAACTCCTGTTTCTACAAAAACTGCAAAAATTAGTCAGGTGTGTGGTATGCACCTGTAGTCCTAGCTACTGAGGAGGTTGAAGTGGGAGGATTACTGGAGTGCAGGAGGTGGAGGTTGCAGTAAGTCATGATGGTGCCACTGCACTCTAGCCTGGATGACACGGTGAGACCCTATCTCAAAAAATAAATAAATAAATAAATAAGATGTATTCATACTAATAATCCCATCAAAAATGGGCAAATGACATGAACAAACATTTCTCAAACAAGATTGATGTTTACATATGGCTAATATGTATTTAATTTTCTACTTTCCATATTATGGAAATATGTCATAATAAAAATTATTTAAATTTTTTCAAAGCTGAGAGGAAAAATGAAGCAAAGAAGCACATGCATCAGCCAACCAAACCAAAAAATCCCAAAACCCAGCTTATAATCAAAGCATGATTGTGACTACTGTGTCTATTAAAAGAATTATGCAAACAAAGGTGCAGAAGTAGAAATGAATGCAATCTGATGCTTGGTTCTAACTTGATCTCTTCAAAGTGAGTGTGTCAGGGAACAGCAAATGGCCAACGAACATATGAGAAAATGTGCAACATCACTAATCGTCAAGGAAATGCAAATTGAAATTACAATAGGATGCCACCTTAGTATTGCAAGAATGACCACAATTAAAAATCAAAAACCAAAGATGTTGGCATGGATGTGGTGAAAACAAAAACGGAACACTTATACATTACTGGTAGGAATGTAAATTAGTACAACCTCTAAGGAAGTGGTATGGAGACTCCTTAAAAAACTAAAAGTAGTTCTACATTTTGATCCAGCAATCCCACTACTGGGTATCTATCCAAAGGAAAAGAAGTAATTATATGAAGAAGACATCTGAAGGTGTATGTTTATTGTAGCACAATTCACAATTGCAAAGATATGGAACCAACTTGATGTTGATACTATTTATTTCTGTTGGTTAATTTTCCTTCTAACAGTCAGGCCCCTCTACTGAAGGTCTGCTGGAGTTTGCTGAAGGTCCACTCCAGATCCTGTTTGCCTGGGTATCGCCAGCGGAGGCTGCAGAACAGCAGAGATTGCTACCTGTTCCCTCCAACCTAAGTGCCCACTGATCAATAAGTGAGTAAAGAAAATGTGGTATATACACACAAAGGAATACTACTTAGCCATAAAAAAGAATGAAATAATGTCTTTTGCAGCAACTTGGATGGAGCTGGAGACCATTATTCTAAGTGAAGTAACTGAGGAATGGAAAACCAAATACTCCATGTTCTCACTTATAAGTGGGAATTCAGCTCTGGGAATGCAAACACATACAGAGTGATATAATGGACTATGGAGACTTAGAAGGGGGAGGTTAAGCAGGGAGGTGAGGGTTAAAAAACTACATGTTGTGTACAACATACACTAGTTGGGTCATGGGTGGAGTAAAATCTCAGACTTCACCGCTATACAAGTCATCCATGTAACCAAAAGCTATTGAAATTTAAAAAAAAATAAGAAAAAACACTATGCAAAATAAATATAATACGAAAAAATTAAATAAGGAAATTAATATTCTTCTGTTAAAAAACAACAAAACTTTTTTCTTAAAAAACAAAAACAGTCCAGGCACGGTGGCTCATGCCTGTAATCCCAGCACTTTGGGAGACCAAGGGAGGCAGATCACCTAAGGTCAGGAGTTCAAGACCAACCTGGTTAACATGGCAAAACCCTGTCTCTACTAAAAATGTAAAAAATTAGCCAGGCATGGTGGCTCATGCCTGTAGTCTCAGCTACTTGGGAGGCTGAGACATGAGAATTGCTTGAACTCAAGAGGTGGAGGTTACAGTGAGCCAACATTGCACCACTGCACTCCAGACTGAGTGACAGAGAGAGATTCCGTCTCAGAAAAAACAAAAACAAAAACAAAAACAAAGGTGGAGAGACCAAAGTATGGTCATTGATCACTTAACCAGGATACATTTCGATAAATACATTGTTAGGCAATTGCATCATTGTGCAAATATCTTAGAGTGGACTAAGACAAACCTAGATGTTACGGCCTATTGCATGCTCAGGTTATATGAGATAACCTATTGCTCCTAGGGTACAAACCTATACAGCATCTGCAAGGAATTGCCTACTAAATACTGTAGGCAATTATAACACAATGGTATGTGTGTATCTAAACATATCTAAACATAGAAAAGGTAGCAGGAAAGATACGATGTTATAGTCTTACAGGACCATCATCATCTATGTGGTCTGTCATTGACCAAATCTTCCTTATGTGACACATGACTGTGTGACCAAATGTTAATGTTTATTAAAGTTGGTCATAGATGCATACATATAGTTATTATATTTTTTATTTTCTGCGTTCTAACATGGTAAATATGTCATAATAAAAATTATTTAAGTTTTTTTAAGAACTGAGAGGAAAAGGGAATTATGCGAATAAAGGTGCAGAAGTAGAAATGAATGCAATCTTGTAGTTTTGATCTGATTTAATCTCATCAAAGTGAGTGTGGCAGTGAACAGTGAAACATGAGGTTGAGTGTAAGAATGTAGATGAATGGGGATCACATGCCAGTTAACTGCTGCCTTTCGTACTTCTTAAGTGTGCCAAAGAACTTGATCAAATTCTTCCGCCTTAGAATTTTGAATTTCTGTATTTGTGAAGACAATTTGTTCACATCCATTAAGTTAGAATTAGGTGGGGGGAGAGAAACATTTAATAGTATTTTTAGGGAAATGCACAGCCTAAATAAAAATATTTGCTATCGTGAAAGAAAATCAGTGGTATTAAGTAGCATTTATTAATGCAGCTGCCTCTATATTCAATACACTCCAGTTATCCAGCTCCCATTCCCTCCCCTGAAGGTATACATATTGTATAGAAGCCTAAAATAGTGTCTAGTTAGACAAATGTGTAGAATGGCTAAGGGTCCCTTGGATTTTATAGCTCAGTGTTCCATTCATTGAATTAAACAAAGAATAAATGAAATGTAAATTTACACTGTGTAGAAAGTCTATTGATAAAAAGGAAACAGGACAAAATATTATGATCACAGCCAGCTGGCATTCAAGGCACTGGAAAGGATAGAGAAAGGCATTCTCCACTCTGCTTTGTACATTTCTCATTACTGTATTAGCGTCTTATAATAGTAAATAACACCTTAGAAAATAACCCAGAGCACAAAATCTCTCAAAAACATTCACTGTATTATCAATGCACTCTACGTAATGCATTCAGCACCCCACAGGCATGCCATTAAAATACGGTAATATGAAAACAACAAATGCTTGCCTGAAACACAGGATTTTTGCAACTGAAGACAGGGATTGCTTTATTCTTTCAAGCCTTTCTTGTATAAAGCTTGGATAGATTAGCTGTATTAGAACCTATGTTAAAATAGGTGCTACAGTGATGGTTGTTTATTGAGCAAATGGGGTGACAAACCTAACCTCAAGAAGTTTTCAAAAGGGAGGCTTTATTTAAAAAGTGTACCAAATGTTACACAATTGGTATGCATCTGGTACACATTTTGCTGTGTTTGAGTGATTTGGGAAACATTAAACCATTCCCCTGAATTTTTCTCATAGACACCTAAGTCAGAGCTGAACCTTGTAAACATTCCATATCTTTTTTTTTTTTTTTTTTTTTTTTGAGACGGAGTTTAGCTCTTGTTACCCAGGCTGGAGTGCAATGGCGCGATCTCGGCTCACCGCAACCTCCGCCTCCTGGGTTCAGGCAATTCTCCTGCCTCAGCTTCCTGAGTAGCTGGGATTACAGGCACGTGCCACCACGACCAGCTAAGTTTTTGTATTTTTAGTACAGATGGGGTTTCACCATGTTGACCAGGATGGTCTCGATCTCTTGACTTCGTGATCCACCCGCCTCGGCCTCCCAAAGTGCTGGGATTACAGGCGTGAGCCACCGCGTCTGGCTAACACTCCATATCTTAATATACAGTCATTTCCCCTATAATTAGGCTGTCTGAGTTTGCCTTTATGATATTTTTACAATATCTCAAGGAATAAAACTTCTGCCAGTTATCATGGAATTTCTCCATTTTAAAATAATCTTCCTCCTACCCAAAATCAATCATAAAAATTTTTTAAAAAAAGAGTCTTTTCTTATTCTATTCTACTTTGCTTACCAAGTTCTGATGTTTTCCAGCCACCATTTATTTTCCTTCTTCCTTGTATTTACAACCTTCAGAGATAAATGTGAATGAGTCCCTAATAAGTTTCTCCCAGCTGATGTGTTTAGTTTCTTTCCTTTCATTACATGATTTAAAGCTGACATCCATTAAACTATTCCTGTAGTTTTTGCTGAACTTTTTTCTTTCTCTTCAACTTTCTGGTCCTTGTTTTTAGTACTATGATGGAAAAATAATAAAACATTTTTAGGAACAACTTTGGACTGTATGTTTAAATTAAGCTTTCAGATACATAGATTTAAATGCAGTATTCCAGATGTGGTCTCATAGGTCATATTACATTACATGAGTGTTTTCCTGATTACTAAAATGAATGTTGTCCACTCAGGGGAGCAGGGTACCCAGGTCTTCCGTATTATCTCTCCTTCAATCTCAGGCTCTTTTCAATCTGTTCCGTGACCGTGTATTCTTATTTTAAATAAGCCCTTGAATATATAATCTACATATTCAATGCTTGACTTTTGCTTATACTTTTTTAGTATTTATGTATATTTTCTTACCATTTATTTTCTTTTTTTCCTTTTTTTAATTTTAAATTTATTTATTAGGTTTCTAAGCCCTCCCCCAACTCTTTCTTTCTTTCTTTCTTTTTTTTTCGTGAACATATATATATATATTTTTAATTGTACTTTAAGTTCTGGGATACAAGTGCAGGTCTATTACATAGGTATACACGTGCCCTGGTGGTTTGCTGCACCCATCACCCTGTCATCTACATTAGGTATTTCTACTAATGCTATCCCTCCCCTAGCCCCACACTCCACAACAGGCCCGGTATGTGATGTTCCCCTCCCTGTGTCCATATGTTCTCATTGTTCAACTCCCCACTTACGAGTGAGAACATGCAGTGTTCAGTTTTCTATTCCTGTGTTAGTTTGCTGAGAATGGTTTCCAACTTTATCCATGTCCCTGCAAAGGACATGACCTCATCCTTTTTTATGGCTGCATAGTATCCCATGATGTATATGTGCCACATTTTCTTTACCCAGTGTATCATTGATAGGCATTTGTGCTGGTTCCAAGTCTTTGCTACTGTGAATAGTGCTGGAATAAACATACGTGTGCATGTGTCTTTACAGTAGAATGATTTATGATCCTTTGGGTATATAGTTAGCAGTGAGATGCTGGGTCAAATAGTATTTCTAGTTCTAGATCCTTGAGGAATCACCACACTGTCTTTTCCCAACAGTTGAACTAATTTACACTCCCAATAGTGTAAAAGCATTCCTATTATTCCACATCCTCTCCAGCATCTGTTGTTTCCTGACTTTTTAATCATCTAACTGGCATGAGATGGTATCTCATTGTGGTTTTGATTTGCATTACTCTAATGACCAGTGACAATGAGTTTTTTTTTTATATGTTCATTGGCCACACAAATGTCTGCTTTTGAAAAGCATCTGTTCATATCCTTTGCCCACTTTTTCATGGGGCTGTAAACTTGTTTAAGTTCCTTGTAGATTCTGAATATTAGCCCTTTGTCAGATGTATAGATTGCAAAAAAATTTCTCCCATTCTGTAGGTTGTCTGTCCACTCTTATGATAGTTTCTTTTGCTGTGCAGAAGCTCTTTAGTTTAATTAGATCCCGTTTGTCTATTTTGGCCTTTGCTGCAATTGCTTTTGGTGTTTTGCTCATGGAGTCTTTGCCCCTGCCTATGTCCTGAATGGTATTGCCTAGCTTTTTTTCTAGGGTTTTTATGGTTTTAGCTCTTACATTTAAGTTTTTAATCCATCTTGAGTTAATTTTCTGTATAAGGTGTAATGAATGTTAATTTTTTGTATAACCTGAAGATGAAGGGGTCCAGTTACAGTTTTCTGCCTATGGCTTGTCAGTTTTCCAAACACCATTTATTAAATAGAGAATCCTTTCCCGATTTGTTTTTGTCAGATTTGTCAAAGATCAGTTGGTTGTAGATGTGTGGTGTTATTTCTGAGGGCTCTGTTCTGTTTCATTGGTCTATATATCTGTTTTGGTACCAGTGCCATGTTCTTTTGGCTACTGTAGCCTTGTACTGTAGTATAGTTCGAAGTCAGGTAGCATGATGCCTCCAGCTTTATTCCTTTTGCTTAGAATTGTCTTGGTTATACAGACTCTTTCTTGGTTCCGGATGAAATTTAAAGTAGTTTTTTTCTAATTCTGTGAAGAAAGTCAATGAATGGTAGCTTGATGGGGATAAAATGGAATCTATAGATTACTTTGGGCAGTATGGCCATTTTCACGATATTAATTCTTCCTATCCATGAGCATGGAATCTTTTTCCATCTGTTTGTGTCCTCTCTTATTTCCTTGAGCAGTGGTTTGTAGTTCTCCTTGAAGAGGTCCTTCACATCCTTTGTTAGTTGTATTCCTAGGTATTTTATTCTCTTTGAAGCAATTGTTAATGGGAGTTCACTCATGATTTGGCTCTCTGTTTGTCTGTTATTGGTGTCTAGGAATGCTTGTGATTTCTGCACATTGATTTTGTATCCTGAGACTTTGCTGAAGTTGTTTATCAGTTTAAGGAGATTTGGGGCTGAGCCGATGGGGTTTTCTAAATATACAATCATGTCTTCTGCAAATCAAGACAATTTGACTTCTTCTCTTTCTATTTGAATACACTTTATTTCTTTCTCTTGCCTGATTGCTCTGGCCAGAACTTCCAATACTATGTTGAATAAGAGTAGTGAGAGAGGGCATCCTTGTCTTGTGCCAGTTTTCAAAGGGAATGCTTCAGCTTTTGCCCATTCAGTATGATGTTGGCTGTGGATTTGTTGTAAATAGCTCTTATTATTTTGAGATATACTTTCCAGCGATACCAACCTTATTGAGAGTTTTGAGCATAAAGGGCTGTTGAATTTTGTCAAAGGCCTTTTCTGCATTTATTTAGATAATCAAGTGGGTTTTGTCATTGGTTCTGTTTATATGATGGATTACATCTATTGGTTTGTGCATATTGAACCAGCCTTGCATCCCAGGGATGAAGCTGACTTGATCTTGGTGGATACGCTTTTTGATGTGCTGCTGGATTCATTTGCCAGTATTTAACTGAGGATTTTTACATCGATATTCATCAGGGATATTTGCCTGAAATTTTCTTGTTTGGTTGTTTGTGCCAGGTTTTGGTATCAGAACAATGCAGGCCTCATAAAGTGAGTTAGGGAGGACTCCCTCTTTTTCTATTGATTTAAAATCATTTCAGAAGGAATGGTACCAGGTCCTCTTTGTATCTCTGGTAGAATTCGGCTGTGAATCTATCTGGTTCTGGACTTTTTTTGGTTGGTAGGCTGTTAATTACTGCCTCAATTTCAGAACTTGTTATTGGTTTATTCAGGTATTCGACTTCTTCCTGGTTTAGTCTTGGGAGGGTGTATCTGTCTAGGAAACTATCCATTTTTTTTTATAGATTTTCTAGTTTATTTGCATAGATGTGTTTGTAGTATTCTCTGAGGAAAATTTATATTTCTGTGGGATCCATGGTGCTATCCTCTTTATCACTTTTTATTGCATCCATTTGATTCTTCTCTCTTTTCTTCTTTATTAGCTAGCAGTCTATCTATTTTGTTGATGTTTCAAAAAAAAAAAAAAAAAAACCCAGCCCCTGAATTCAGTGATTTTTTGGAAGGGTTTTTTTGTACCTCTATCTCCTTCAGTTCTACTCTGATCTTAGTTATTTATTGTCTTCTGCTAGTTTTTGAATTTGTTTGATCTTGCTCCTCTCATTCTTTTAATTGCGACATTAGGGTGTTGATTTTAGATCTTTCCTCATTTCTCTCATGGGCATTTAGTGCTATAAACTTCCCTCTACATTGCTTTAAATGTGTCCCAGAGATTCTGATATGTTGTGTCTTCATTCTCATTGGTTTCAAAGAACATCTTTATTTCTGCCTTCATTTCATTATTTATCCAGCGGTCATTCAGGAGCAGGTTGTTCAGTTTCCATGTAGTTGTGCAGTTTTCAGTGAGTTTCTTAATTCTGAGTTCTAATTTGATTGCCTTGTGGTCTGACAGACTGTTTGTTATGATTTCCATTCTTTTGCATATGCTGAGGAGTGTTTTACTTCCAATTATGTGGTCAGTTTTAGAGTAGTTGTGATGTGGTGCTGAGAAGAATGTATATTTTGTGGATTTGGGGTGGAGAGTTCTGTAGATGTCTATTAAGTCTGCTTCTTCCAGATCTGAGTTCACATCCTGAATATCTTGTTAATTTTCTGTCTTATCGATCTGTTTAATATTGACAGTGGGGTGTTAAAATCTCCCACTATTATTGTGTGGGAGTCTAAGTCTCTTTGTAAGTCATTAAGAACTTGCTTTATGTATCTGTGTGCTCCTGTATTGGGTGCATATATATTTATGATAGTTAGCTCTTCTTATTGCATTTCTCCCTTTACCATTATGAAATGCCATTCTTTGTCTCTTTTGATCTTTGTTGGTTTAAAATCTGTTTTATCAGAGACTAGAATTGTGACCCCTGCTTTTTTTTTTTTTTTTTTGCCTTCCATTTACTTGTTAAATATTCCTCCCTCCCTTTATTTTGAGCCTATGAGTGTCTTTGCACGTGAGATTTTTCTCCTGAATACAACACACTGCTGAGTCTTGAGTCTTTGTCCAATTTGCAAGTCTGTGTCTTTTAATTGGAGCATTTAGCTCTTTTACATTTAAGGTTAATATTGTTACGTGTGAATTTGATCCTGTCACTATGATGCTAGCTGGTTATTTTGCCCATTAGTTGATGCAGTTTATTCATCGTGTTGATGGTTTTTATAATTTGGTATGTTTTTGCAGTGACTGGGACTGGTTTTTCCTTTCCATATTTGGCACTTCCTTCAGGAGCTCCCGTAAGCAGGCCTAGTGGTGACAAAATCTCTCAGCATTTGCTTGTCTGTAAAGGATTTTATTTCTCCATCACTTATGAAGCTTAGTTTAGCTGGATATGAAATTCTGGGTTGAAAATTCTTTTCTTTGAGAATGTCGAGTATAACCCCCACTCTCTTCTGGCTTGTAGAGTTTCTGCAGAGATATCCAGTGTTAGTTTGATGGGCTTACCTTTGTGGGTAACCTGACCTTTCTCTCTGGCTGCCCTTAACATTTCTTCCTTCATTTCAATCTTGGTGAATCTGATGATTATGTATCTTGGGGTTGCTTTTCTCAAGGAGTATCTTTGTGGTGTTCTCTGTAGTTCCTGAATTTGAACGTTGGCCTACCTTGTTAGGTTGGGGACATTCTCCTGGATAACATCCTGAAGAGTGTTTTCCAACTTGGTTCCCTTCTCCCCATCACTTTCAGCTATACCAGTCAAATGTAGGTTTGGCCTTTTCACATAGTCCTATATTTCTTGGAGTCTTTGTTCATTTCGTTTTCATTCTTTTTTCTCTAATCTTGTCTTCATGCTTCATTTCATTAAGTTGATCTTCAACCTCTGATATCCTTTCTTCCACTTGATTGATTCAGCTATTGATACTGATACTAGCATATTTGTGTATGCTTCATGAAGTTGTTGTGCTGTGCTTTTCATCTCCATCAGGTCATTTACGTTGTTCTCTAAACTGGTTATTCTAGTTAGCAATTCATTTAACCTTCTTTCAAGGTTCTTAGCTTCCTTGCCTTGGGTTAGAACATGCTCCTTTAGCTCAGAGGAGTTTGTTATTACCCACCTTGTGAAGCCTACTTCTGTCAATTTGTCAAACTCATTCTCCATCCAGTTTTGTTCCCTTGCTGGTGAGGAGTTGTGATCCTTTGGAGTAGAAGAGGTATTCTGGTTTTTGGAATTTTCAGCCTTTTTGCACTGGTTTTTCCTCATCTTCTTGGATTTGTCTACCTTTGGCCTTTAATGCTGGTAACCTTCAGATGGGGTTTTTGTGTGGAGGTCCTTTTTGTTGATGTTGTTGCTATTCCTTTCTATTTGTTAGTTTTGCTTCTCACAGTCCTGACCTTTTCTTAATATCTCTATATTTGTTAAGATTTAGTCAGATGTTTAAATAATCTTGACATTGCTAAGATGCAGATTTTGGTGAATTCTCTGAGATTTGAATAGGAGATAATCTAGAAATTACATGCATTTAAATGAAAATAACCTACCTAAATTAAGATGTAGATGGGATTTCCATACTAGGACAATGTTTTCCATGTCTTTGTTTCTTGATATATCCATCTTTCAAACAAAGATGTGCTACATGAGTTTTGAGATTTCTAGATGCTTTAGATTTCAGGCTCCTTAGACACCTGAGAGTTTTAACACTTGTTTTTTAAAGATATGTTTTTCTCTAAATGGTGCTGAAATAAATATATTTTTACATAAGGTAGATGGTAATCATTCATTAATCCATCTAATTATTGAATTAATGTGCCACATTGGAAATTCTAGAAGGAGTTTGAGATGGTACATTTTTGGAATAAAAAATCATTTTAGGATATTAAGAAATCAAAAGTCATTTTTAAATTGCCATATGAAGTGGTATTTTAATAATAAAATTCTATCTTTGTTGTTATATTGAAGTAGTATGACATACATTATGAAAATTACAGAGAAAATCACTTGGAAAAGTCAATTAGGAAACTTCCATTACAGTTCAATACCATTACAAGAATGTTATTCAGATCCATGTTCTTAATAACCTTCATAAGTATTTGCCTGTGTTCCCTGATTTGTATTTCTAGCCCAGACCTGTCCTTTAGGCCGCAAGCTATATGCATATTTGACAGCATCATTTAGATGTCTCAAAGAAACCTCATGTTCTGCACATTCAAAAATGAACTCAAGGTAATCCTCCCAGACCTGGTCCTCCTCCCGTGTTCTCCATCTCAGTGGACAGCACCACCAGATAATCAGTTGTGTAGGCCAGAGCCAGGAGTTGTTCCCGGCATTGTCTCACTTCTCCTCTATAGCTATCTCAGGTCTGTTGATTTGTATTTCCTAAATAACTTCCAAATCTGTCCACTTCTCTCCATTTCATTGTCATCCACTGACACCAAAACCACCATTATGTATTCTCATTCATAGGGTGACTAACTCTCCAGATTTCCCCAGAACTACAGGATTCCCAGGATGTGGGACTTTTTCATTTCAAACTGGGACAGTACCTGCCAAACCAAGATGAGTTAGTCACCCTAAGTTTTTATCCCCCCATTTTCACTTTTGCCTCCCTCCAATTCTATTCCACACTGAAGCCAAAGTTATTTATTCAAAATTAAAATCTAAAAGATGAGATATTACTTCAAACCTGTTACAATGTATAAAATTAAAAAGACTAGCCATATGAAGTCTGAGTGAGGATTAGAGGAACTGGGGCTGTCACACACTGATTATGGAAATACAGAATGCACTTTGGAATATGAAACCACTTTGGAGACCTGTTTGGCAGTTTCTTTCAAAGAAACTTACTATTCAGTTCTGTTTATGCAAGAAAACATATATCCACCAAAACAAATATTCATAGTAGCTTTATTCAAGCATAAAGCTTTATTTATCATATCCAAAATATGAAAACAATACAAATGTGTATCAATAGGTTATTGGGTAAGCAAATTGAGATATATCCAAAAAATGGATATATCCACTCAGCAAAATAAGCATGATTGATGCATGCAATAACATGTATGAATCTTGAAAAGATGCTGAATGAAAGGAACCAGATATAAGAGTACATACTGCAAGACTCCATTTCCCTGAAATTGTAGAATAGAGAAAAATAATAAGTGCAGCGACAGGAAGCAGATCAGTGGCTTCCTGAGGCCAGGGAGGTATCACTGGGACTGGAAAAAGGCATGAGAATACTTTCTGGGATAATAGAGATATTTATACCTTGATTTTCCTGGTGGTTATGAGCACAAGGTTCATTACACTATGTACTTGAAATGAATACATTTTATTGTATGTAAATATTTTTAGGGTTTTAAAATGTAAAATAAATAACATTTTAAAACACAAAGAACAAATCCAATAAATTCAACCATATCTCCCTCTTGTTTAAAATACTTGAAAGGCTCCCTATTACTTTTAGAATAAATTCATGTTATTCCAGCTTAACATCTGGCCCTGCCTCTTTCTCTGAATCTATTTCATGTCACTTTTTCCACACTTTCTGTGATCCAAATCCAAACCTATAGGCTTTTTTTCTCCTTCATTGCCTCTCCTGCCTTAGGGCCTGTATACTCTTCTCCTTCTTCCTGGAATGTTCCCCTCCTTCTGCCTGGAATGTTCCTCTCACCTGGTTATTCACAGTAAGTTAATACTTCCTGATCCTTCAAATAGAATCAAAACTACCACTTTCTCAGGAAAGCTTTCACTGAACTTCCAGTTAGCACCAGCTCTGCCTATGACATCTCCTATGCAGTAGAATTGCCTTTATAGCACTTACTGTAATTTACAATTATATATATTTGTGGGGTATTTTGACTGTCTACCTTCCCATTAGATGTTAAGCACCATGAGGTTAAGACTGTTTTACTCACTGCTGCGTCCACCTCACTTTACACAATGCTGGCTTAGAATAAGACTCAAATACTTACTACTTGAATGAATGCTCAGTAACAAGTGATAACCTTGCTCCTACATTACTGTAGAATGGTATCCTGGTATCCCAATCAATATATCTCTACAGTCTTCTTATTTAAATTCAAATTGATTAGTGAAGAATTTCAATTTTCAAACACTTACACTTGTGCAAACCTCTCATTAACATTTTCTCCACAAAACCAAGCAAGTTATTTGCTATACAATTTTTATAGGTCTCAAGAATATTGAAAATTTATCAAAATGAGCTATAGAATTAACATAATCACATATTGTTATATTATTAATCATATACAGAACTCAAATTGTTAAATAAAACATCGATTTCTACTGAGGTTTGTCTTTGCCAATATAATCTCATATGGGGCTTACTTAATAAGAATTGGAATATGTTCTTAAAAATACATAGCATGCTCTTTTAGGAAAAAAGAAATATCAAAGTCACTATATAACTACCCCAACAGAATCATTACGCCCTGTAAGGAAATAATCTGATAAAAGATTTTAATAACACCAAAACTAGGTAATCTTTTTAAAACATTAGTTAATAGTTTTAAAACATTTCCTATTGGTTCTTTCTTTATGCTTTACTGTTAGCTGTTCTTAGAAGAGTGAAACACTTTTCTTTAAAGATTTTTAAGCTACCAGAATAATGGAAAGTAAGATATTGTGAACTAATAAATCACTACCTGTTATGTATATTGATGGCTGACCATAATCTCTTGTCAGAATACTTGATATTGCACAAACAAATTCATCTTGTGTGAGTGAAGGTGAAACCAGTCTTTGCTGAATTATCGTTGGCCATTAAGTTACTCATGATTAGGGGCATTTCCTTTCAGAAAAAAATGTTGCTACTGCAGATGAACAAAAATGTCTCCTTTTTCTCAGGAAAAGCAAGAACAGTAAAAATAACAAGAAATAACCTGTTTTCATTTTTCATCTTAGCAGCCAGAAAACTAGAGCAAAATTCAAGTCCTAAGTTTTCAGCTCTTTTCAGGTACCAAGGTGCATTTGTTTGTATAGGTCACTTTTATTTTCTTATACCCAATGTTAAAAATCTATTTTCAATTCTTAGACACAATGAATTTCTGTAAAAGATTTAATTCTGTATTGACTCAGCAAAAAAAAAAAAAAAAAAAAAAACTAAACAGCAAAGTTAGTATACTTTTGAATATTTGCAAACCATCAATGAACTGATCTCTTAAGATCAGGAAGGTAGGGACTGCCTTCCTTGCTCTTGTATTTGTACACAAACACAAGGTCAACCAAGTACGTTCCTTGATTGCTGGAGGGGCTCAGTCATTGTTGACCAAAATGAGTGAACTTACACAAGAAAATTCTAAGATGATTTTATAATCTCTCTCTTCCAGTTGGAGCCAGAAATAAGCCACCGTCTGTACTATATTCATACTTTCTGATTTAGCTAGCAGATTCAGGTGGGAGCTAAATTTAAAAAATGAGAAGGTAAATGACTTCGACAGGAGAAAAACAAAAATAGTTTTTAGAACTTCAAAATAAATTTAAAATTAACCATTATACCATACTTGAGTTTGGAATCAGGGCCCTAAACAATCCTGTTGTAGTAAATGGAAATACGTTATGCCTTTTCAAACCTAGACTACATTATCCCCTACTTGCTGAACTTCAAAATCAAGCAGCCACATTAGAGCAACAATATTTCTCTGATTTTTATTCAGTAAATGATTTAAAGTACTTTTAATAAACATTGTAGAAATCACACAAGTATCAGAATACAGCACGTTGATATGCTAGGTCTTGAAATTCTGCAACTTGGGCCTATATTAACATAGATTCTATCTACCCTGGTAGGACTTACAACTGGCCAAATGCCTTTCTTGGCTTTCCTGGCAATTGTCAATAATTGCCTACTTTTACTAATTTCTTATCTTATAATTACTTGCTTAGTTTTAGTGTAATTTTAGTTTAAGGAATCATTGAAAAATACTTAACTCATCAATTAGCCATAGATTGCCACTAACTCCCAACCTATTTTTTCATTGTGACCTGAGAACCAAGCCTTTTGTCCAAATATACACAAAGTATAAAATCATTTCCATCAGATCTGAAAAATCTCTTAACCTGGATACTTACATACAATTCATTCCTAGGAATTAGCTGTCACAGTCAGGCGTGAATTAACAGAGAGCAAGAACGCACTCTCCCATTTTTCAGACATTTCTGGGAAGAGATGAATTTTCATATTCCAAATTTATATGACAGTGAATCAGGATGATTTCTCTCTCTCTCCCATCCCACCTCTCTCTGGGTGTTAATTATTTATTGAAAAGCTTTTTAAAGACACAGTTCAATATTTCTTTACTGACTCACTGTTAATAAAATTGCAGGTAGTAATTAGAGTCCTTGATTCCTTACGATAGCACTACTTTATTTCTAAATTATTTAAAAGTGATATAAGCAATTTTCTGAAAGTGTGAAAATGCACTTATTTCTTGTACATTAAGGTACTATCACTGCCAACCATCAGCAGGAATTGCTTAGTCCTGTACTCCTGCCAAGTTGGTGTTGAGCTATCTACTTTCTCACCTCAACATCTGCCTAGGTTTAAGCAGGGATCATACACAGAATTATAAAGAAAGCAGAAAAATTTGTCCCAGAATATGAAGCTAAAAATGTGTCCTTTACTGCCCTGGCTTTCCCATGTGTTGAATTGTGCATCTGAGAGAAACTGTACAGAAACAGCCAAATTTGATGACAGAGGAGTCCTCACGTACAGCAAGTCTAAAATTTCATTAAGTGTTGTTTGGGATGCTATTAATGTTATTACTGTAATACAAACATCAAAGGAAATCAGATCACACACTCAGGGAAACCATTCCCTGCTGGAAATCCTGTTAGCTGACTTCAATTATGCTGTGCTTTTCCTCATTCAGAAGGCTGTGTCAGCCTCATTATCTGATCTCTAAATCACCTGCTTAATGAAAGTGCACACACTTGAAACTCATCAAATAAAATAAAATAAAATTTGCATCTTGTGCTTGTTTGGGTTCAGATCACAAATTATTCTGATTGCTAGAAGGGTGTATATGGACAGTAGTTAAAGAGATAAGTAGAAGTAGGATTGAATCAGAATTAGAAAGAACACCTTTCTGATTGGAAGGAAGGCTTACAGGAAACAAAAGTAGATGTTTCAGGATTAGCATCAATTTTCTAAAAGTAAAATTCAAGATTTGTTAACTTCCCTCTATCCTCTTCCCTGAAAGGCAAACACAAGCCTTCAATATATGTATCCTTCTTTTGTTTTCACTTTTATTTAAACATATAGAAAAGAAAAGAGACTAGCATAATAAATACATACATATCACCTTTAAAAAATAATTGTTGGTGGAGCATAGTGACTCACACCTATAATCCCAGTACTTTGGGAGGCCAAGGTGGGAGGATTGCTTGAGCCCAGGAGTTCAAGACCAGCCTTAGCACCTTGGCAAGACCCTGTTTCTACAAGAAAATTTTAAAATTAGCTAGGTGTGGTGGCATATACCTGTAGTCCCAGCTACTTGTGAGGCTGAAGTGAGAGGATTGCTTGAGCCTGGAAGGTCGTGGCCTGCAGCAAACCATGTTCACCCCACTGTACTGGAGTCTGGGCAACAGAGTGAGACCCTGTCTCAAAAAATTATTGTGGCATATTTGTTTTATAAATTTAAAGTATTTTAAAACATTTTGGAAACCATGATATTTCACCCCAAATATTTCTTTCTTTGGCCACATTTTATGTACAATTGAAAGTCGTACATGCATCATTAAAATTTATAAAGATATCCATTGATATGGTTTGGCTCTGTGTCCCCACCTAAATCTGATGTTGAATTGTAATTAGTAATGTTGGGGGAGGGACCAGGTAGGAGGTTATTAGATCATGGGGGCAGATTTTCCCCTTGCAGTTCTCGTGATAGTGAGTGAGTTCTCATGAGATCTGATGGTTTAAAAGTGTATGGCACTTCCCCCTTCACTCTCTCCCTCTCTCCTGCTCTGCCATGTTAAGACATGCTTGCTTCCCCTTCACCTTTTGCCACAATTGTTAAGTTTCCTAAGGCCTCCCAGCCATGCTTCCTGTACAGCCTGCAGAACTGTGAGTCAATTAAACCTCTTTTCTTCATAAATTAGTCTCAGGTAGTTCTTTATGGCAGTGTAAAAATGGACTAATACACCCATGAATACTTTTAACTTAAAGTCAGACTTGGGGTATTTTAAAGTAAATGCATTTCCTGGTTCAAATAAACCAACTCTAAAAGGCTTCTTTAGGACAGTAGAGGAATGATAAATATTATCTAAAAATTAAATGCTAATAAGGAATAATTGTTACTTTAATAAGGTATAATAATAAAATTGTGGGTTGTGGTAAAATATCCTAGTTTTTCAGGGATGCATTTTAAAATATTTAGGGGAATTGCTTGAACCCAGGAGATAGAGGTTGCAGTGAGCCAAGATTGTGCCACTGCACTCCAGCCTGGCAACAGAGCAAGACTCCATCTCAAAAAAAAAAAAAAAAGCCCTGAATATTCTGTATCATTCTAATATTCTAATATATTTTTGCCCAAAACATTAATTATGAAAATAACTTGATTCACTTGATATGTCTTGTGTAGGTCCTAGTAATTTCATTGGCAGCTATAGAAAGGAGCTATTGAGTTCAGATAGCCTCTCTGAGAACTTGTCAAAGAGGCCCAGCTGCTAGGTGGTGCCTCAGATCCGTGGGACGCAGCCAGGATTGGTTGTGGATAAACTGACTGTGTCACCTAACATGTTCTTCCTAGTGGCCTCACGACATGAGAATGTTGATAGTTTATTTGGGAGAGGAATACAGAACACGTTTTGCCCTCCACTTCACTGCAGGCTGCCAGTCACTGGTGTGGAACATTGGATCAAGGCAAGCCTGGGGACATGCTATGCAAGTGACAAACTTCCTCATCCCCAGTAACTAATTCTTTGCCATTGACCCACCAATTGTGTCAATAGTTTTGGATCCTCTAAGGACATATGAATGTCCATGTTACATACGGCTACATATGTAACCAAATTTGCAGATGACACTAACATGACCATCCAAAGTGTGGATTTGGGTAGTGAGATATCTTATCTATTTATGATAATGCACTAAGAATACTGTTTATAATTCAGAAAAAGAACAATTTCCTGTTAATTTGTGCAAAATAAGTATTTCCTCAAGAAAAGTCGTTTAAGTTTTAAAGTGCTCTTAAATAAGAAAAGCCTGCTGTGTTATTGTCCTCTGAGATGGTAGAACAGTGAGCTCCTGATATTTTCTTAAGTTCCCCCCTCCACCGCCACCAAAATGAGAAAAATAAGAGCAATATTGTTAGTTGCTTTTCTGTTTTGTTTTGTTTTGAGACAGAGACTCAGTCTATCACCCAGGCTGGGTTATTTAAACAATTCTCATGCCTCAGCTGCCCTGGTAGCTGGGACTATAGGTGCATGCCACCACGTCCAGCTAATATTTTGTATATTAATAGAGAAGGGGTTTCACCATGTTGCCCAAGCTGGTCTCGAACTTCTGAACTCAGGCAATCTGTCCACCTCGGCCTCCCAAAGTGCTAGGATTACAGGTATGAGCTACCATGCCCAGCCTGTGAGTTTTTTAAGTTAAATTTAAGTTTAAAGAACTAACCTCTGGTCTGAGATTATCTTTTTATTTTTTTGTGTCTTTTTAATGTTAACATTTTTCTTCTTTAATGAGATGATGATGGTAATTGATAACAGCATGTTAGTGGCCTCAATAAAATTTAAAGTTTATAACCCTATATAATTTTTATATTTAAAAAGTATATGTTTGTGTTTTGGTTATTTATTGCTGTATGACAACCCCAAATATTCGCGTCCTTGAACAGTGATCATTTATTTGTTCATGGTTTAGCAGTTGGGGGTAGGATCTGATAGTGTCTCTGCTCCATATGGCGGTTGAGTGGCTCTCCTGGGGCTGGAAGACCCACTCCTAAGACTCCAGTGATTAGTGCTGACTGTCAACTGGGATTGCAGTGGGCTGTGAGACTGCCACTCTTATAGACAGATTGCTTAACGTGAACGTGTGACAGATTTCAAGCCAAGGAGATATAAGGGAAAACAGTGAAGTGAGGAAAAATCTTTTAGGGAAAGTTTGCTCACTCCTAAACGTGATACACTAGAAAACAATCTTTTTGTTGTTGTTGTTCTGCTGAACGTTGCCAATATGCAGAGGATACCTGCAACTGTTGACAGCCATCATAAAGCCATGATGGAAATAGACCAAAACTACAGCCAGCACACTGAGGTTGGCAGGATATAAAGATGGAAGGAACCTGGGTCTCTGATGTTATGAGCTGCCTGAATTAACCATCCTTGGAGCCACCCTACTTATGAAACAACTATGTGAAATAAATGTTCTTCACTCTTTCAATCTGTAGAGTCAGGGTTATGTTTTCATTCCTTTTACTTACAGCCAAAAACATCACCTTGACTAATTCATGTCTTGTTGCTTAAGTAAACATTTGCATAAAGAACAATTAAGAAAGTAAAGGAAACAAATGTCTAGAATGAGAATAACTTTACAATACTGAGTAACAGGAGCAAACCAACATGAGAGGTGCATTCCAAAGAAGATATTATTTTTTGAAAAAGATGGTCCCTGTCAACCACACTAAATAGTGTTGGATCATATTCCATTTCAATATCTTTCTTTCTTATGGTCTAGAAAAAATTCTCAGTCTAATGCTAGACTGTATTTAACCTCTAATAACTCTAGCCTAAATTTTTAGCAAAAAGAGAACAGGCCTCAAGCTCAAAACCCCAGGCAGAAAGAGTATTTAGCTAGAAATTAGTAATTTCATTTTGCTTTAGTTGAACTTACTTACTTTTATGGTTAATCTATTAATGGCAAATTATATTATTTTTCTGTTTATGGTAATTTATAAAGTATTTTTAAAGTAAGAAGTATTTAATTTAAAGATAAGTGTTGGCTGGGCACAGTGGCTCATGCCTATAAAACCAGAACTTTAGGAGGCCGAGTTGGGTGTATCACCTGAGGTCAGGAGTTCAAGACCAGCCTGATCAAGATAGTGAAACCCCGTCTCTACTAAAAATACAAAAATTAGCCAGGCGTGGTGGTGAATGCTTGTAATCCCAGCTATTTGGGAGACTGAGGCATGAGAATCACCTAAACCCAGGAGGTGGAGGTTGCAATGAGCCAAGATTACACCATTACACTCCAGCCTGGGGAACAAGAGTGAAACTCCCTCTCAAAAAAATAAAAATAAAGATAAATGTTAAGTAAATGTTAGTTCAGCTGGGACTTAGATATGACAAAAATTATGAAGTAGCCCAGGGATGCCTGAAGTTTGGAGAATACTAGCCTAGGGTTTTTGATAAACTACTGGAGTAGAGAGGGTACAGAAATATTACATGTAGCATGGCCATCTGGCTGGAACATTACTTTCCAATAAGACTATTTATGAAGATCTCTTTTATATTTCATCTCAGATGGATTTTCCAAGATGAATTAGCTCTGAATATGGCAATCCCACCATCTACACGGCACTTTCACTGCTGCATCATTATCTTGGCCTTAATAGGTCAATATCTCTGGGTTTTGAAGCCTCCATGAAAGAATTAAAGTGTCTTGTTCTTACTTGAATCTTCTTTGTTATTATTGCCACATTTTGTTGCCTATAATTCCATTCTCCACCCATTTCAAGCATTTATTAATTCCAGATCTTTATTAATTCTGATTCATTTGAAGGAAATGTGTCTCTCTACTCCAACTCTGCTCATCAAAATCCTGTCCATCTTTCAAGCACCAGCTCAAAAGCCACTCTGTGTGGAGCTTTCTCAGGTCTCGCCGCAGTAGGAAGGAATCTCTTCTCCCATAGCTCCCTTCCAAAGCTCCGAAGAAAACATGTTTCACAACCAGCCTGTGAATTAAGTAGATAAGGAGCTCCTGAAGAATGGGGAATTTATTTCAATTATCTTTATCTTATATCAGAAGTCTAAACGTTGTTAAATTGCATTGATCTAGAGTTAAATCATAGTTTTAAGTTAGTTTGGAATGATTTGGTGATTATTTTTACTTTAAAATGCACTTCTGTGATTTTTGCAATAGTTTATATCCAGTTTTCCTTATGCTTTATTTTCTCACAAAAAAATGGCTCTCTAGTAATGAAAGGAATTTTAAGTCAGTATATCACAGTAAAAGGATATTATTTTAACTATCCAAGAGCAATTTTATTTCATTTTGAAAGACATCCAGAAAATGCTGAGTTCTTCCTCAGACACCCATTTCAAGTTTTTACATCTTGTATTACAGGAAGTTTTTCCTCCTATTGAACCTAAACCATTCCAAGCTTCAGTTTAACTTGTTTATTATTCTAGTCTCACAGTTGCCATAAGAAACAGCTGGTCACAATCCTCCTAATCTGCTTCTATCACAATAAAAAGCCAGCACTTCTAAATGTCCTATGAAAAGCACGCACAATTTTACTTTTTAGTGAAGAGTCAGTAGATATTTTGTATTAACAGGTTAAGTTATTGATTATGTTTTTGGTTTTAGTATGAGCATGATAAACTTTTAACAGAGATCCTAAGATTATCACTGAGAGGGCAGTTTTTATCAGAGAAGAAATTCAGAGAGAGAATCTAGTATAATGTATTTAAGGAGGGAAAATGGATTTAAGTTAGTTTGTAGAAAAAGAATCTCAAATTAATGAATTCAAAGGAATGTTCATAGGTCACTAATATGATGTGGAAAAACAGATGATTAGAGAGAAACTGTACAAAGTTTACATTCTCGTGATCCCTGAAGTACCCAAGTGCCCAGTTGGAATTCGGCCAAAAGAGAAGAGGTTTCCACTAAAGCCTAACAGGGCTTGCATCATTTCTGGGCACCCTGCCAGCAGGACTGACTCCCCACAGTGATGGCATTATAATGGGAAAAAGTGCATACAAATAAAGTAAATAACATTCAGAGGTGGAGTCATACATAGTCTGCTTTGGAGAAAGATTTAAGAAGATTGGGAAGGAGATAAAGAATGAACTCAGTAGAGAAGGAATGGTGTGTTGTATACAAGACAGTTAAATTACAGATACGCTCTCCAGAGAACTTGGGGAAAGTGTTTACCTGTTATTGTTCCCAATGACTGGTTGAAACTAATGTGGATAGATGAAAAAGAATACAATTGCCTATTTGTATTCTCCTTTCTGGCCATTGACATTGCTGACTAGAATAAACTTCTAACAGAAAACTGGGGAAGCTCAGCCTCCTGGTGACCACTGTTATCTGGGTTTAAAGCAATTGAAACAGCTTAAAGTTTAGATGACTTTACCTATCCAAGAAAGTTGAAACCTTCCAGAGAAAGGGCAGAGGGAGTAGAAATGAGAATCAAAACATATCAGAAATTTTAAACTGTACTGATAAAAAGAAATAAGAAAGTGATCTATCATTTGCTGCTTGTCAAAGTAATAGAGTCGAACAGGCTTTGAAAAATCCACTGAATTGATTTTTCTAACTTGCTTCAGATTTACCTCAACATTTTTGGTAAACAATTATGTGCTTAGATATGATATCCTAAAATATTTATTAAGGACCTCTTATCAGGAGAGTTACCAGAGGTAAAGCTTTTAGAACAATGGCTGGCACATAAAAGGACCCTGATAATATTAGACATTAGTCTTACTAGCTCTCACTAAATGTAAAGTGTTGGGCTAGATACTGTGGTCTATAGTCAGAGGATGAAAACATAGGCCTGAGCACTTGGAGATTTAAATCTAAGGGCTCCATGGAAGTTATTTCTGTAACTTCTCTGTTCATGCAGTCTACTATAGGAGTCCCGAAAGCATTGAGTTTGACATCTATCCATTTTATTCTGGTCATACATACACATACACACACACACACATACACACACACACACACACACACACACACACGCACAGAGTCCTCCACAAAATTGTTCATCATGAGACTTTGGAAAGATAAAAATATTTTTGTCTTGAATGGTGCTTAGTTTTTTGTATAATATTTGAGTGATGTCAATGTAACTGTTAGGGGAAATATTTTAATTTGTTAGGCAGTACCTCAAAGTCAGCCTGATTTTCACATACACTTTTAATTCTCAAGGGATAGCATGGCATCACATTCCTCGTTAGAGCATAGTTTTTCTAGAATGGCTAAGTTAATAATCTGAGAAGCAATTTCCAATCATCTGCCTTGATATAAAGTACTAAAAATTTTAAGTTCTCTTGGCTAAAGGCTTTAGGAATACAGTTAGTTTATGGTTTGGAAGCCTATTTAATATAAAGACATCTTGTTTAATGTATAGCAGACCCAAACGGAAATAAATGTTGCTAGCCACAGTCTTGACTGTAATACAGGAGGCACTCATCCAGAGTACTAATTCATGACAATATCGGAAGGGTTCTTTAACTCAGTCCTATGTGGGGATAACAAAACAACTAATGAGAATGAATGAATTCAGACTCCGGGATGTGAACCAGATACATTTTACCATATAGTTCATTTGGATTCAAATGTTTACAATGACTGTGAATGGCACACAGTGGGGTTCTATAGATTGGATTCCTCTAAAAGTAGAGCCTGAGACAAGAACTCTGGTCAGGTGGTTTATGTGGGAGATGATTGAGAGTAAGGAGCAACAGAATGAGACGGGGAAAACGGAAAGTTCTTTGTCTATGGCATGTTACAGAGATCACTGCCATGAGCAGTAAGATACTTGATTCCACTGGAAAATCTGCAGAAAGTCTTCCAAAATTGTCCACTTAAAACAGGGGACTGGAACATTCATTCATGAGCTGCATCATCTATTGTTTGAGGGTTAATTCCAAGGTCATTAATGCCCCCACTCTCTGGGGCTTATGCTTGCACGAAGATAAAGGAAGCCACCTCCTACAGACAAGGTCCTCTGTAAAGATCTTGTCTTTACAAGGTCTGTCCACTTGAGAGTGAGTTGTCCACTGCTGCAGCTCAACATCAGAGGCAGGCAGAGGGCACCAAGAAGGTTGGCTGCAGGGGTCCTGCCAGTCATTGCTGCACCTCCTCCCTAAGCAATGAGTGATGGTAAGGGTGGAGCCTCATTCCGCTGCATCTGGTGTGTGCTCCTTTTCTTTGGATAGCCCACAGTACTTCAAGCCTCTGATCTCAACCTCTGCTTATGCCCTTGTGCAAAATGAAGTCTTTAGGCCCCTTCTGACTTCCTGTTAACTGATGTCCACAGAAGTCTTTAGTTTCTTTCAAAATGCTCTGTGAAATGCTAATTTTCTATGTCAATAAATAATGCTCAGGACTCCATATCTAGCTCTCTCATCTGAGAATATCCTTTGACAGTGTGTCAGCAGCATATTTTTTTAATGCTGCAACCATCATAGTCCATGGCCTGGGAAGTGCAGGTGTATAGGGGTGGAGTTTTTAATCCGTTTTGGCGAGAAAATTTGCTTTCTTGTGGAATCCAAGCTGAGATGGCTTTTCCTCTCTGAAAAGCACCAAAATACTGGTTATGTCCTAGTAAGATACAATGCAAGGGTGTTACTGTTTAGCTGTTTCATGTCCATCATGTTGTGGGCTACAGTTGCATAAAAGCTAATGTGAACCATTTCTAGTAGCAAAGACTTCTGTAAACCTCATATGATTTATATAAATACCATCCTTAGCCTCTTAAGTTATCTTGGAATAAGGCCCAGAACTTTGCTTTTAGATGGTGTCAAGTCCAGTGGCTCCCAGCAGATAGCAATTTTGCTCCCCTCTCTGAGGGACATTTGACAACGTCTGGAGATATTTTTGATTGTTGTGACGTTGCAGGGAGGCTACTGGCATCTAGTGAACAGAGGCCAAGGATGCTGCTAAACATTCTACCATGCACAGGACCTGCTCCCCCACCCCTCAAAAAAGAATTGTCAGGTCTAAAATGTCAGGATTGCCCATGTTGAGAAACTCTGGTCTAGAAACATTGACATTTTACTTCTATTGACTTTTTGGAAGATTAACACAGATGTTCTTTGTGACTTTATGCAAATCATTGCACCTTTCCTGGCTTTTTTGTTTTTTTTGGTGTTTGTTTTGCTTTGTTTTGTTTTGAGACAGGGTCTTGTCTGTCATCCAGACTTCAGTGGTGCAATCATGGCTCACTGCAGCCTCGACTTCCTGAACTTAAAGCGTTCTCCCATCTCAGCCTCCCAAGTAGCTAGGACCACAGGTGTGTGCCACCACACTTGGTTAACTTTTTCTAATTTTTTATAGAGATGGGGGTCTCACTATGTTGCCCAGGCTGGTCTCAAACTCCTAGACTCAAACAATCCTTTCACCTCAGCCTCCTAAAGTGTTGGGATTATAGGCATGAGCGACCACACCTGGCCTGGCTTTTTCCTTGCTGGGGAGAACATTGTACCAGAAACTCTCTGAGGTCTCTTCCAACTCTGACATTTTGTGATTCTATGATTCTGCTCCTTCTGTTACTACATTATTCTCCTTAAGTTTTCAGCACCATAAGGCTAATCTGTTATTGGAAAAGTTAAAAGTAAATAAGAATTGATTCTTTAACACATACTCTCAGCAGCAGAAAATTATTAAGTTGCTGTTGAGAGAGCAGGATTACTGATTTAACTGCTGTATGATGAATTTTAATATATGTAAAAGAGTAAAGTCATGGCACATTTAAGAGGAATAAGAGCTCTGTGGGTGGTCCCAAGACTGATTTAGAAGGTATCAGCATGGATATCAAAAGCAGGCTTGGGAGAGCATTGCTTCTGGAGTCTCAGGACCGGTGTCTTGGTTGTCTATGTGTATGTATTGTGGCATAATTAGTGAGGAATCCTGGAAACATTGAACAGACCCTTTTTGTTCTAGTTCAATAAATGCACTTTTCTCAAAGAGAAAAAGAAACTGTGTCAGGAAGTACCATTACATTATTGTAACTATCTAGCAATATAAATACAGAGATTATTTCCTTCTGTTAGGCAACCCTGAAGATGAAAGATTGCCTTGGAGGGTGTCCTTGTAGTTCTTAATGCTCAGATCTAGAATACAGAAGACACAGAAACAAGCCTCTCTAAGATTTGTGAGTCCAAAATAAGGAAGACTTAAGAAATATGGTAAATGGCAAACTGTAATTGTCTGTTCTGGGATAGCTTCTTTTAACAGCCAAATTATTCATCATTGCACTTACCAGGATGTTTGGAAGGAAAAACAAACTAGGCTCTGCAGTGCCTCCATTCTCCAAGTCACCATTTTGCGACCTCCTATTAAGGCTCTTGGAAATGATGAATGCTCACTCTCACATTATTCCTGGTTTCAATTTTGACTGTTCCCAGGAATCCTAGCAATCCTTCAATACATAAGAAAATACCCCTATGGGATTGACTCAGTCTCTGGAGGCATTTCTTCACCTGTGCTGCACACTTCCCCAATTCATTTTGGTTTCAAAAGGCCTGTAGGTACATGTTACTCTCAATGCTGCAGTATCATGAAATTCTGTGAAATTCTAAGATTCAAAAAACCTTCGACAGAGCCTAATGCCAGCCAAAACTATGATAATAGACTTTAAGACTTTAACAAGGGTACAGGTAACATCCTGAATTTGGGACTAAAATGAAAAATCTGACTACACACAGAATGGAGATCAATTTTCATCGCAATTCACATGAAAAAGCCCTGAAGATATTAGTAGACTTAAATCTCAGGGTGACCAAGAAATATAATATTGATTAAAATCTGTGCATTAGGCTGCATCAATAGAAAAACACCACCCAGCTGAACAGAGATCACTGTCCTCCTGGCCAAATTCACATCCTGTTCAAGAATTCTCATTTTTAAGAGGGAGACTGAACAGTGGCAAAAGGTCTTAATACAATGTAAAAAGAAGAACTATCAGGAAACTGGGGATGTTTATCCTATAAAGTGGGTGACCACAGAGATATGTGACAACTATCCCCAAAAGTAGGCCCTTCCAGCTTGACTTGTGGGAGGAGTTTGTCTTGTGGGAGGTTATATAGAGATAGAAAACTTTTGTCTTAAATGAAGTTTTCTAACAATCAAAAATTTCTGGGTATATAATTAACTACTTCCTGGAAGGGAACTTCCCTGTCATTGTAACAGAATAAAGCAGACATGTTTAACCACAAGTTAGGATGATAAATACCGGGCATCTATGGATTAGATACTTCTAAAGTCCATTCCAACCTTAAGAAACGCAGCTATTAGTAATGCTTATTTGTATTTATGACTACCCAACTTACGGCACTAGTAAGAGCACAGACTCTGGAAACAGACTATGTAGGCTCAACTTCCACAAGCTTTCCGCCATCTCTGCTCTTCAGTGGAAAAAGCTGAAGTGCAGAGAGGTAAGGTAACTTTGCTTAAGGTGGATACTCAATGCACACATCTCAGGTGGTCTGAGGATTGACTTGGTTAATCAATATGAAGCCCAAAGGGCAATGCTGGGCACATAGTAATGCAACATAAGACTAATTATTAGAATGTATGACTACAGTCTCAGAAACAAGGAGATAATTTATTCAACCCCCCCTTTTTTTTTTTTTTTTTTTTTTTTTTTTTTTTTATAGAGACACAGTCTCACTGTATCCTCCAGGCTGGAGTGCAATGGTGTGATCTCGTCTCACTGCAACCTCTGCCTCTCAGGTTCAAGTGATTCTCCTGCCTCAGCCTCCCGAGTAGCTGGGATTACAGGTACCTGCCACCACACCTGGGTAATTTTTGTATTTTTAGTAGAGGCGGGGTTTTGCCATGTTGGCCAGGCTAATTTGGGACTCTTGACCTCAGATGATCCACCCATCTTGGACTCCCAAAGTGCTGGGATTACAGGTATGAGCCACTGTGCCCTGGCTTGTTCAACTATTCTATGTAGAGTACTGCTCACCCATTCCCAGATTGACTTTAGAACCTCAACCTGCATCTTCATCTGTTTTTCAGGAGATGACAGATGGCATTCAGATGAAATTCAGTTTTCTATGAGCCAAATTGTGAAATGTGCAGCAGACGCTTTCTTGTCTAACTAAGTTAAACACAAATCTACTGCGTTTTTGACAGTGAAATTCTTGAGGGATAAGAGAGCTACTTGAAGTCATGTATGCTTTCCTTTTTTAAATTTTTTATTTAAAATTTTTTTACAGATGGGTGTCTCACTGTGTTGCCCAGGCTGGAGTGCAGTGGTTATTCGCAGCTGTGATTACAGCTCACTACAGCCTCAAACTCCTGGCCTCAAGAGATCCTCCTGCCTCAGCCTCCCAAGTAGCTGAGATTACAGGTCTGTGCCACAACACCTGGCTCATGCATCGAGATCTGGTCCTGATGACCATGTCTCAGGACCATTGAGCAGTGGCCATCAGTTCTGTCTCTTGTGAAGGCTAGCCCGGTTTAGAATCCATGATCCCCGAATTTGTGTATCTTGATGTTCTTTCAAAAATGGCTAAAATTTGTAAAACCACACAGGTGAAGAATAAAGTCCTCATTTTGCTGTTAGTTGATTAAAAGTGATTGAGATTATAAAATATTAATGGACTTAAAATGGTTAATGAACTTTGGGAGGCTGAGGTGGATGGATCATGAAGTCAGGAGTTCAAGACCAGCCTGGCCAATATGGTGAAATCCCATCTCTAATAAAAATACAAAAATTAGCTGGGCGTGGTGGCTGGTGCCTGTAATCCCAGCTGCTTGGGAGTCTGAGGCAGAGACTTGCTTGAACCTGGGAGGGAGGTGGAAGTTACAGTGAGCTGAGATTGTGCCACTGCACTCCAGCCTGTGCAATAGAGTGAGACTCCATCTCAAAAAGAAAATGGTTAATGATGTCTTGTCTGTTCAGCAAACTGTGAACCAATTCCTGTAAGAGCCAATTAAGTAACATTTTCAACTTTTAGGGACCCTACCAACATTTCCTATTCACTGAAGTCTTCTATTTTTTGGGTCAGCTGTTCTCTTTTAAGGTACAGATTATCTTGTGAAATCTTCTATTCCATTATTTAAACTAAATCAGTAATATTTAAAAACTGTGTATTTCCCACAATATCAACTTCCTCTATCCTGAGATATCAGAACACAGCAACTCTTAGGCAACTCTTCTGTCATCTTGCCAAACAAGGTGGCATTACTGACACTTCCTTTGGACCTTGTTAGGAAATGCCCCTGTGTACATGATGAATGACTAGGAGATGCTGAATCACGAGGCTGCTAAAGACCAAGCTGCCAAAAGTGTCAGTACTTGCCAGCAGCTAGCACTAAATATAGTAAGGGAGGAGGAGGTAGAGGTGAATGGCACCCTGCAGCAGCTTTTTAAGTTATTTGTGAACAAACTAGTTAGTGTTACCTCCTTAATTTCTTTCGAATCTTTGTGAGTTAAAAGTATTCCTGAAGCAAAAACAAACAAACAAACAAACAGCAACAACAAAAAAGTATCTATAACCTGGCACCAACATTTTATCAGTGTTCATCACTTATAATTTCAGGATAATTTTTATAAAAGAAGAGTACGTATTAAATCAGGACAAAAGTAAATATAAGTCTAGCGGTGTGCTGGTAAATGTTTAACAACCAGCTCTCTGAAAAAATTTTTCTTGAGAAGCCCCAATTTTTAGCATTTGCTAATTTCTCTGATAAGTACTCCCACAGTGGCTGATTTCAGGCCACCACTATGACCTCACTGAACATGGAGCTGGAAAGAGAGGTGCACAGTCAGCTCTGGTGAGCAAGTCAGTCACTCATCCTCTCATCAGCACTAATAACAGTATTTACTGTAATGACCCTAACAGGCTTAGCACAATACACAAGGTATTGATTGGTAGTTGGAGGAAAACCAGTATGTGACTGTATCATCTTATATTGAGACTCAGTCTCAACATGAGATTAGTTCACAAACTTCATCTTGAAAATGTTGACAGCTCTAGGCTCTGCTCCCCAAATCCTTTTCTTTCTCTGTTCTAGAGTCCTTCCTTGGAAATGTTCCCCCAAACTATCTACCCTACTCTAACTCTCAGCCTTTCTCCAACATAATCAAGTCAAAAACATTCCAAATTATAAATTTTAAAATACCAAAACAAAGCATGTATTGGAAGTTTTTGTACTACTTCTATTGTTGTAATGTTATATTTACATTGTAGTCATAAAAGCAATAATGTATCTTTGTGACTGTTTTTCATGTACCTTCTCCCAGTTTGTGGTAATGCTGTAAATTACTCATTGTTATATTTAGAAATGAAGCACCTTTATTTAGGCAGGCACTTCTTCAAGAAAATCCAATACAGAAAATCAAAATTAAACAAATTTGGCAGTGATTATTTTCTTTACAAAATGTATTCAACAAATAAAACTTGTTCTTTAGTATGTAGCTTATTCATTAATTTAACCGCTATTGAGCACTGTCATGTATCAGACACTATTTTTGTGCTAGAAAAAGTGCAGAATAAGAAAAAAAGGTTCTTGCCTTTTTTGTATATGGAACAAACTGTCTAAACTTTATGTATATTTAAAATAGAACTCATTTTAAGAGAAATTATTTGAAAAAATATATTTATTGAAAAAAATCAAAGAACAAACAGTGGGTATAAACCACAGGGCACAAATTCAATTGTGTAAGTATTTATATTTTGCTTTGATTATTCAGCTTTATCCCTAATTCCACTTGGATAGCAGCAGAAAGCAAAGTTTAAAAATGTAAGCAGTAAAAACAAAAGACAAAACCAAACCAAACCAAAACACCAACCCAGAAAACAAAATTGTTTCAAAATGCTCCTCTTTGTGAGTGGGAGTTATTGGTGCCACCTCTTCCCATGGGCTGCCACCAGTGATTTTTTTTTTTTTTCATGAAACTGCAGGATCTATGTAAGGCCTTTATGTGATTCTAAATATATTCAAAACCCAGAAGCAAAACCCTTCTAAAAATGGATTCAATCCCAGAAAAAAAAGATACAGCAGATTCTTTTTAAGCTCTCCAGCCATATTGCTATACTAGATCCTGGCCAATGCTGGGCTGAGGATCGCAAGACGAGACTCCCAGGCCACTGGTGGCTCTCAGAGGCCTCTCCAGTGCTGTGTATAAAATCAGAATCTGATCTACTTTGTCTTAAACTCTGAGGTCTCAGTCACTGCCTTCTGTATTCCTCCAGGTTCACCCTGTCAGCATCAATCCACTCCAATCCAGCAAAATGCAACTAACTGCACATTCTGTAGAGAACCACATTTAATAAGTGGAGAATGAACAAAGCAGTATTACTATAGCTGTACTAGGAGAATGTTATGAAACAGGAGGGCCAAAAGAAGAACAGTCCCCCCATGAAATGGTAAGTGTGGTGGTTCACAGGCTCAGGGGCTTTCTGAGACTAAGTGAACACTGACCACCACAGCTGCCAGGCTTCCAACTGGACATTTTAGCTTTTTGCTCAGTGAAATGAAAAATGCAGGATGAGAGATAAACATACATTTGTAATCACTGAGAAATTCCTAATGATTTTAAAGGTCTGCTCCTTGCAATTCTAACCTGTTGGAAAATGGAAGGTGGGACAAAATGGCTCTTCCAATATGGCTGAAGCTTTCTCCCCAGGTTTAGAGCAGAATCTGTGTCTAATGTGTCTCTGGGGCAGACCCCTTGGCTTTAGGAGGTGGCCCTTGGGTCCAGGATCAATCCTGATGATCTGAGTCCAGTGATCCTCCAGCTTGACCTGGGGTTATCCTGATGGGGCACTCCATGTACAATATCTCACAGCGGGCTCCAGGTATCTGTTTAATCGCAGGAAGCTCTGTGGTAGGGACATGGGGCATGTGTCCACAGAAAAGTTTTCAGTTGTTTTCCCTCCATTAGCACCTATGTGACTAATCCTCTCACTAATAGGTAAGTACTTCTGGGGGGACTTTGGCATCTCTAATCAAAAGCCAAGGTACACACAGAATTAAATTCATAATTTATATCATGTCTCACTAAAAATAATTTACTTCCTTTTGCTCTCTCTCTCTTCCACCCATTGTATTATTGATCTCATCTGAATAGTTTGCCCTCCATATCTGCAGGTTCCATACCTGAAGATTCGATCAACCATGGATCTAAAGTATTTGAAAAAATAAAATAGCAAAATAATAAAAATAATACAAATAAAAATACAGTATAATAATGATTTACATGCCATTTACATTGCAGTAGGTATTACGAGTAAAATAGAGATGATTTAAAGTATACTGTAAGATGGTATATGGTGTAGGTTAATACAGCACTATATAATTTTATATCAGGGATTTGAGCATCTGTGGATTTTGGTATTTGTGGGGGTTCCCAGAAACAGTTCCACTGGGGGTACTGAGGGATGACTACACATTGTTTCAGATAATTAATTTTCCAAATTCCCTCTTATTTATACTTCATAATAACCATCTATTAATGTGTTTGCTCACATTGCTTCTTACATTCCAACATTCTTCCTTCTTTTCTTGTTTTTCTTCTTCCTGGAGAACATATCCTAGTAATTCTTTCAGGAAGGTTCTCTGGATGAAACATTTTCTGAGTTGTTGCATGTCTGAAAAGGTCATTATTCCCACTTTATTTGGGTATGACATTCTGTGGTCAACGTCATTTTCCTTCAGAACCACTTAAAACTATTTTTATTTATGTGCTATTTCATATATATTTTTCTTTTGTATATATATGTGTGTATGTGTACATACAAAAGGCACTATGTATGATACTGAATTTGGGGTAAAATGTAAAATAGTGAAAACTATAAATAATAAAGTACATAGTAAATTATTAATAAAGCACATACTTCTAAAGCAAGACCAAACTTAAAAAACTGAAATATAACCAATAATATTGAAACTGTCCGTGTGCTCCTGCCCAGGCCCCACCCCTGATCTCTTTCTCTTCCCGCTGTCACTACCCCGCAAATAATCTGGGTATTTGTGTTTGCCATTTCCTTGCATTTTCCCCACAGTTTTACTATAGATGCCTACATCTGTAACATCATATTTAATTTTTTTTTGGACTTTATAAAAATGGGGCCATGACATAAATAGTTTTCTGCACTTACTGTTTTTTTTTTTAACCTTATGCTTTTGCAAAGAGTTGCAGTTTATTCAATTTTTTCACTCTCCATAATATATACTGTTGTGTGGCTATGCCTCACTTTATTTATACATTCTTCTATGATAGGACATCTGTGTTGTCCTTCCTCAATTCTTTACTGTTATTAGTTACAATGGTGCTATGAACATTTTTGTATGTACCTACTGGTGCATATGTGCAAGAGATTGCCCCTAAGGTATATATCTACTACCAGGATTTTTGGCTCATGACATATGAATATCTGCAACTTTATTAGATAACCTTAATTTTTCCATATGGGACTTTACCAATCCAAAATCCTGTAGCAACATATAAAATTTCCACTATTCCACATTACTCCAACCTTGGTATTATCAGATTACTTACTGTCTCTCAGTCTATGAGATATAAAATGCATCTCTTATGGTATAAATTCTCATTTTTGTATGATGCATTTGCTTACTATTTTTTTTTTTGCATCTGTTAATAAATGTAACTGGCCTATATTTTTTTCCTTTCTCATCAAGATTATGATAGTTTTATAAAATATTTCCTCATCATCTTCCATCTAATGCTGCTGGTGAGAAACCTACTGGTTTTCTAGGCTGACTTTAAAATTTCCTCCCTGAAGGTTGTTGGGATTTTCTCTTATTTCTTGACGCTCTAAAATTTTGTTATAGTGTATCTAGATATAAAGATTTTGGTTTTGGTTGTGGTGTTTTGTGTCATTTTTGGCACTCAATAGGTTCCTTAACCAGGGAACAAAAGTCTTCTTTCATTCTAGAATTTTTCTTCTACTGAATCTGTGACTATTGCCTCCCTCCTCCTGGAATTCCAACTAGACCAAAGTTGGGATGCTTGGAGCTTGACCAGAATATAGGAGGCACCCTTTCCCTGTACAAAAAGCAGTTATTAGAAACTATTCTTAACTTTTTTCTTTTTCTTCAGATTTAACATCTTTTTATCCCTTTGCTGCACCCTTGGATGTTTTCCGGTCTTGGTCTTAAGTTCATTCATTTGTCCTCCAGCTGTATCTGTTCTGCTATTCAAACCACCTATTGTTATTTTCTATTTTAATAATCAGGCTTTTTAAAATGTGTGATGTCTAGCTAATTATTTTTATAAATGTGTTATTGTTTCAGATTGTTTTGGCAATTTCAAACTCATGGAACAAAAAGTTAGATTAAAGAAAACTAAAATTTCAATAAGAGGCAAGAAAGTGGATGGGGGAGAAGGAGTTAAAAAAAACAGCTAGAAATTGTGATAAGTAGGAAGCAAACAGGTTAAAATTGGAGAAATGATCCTTAATGTAATTGGTAAATATATAATATAAATGTAACCAGCTTATGAAAAGAAAGAGACTCTAAGACTGTATAAAATAAATCCGGCTACAAGATATTTACAGGAGATATATTTGTTAAGAATATTTCAGAAAGGTTTTAAATCAAGGTATAAAATGGATATCACAAGCTGTGGCAATAAAACATTATAATTACCATTTATTGCTATTTTATCCTTGATTAAAATTAAGCTGACACCAGAGGCCACAGGTCTCAAATGGCAATTTAGTGGATGAAGAACCTTGAAAATACAGGAGACTATTAATATAGATGCTTGAAAATGAATGCAAAGTGGTGAACTAGCCATTACCTCTTATAATAGGAATAAATGCAAAAACTGAAAATATTTATAAAACACCCAACTTAAAGACACTAAGAAAATAAACATTAGTCAAGGTAAGTTGAAGGTTCTTTCTTGTCAGGTTTATGCTTAATTGTATATCTTGCCAACATAAATTTGAGTGTCAGAGTCTATTCACAACAAAGGGAAAAGAACTTTCTGACAATGTTGAACAATTTAATTATCCCAAAGATGGTTGACCTGTGACCTTGACCTTGAGACTATGAGACCTAATGTAATTTGCTATAGGAACAGATTTTTTAGAATGTTTGTCATAGAAAACCATGCTTATGCATCATGATATTGTAAATTTTGGTTTAGAAATAAATTTTAGTCACCAATCTTGTGATAAATAATCTACTAGTACCTCATTATTAGGACTAACCTAATCATTACACCCATTGTGATAAAGATTGTACTGATTTTCTTAGGACTGAGAATATAGATTAAGGCAGTCCTTTTTTTTTTTTCTTTTACAAGCAAGTAAGTAACTGTGCTTTAAACAAGTAAAAGCATATTTTTATAATTAAATAAGTGAAGCAAGTTAACTTTTAAAATATTTTAGTATTTTTAAAATTATTAATAAATAATATATACATATGGTTTCACTTTTATTAGTTTTATGTGATGACGCACCAAGGTTTGTCTTGGGCCTCAGAATTTAGCTAATGTACATGTTTTAGTTTTCACATGGCCTTCAGTATTTCGGAGGCTGAGAAACCAAATACCTACTTCAATGTCAATTGAGAAACCAAATACCTAGAGAAATTTCTGAAATTGAAGTGCATAAAGCAAAAGCTGAAATAAGATGGAAATTCACAGGCAATCTATTATCTTAAAAGCTAATTTTGTTGTTCTAATGCTGCATTTCTAAGTCCAATGTTTAACAAATCTTTTCTCAAGTGAGTGTTTTAAGAATACAAATTACAGCTGATGATAATAACCTGAAGTCTATATATAGATTCTGTGAGATCACATCATTTAAAGTGTACCAAATCTTCAAATCCAGAAGTCTCTATTTTTTTTTTTTTATTTTTTTAGAGAAGACAGCAAAATTAATAGTACAGTGGCAATAGCTAACAGCAGAACCTTACACTGCCAGACCTGGTTAAAAAGCCTCTTGTTCCTACACTAACTTTGGTTGGAAGAATAAAACTATTAGGTATTTAACAGGTTCAGTATATGTTCTCACAACAGCTGACAGTGTTTAAAAAAGAATTATTGTCTCTGGAGTATAGTGTCATACTTTTAAAATGTGACTAATACATTTTAATAATATAATTGTTATTACAACTAAACATTTATATGATGTTTATATATATTTTCTTGAATCCCAGAGGATTGCTTTGTGATGCTGATATTTTGCTTCAGCCTTGAGCTTAACTATCTATTAATTTTTAACATTCAGCCATCAGGATTGGGCCAAAATATGTAAAGTACAAACTTAGTTTTTTGTGTACCTTCTAGTATTTAATGCAAATACAAGCAAATTCTAGTATATATTCTTATTTTTTTCTTTTTCTAACATGAAAGAGAACATACACACTCTTCTGTATTTTAATATGCCAAGTTTAAAATACAGTCCAGAATCTCAATTTTCCATGACAAACACAAATACTGACTAAAAGAAAGTAGCTGCAGGATATTCCTATCAGATATAGAATTCAATGTAAAAAGCCTTAGAAGGCACAAAAGTTTTCATACTAGAGTATATAATACATATGGCATACAAAATATGTGTTATTCAACTATTTATGTTATAAATAAGGCTTCTTGTCAACAGTAGGCCATTAGTAACTAAGTTTTGGGGGAGTCAAAGTTGCACAAAGATTTTTGACTGAACAGGTCGTCAGTGCTCCTAACCCTCCCATTGTTCAGGAGTCAACTGTATATGCCAAAAATAAGAAGAAATTAATGAAAGAAAACTAAAAGTTAATGAATAAACTAAAAAAGAAAAATAACACTAAGAATAAAAAATGCAAAGCTACTAGAGAGATGGAAAATTTACATTGTAAGAGAGAAACAGATTCACCTTTATACCAATAAATTTGAAAGCCTAAATAGAAAATGATGATTTTGTAGGAAAATATAAATTTTTAAAATTGGCTCAAGAAGACATGGATAATCTGAGTAATAGAAATTGAAATTATAGTCTCCCTCCCCACCACCCTCCCAGTGGCATCATGCCCAGGCAATTTCATAGGTCATTTCCACCAAACCTCTAAGGAACAGTTAGTTCCTTCATTTACAACTGTTTTAGAGCATATATAAATGTGGGGAGCCATATAACTCATTTTATGGGACATAATCCTGATAAAAACAACTCTCAAAGAAATAATATCATATATGGATATAGATGTAAAAATATTAATTGAGTTCTGTAACATATTAAAAATGGGATTAGTGTCTCTTAAAATAGGACAAGTAGGGTATGTCCCAAGAATGTAAGTCAGGCTCAGTGGTTGGGACTCTGTCAGAACAGATTAAAGGAGAATTCATGTAAACTTCTCAAGAGAAGCCCAAATTAGTTTTTATTAAATTTTACACCCATTTATGAAATAAACTCTTGTAAAACTAGGAAACACCCCTAACTTGACAAAGGTTAGCTGCCAAAACCCAAGAGTAAACACCACATTTAATTCTGAAACTAGGCTGAGATTAGAGTCAAGGAAGTAAGGCACTCGCCTCAGATGCAGACTTTAAGGGGGAATACCACAAACCTCAGTCATCAAGATAAATAGTATTTTAATGAAACATTTTTAAAAAATCAATGTTAATACATAAAATCCATGAGGACTTTAAAGTATCAAAATTTTAAATGAAAACCCATGCCATGCAGAGCCCTAAGGGAGCCAGAGGCAAAATATGTCCCTATATATATAATCTTGAGTGGTTTTATTTTTAATGGCTACTTTCTTTTTTTTTTTTTTGAGACGGAGTTTCGCTCTCGTTACCCAGGCTGGAGTGCAATGGCGCGCTCTCGGCTCACCGAAACCTCCGCCTCCTGGGTTCAGGCAATTCTCCTGCCTCAACCTCCTGAGTAGCTGGGACCACAGGCACGTGCCACCATGCCCAGCTAATTTTTTGTATCTTTAGTAGAGACGGGGTTTCACCATGTTGATCAGGATGGTCTTGATCTCTCGACCTTGTGATCCACCCGCCTCGGCCTCCCAAAGTTTAATGGCTACTTTCTTTTCCCCAGAACATTAAAGTAATATTGAAAATGAAACATAGGAATATTAAAAATCACATTTTTTTAAGTTTAAACTTTTATTCATATCCAACTCATAATTTATTATACTTTTGCTTTCCTGGTTTTAAATGAACTTCGACTCATCAGTAATATTTTCAAACTCTTTCTTGGCTTCTCAGTTGAGAATATAGCCATGTTTGACAATTTCTCCTGACCGAGTGACTGTATTAAATAACCACGAATAGGATGAAAAAAAATAGGGTGCAGAATTTCTAAATTACTAGAAGAAAAAACATGTCCAAGGAAAAATGGCATCATTACACTAAATTCAGAAAAGGTATAAAAAAGGAAAATACCAAAAAAGCTATCAAATAAGATGATAAGAATGAGATCAAACATACTGATTACATAGTAAATATAAAATGGTAATTTCTCAATTAACAAAGATTACCAGATAGAGTGAAAAAGACATTCTGCATGTACTGTTTGCAAGAGATATGCTTATAAATAAAAGACCCTGAGACATTGTTAATTAAATAACAAGGAATATTGATAAATTAATACAAGAAAGGGAGCAGGATGGCAATATTAAGATTAAAAAAGTAAAGTTCAAAGAAAAATGCATTAAATGGGACAAAAGCATAAAGTCTAAAAGGAAACTATAGTCGCAGTAAAACAAAATAATAGCAGTGAAACATAAGCAAAAACATTTTCAAAAGAACAAAATATGGACACAGGGAGGGAAGCACTACACACTGGGGTCCGTTGGGGGGAAATGGGGGAGGGACGGGGGGTGGGGAGGTGGGAAGAGCTAGCATGGGAAGAAAGGACAGATACAGGCGAGGGGACGGAAGGCAGAAAACCACACTGCCATGTGTGTACCTATGCAACAATCTTGCATGTTCTTCACATGTACCCCAAAACCTAAAATGCAATAAAAAAAAATAAAGCCACTTCAGTTACAAAATTTAAAAAAAAAAAAAGAACAAAATAAAATTTTACATGAAGTGGGAAATTTTCACACATTTCTTCTACAGTTTGATCAAGTAAACCAAAAAAATTTAAATGCATAATTATTGAATAATACCATTAAGAAGCTTGATTTGATTAATATATTTAAACTCTACAGAGAATATTCTACTCAAATGCCCATAAGACATGTACAATAAACAGCCACAAAGAAAAGTTAAATAAGTTCTCAGGCCAACAGACTACATTCTTTTACGATGATATAAAACAATGATAAATTTGCAATTAAAAATGCACACAGGACTGGAAATTTATCAATATTGTACTCTTCTACATGACTCCTAGATTAGAGAAAATAATCCAAAATTAAATCACGCTATTATCCATACATGTGCGTACTACGTGCCAAGCACTCTTCTGTGTGCTGGAAATACAACAATGAACGATTTGAGTTGCTGGGGTGGGGGGTTCATATACTCACAAACAATAAGCAAATAAACCAATAAGTGTTTGTGTGTGAAATCTCACAATGGTCTTATGAGGTATTTTATTAGCTCAATACTGCACATAAAAAAAATTGAGACAGGAAGAGGTTAAGTAATTAGCCCAAGATCACCTATCTAGTAAGTGAGAAGGCTGGGATTCAAATACAGCAGCCTGGCTTCAGAGTCCACATTCCTAGCTACTACAATGTACAGCCTCTTGTATACAAGAAAGAAGCCTATGCTAACAAATATAAAAATGTAGATGTTTCAGAAAGAGTGAACTACTGAAATTAATTAAAGAAAAAGTAGAAAATCCAAACAGACTAATAAACATGGAAGAAACTGAAAAGTTAATCAAAGACATAATGTCTATAAAAGCCCCAAGGTTAAATGGTTCTATAGGTAATTCTTATGTTATTTTAAATATTTCAGCGCCTCAGTATTAACAGCTTCATATTAAAACTCTTGCATTTATTTTATGAAGCTAGCATGACCTTAACACCAAACTTGACAGAGGTAACAGTCACACACACACACACACACACACACACACACACACACACACACACACACAATTTAGCTCATTCTTATCTAAAAATAGAAATAACAGCTAAGCCATACATAGTGCTTACTAAGTGCCAGGCTATTCTTACATAGCGCCAGGCTATTCTAACCAGTTTACACCGGTTAAGTTATTTATTCTTAACAACAATGCTGTTTCCATCTTATAAAAGAGAAACAGGTTGGGCACAGTGGCTCACGCCTATAATCCCAGTGCTTTGGGAGTCTGAGGTGGATGGATCATCTGAGGTCAGGAGTTCGAGACCAGCCTGACCAACATGGAGAAACCTTGTCTCTACTAAAGATACAAAATTAGCTGGGCTTGGTGGTGGGTGCCTGTAATTCCAGCTACTCAGGAAGTTGAGGCAGGAGAATCATTCGAACCTGGGAGGCGAAGGCTGTGATGAGCTGAGTCTGTGCCACTGCACTCTAGCCTGGGCAACAGAGCAAGACACCACCTCAAAGAGAGGAAGAGAGAGAGAGAGAGAGAGAGAGAGAGAGAGAGAGAGAGAGAGAGAGAAACAGAAGGCTAAGGGACTTGCCCAAAATTACACTGCAAATTAGTGGCAGGTAGTTAATGGCAAAGCTGGAATACCAACCCAGGCATAAAGACTTGGTTCAGAATTAGGAAATGTACTAATTCTACTCATTACACAAATAAAATAAATAAAATAACTGTATTATCATATCCATAAAGGCTGGAAAGGTACTTGATATTCAGTTTCTAGTTAACAAAGAAACTTACGGTGAATTAGAAACGTTCTTAATATATTAGAGCAGTGGTCCCCAAACTTTTTGGCACAAGGGACCCATTTTGTGGAAGTCGATTTTTTCACAGACAAGTTGGGTGGTTTCAGAATGATTCAAGCACGTTACATTTATTGTGCACTTTATTTCTATTATTATTACATTGTAATATATAATGAAATAATTATACAACTCACCATAACATAGAATGAGTGGGAACCCGGAGCTTGTTTTCTTGAAACTAGACAGTCCCATCTGAGAGTGATGGGAGACAGTGACAGATCATCAGGCATTAGATTCTCATAAAGAGCAAACCAGATCTTAACATGCTCAGTTAACGATAGGATTCGCGCTGCTATGAGATTCTAAAGCCCGCACTGATCTGACAGTGCTACTAACAGGCAGAGCTCAGGTAGTAATGTGAGCAGTGGGGAGCAGCTGCAAATGCAGATGAAGCTTCACTGGCTCGCCCGCCACCTGCTGTGTGGCCTGGTTCCTAACAGGCCACAGACCCTTGGAGACCTTTGTGCTAGAGAATACAACATAAAACAAAAGTAACAGTAATACACCAGGTGCCTTTCCACTAAAATAGCTACATTAATAACCAATATTTAAAAATATATAAAATGGCAGAATATACATTTATTGAGGGATAAAAAGGACTTTACACATTTGTATATGAAGGAATACCTGTATTTGTAATCAATTCACACATAGTCCCAATCTATGTTTTAAAAATAAACTGTTAGAATCCTGAGTTATTAATCTCTTTTATTTTGTCAAACCATAGTTTGGATAATAATATATATAACTCCTACTTCCTTTTGGATGTTTCTGATATTTCTGAGGACTTTTGTCTATTCAAATAAAGCAAACTACAGTAGAAAGGCAGTCTCCCAAATTAACATTTTTAGGATTTTGTGATTCATTCCTTATACTAATCAACCCACAATTTCCCCTACCCTCTCCCTCAGTCCCACCTCCTAGTCCAGTCATCAGTGGTTGATGAGCTGATGAGGGTTTCCAGACTGAGGATGTAAAAATATAGAATGGATACTCAATTTAAAAAGTTGAAATAATAATAGCTTTTTAAAGCATTTGTTAAGAATTTATAATAACCAGTATTTTGCTGAGTACTTTGCAGACATAATTTCACATTGAATTCTAACAATACCTATGAGGTAGATGTTATTATTTTACACAGGAGGAAAAAAAGTGGAATCTGAGAGGTTAAATCATTTGCCAAAGACCACAACTAATAATAGTGTGGCCAAACTTCAATCTCACAATCTTAAGTTTTAACTCTTCTGCTCCAGAGCCTACCAGCTGTGCAGATTTCAAGGGGTGGGAAAGGTGAAACACCTAGCGCAGCACCTGATACACTGTAGGTGCTCGGTGATGGGATGTGCTCTTCTGTTGTGCAATCCAAAGATGCGATCAGACTCTCCTGGGTTCCTGAGCCTGCACCTGCCACCTTCACTGTCTCTGGATGAGCAGTACACCTGCCTTCAGGCATGCTGCTCACCCCATCCTTACTTCAAACCCCGGGAACATCGCGTCTGCTAACGAGGATGCTCCCTGAGAGCAGAAAGGCAGTGTGGTGGAGGGTGGGTTGCAAAACTGGGTCCCTGCCACATTTTTACTTTTTTTTAGAAAACAGAGTCTCACTCTTGTTGCCCACACTGGAGTGCAGTGGCACCATCTCGGCTCCCAGGGTCCCAGGTTCAAGCAATTCTTGTGCCTCAATTTCCTGAGTAGCTGAGATTATAGGTGCTTGCCACCATGCCCGGCTAGTTTGCCTTTATATTAAAAAAATTAAAATTGAAATTGCATATATTTAAGATGTACAGTGTGGTGTTCTGATACACACATAGCAAACTGCTCAATGCAGTTAAACTAATACACTCAACTTTTTACGTAGTTACTGTACCTGGTTTTGTGTATGATAAGAACACTAAAGATCTATGTGTTAGCAAATTTTAAGTATACATACAGTGTTATTAACTAGAATCCCCATGCTGTATGTTAGATCTCTGGAACTAATCCATCCTGCATAACTGAAACTTTGTTCCCTATGACCAACATCTCTCTATTTCCCTGTATTTTTATTTCAGATAGGCAGTGAATAATTTTTTAAGACATGCAATATTTAGGACATACTAAAAATGTGTTAGTTAACAGGAATTCCAATTAAGCTGAGCAACCTGAATTATTTTACCCAGTACCCCTAAGGCTGCTCCAAGGTTTTAAATTTTGCATTGTGTGTCTCTGAAGGTTTGGCTAGCCATTAGAATGAAGACTGTTCAATACCAAGTTTTCCTGACTTGTGTAAGTTTCAGCTATAAGTTCCATTTACACAGCAAATCTGAGATATCTGCTTTGTAGCAGTCTTATATATGAATATAAGTTCTTACATATGAATATTGTATAATTAAACTTTATTTGATTCCTATCTACCAACCAAAGAAAATACGAATCTGTAAATGTTTAGCTAGAACAAGTAGACAAATGGTGTTTTCTAGAGGCATTCCTTACTAAAAAAGAATTGCAGTGGAAGCATTGATGTACACCAAAAACAGGGCCCCAAAGAGCAAGACATACTACTTTTCATAATACCCATTGAAAATAAAATTAGAAAATGTGCCCTCGAGTAGTACAAAATGTTTATGTTATAATCATCAAATTTTAAAGGGTTGAGTTTCCTTGGGCTCATATTTAGAAATTTTAATAACACTGATTTGAAAAGAAGTGTTCTTTTTGTACATGAACTAGTTCTGCAAATACATATTGTGAGATTTGAGTGAAACATAAGTTTTCATTACATAAAAACCTAAATTCAAACCCAGATTCCACTACTTACTAGCAGTATGATTTTAAAATAAAGATCATATACATTTTTGATTTTGAAATATTTTAAACTCACAGAAAAGTTGAAAGAAAAAAACTCATATACTTATCCTCCAGATTCACGAAGTATCATCATCTTGACACATGCACACATACATACACACACTGTCCTTTTGCCAAATCACTTTACTGTAGACCACAGACATCATGATATTTCATCTCTAGGTACCATGGTATGCATCTCCCGAAAACAAGAACACTCTTGTAAGCAATCATAATACTATTATTGCACCCAAGAGAATTAACATTAATTCAAGCCGGGCGCGGTGGCTCAAGCCTGTAATCCCAGCACTTTGGGAGGCTGAGGCGGGTGGATCACGAGGTCAAGAGATCGAGACCGTCCTGGTCAACATAGTGAAACCCCGTCTCTACTAAAAATACAAAAATTAGCTGGGCATGGTGGCGCGTGCCTATAATCCCAGCTACTCAGGAGGCTGAGGCAGGAGAATTGCCTGAACCCAGGAGGCGGAGGTTGCGGTGAGCCGAGATCGTGCCATTGCACTCCAGCCTGGGTAACAAGAGCGAAACTCCGTCTCAAAAAAAAAAAAAAAAAAAAAAAAAAAAAAAAAAAAAAAAAAAAAAAATTCAATGACATCATTCAACCTATGAATCATACTTGAATTTTTCTAATTATCTGAAAAAAATATCAATTACAGCTCCCTATCCCAGCCTCATACAATATCAATCAAGAATCATGCATTCAATTGGCTCTTTTTTATTTTTGGGGTCTCATTATGCTCTCTCAGTCCAGAACCACTCTCCTCTTCCCTTGTTTTTTCTTTTCACAACATTGAATTCTTTGAAGAGTCCATACCAATTGCCTTGGAAGATGGTACCACATTCTGAATTCTTCTGATTCTTTCTTTATGAAAATTTTCCAGCATGAACAGCACCATGCTAATATCTTACATCTCCCACGGCATCACATCAGGAGGCACAGAATGCTACGATGTCACGCTGTTCCACTACTGGCACTTCTTTATTATAGAGACACACTTTCCCTTTGGTAATTACTAAGTAATTTGTGGAGTGATCATTTGAGGTCATGTAAACATTATTTACCTCAATATATCCTCACCCCATGGTTTAACCATTTATTAATAATTTATGCCTGTATCAGTTATTATATTGCATGTTACAAAATGAGGATTTTCTAATCTTATCATTTCTTTGTACACTTATTAGCTGTCATTATACTGTAAAGAAGAGCCTTCTCTTTCTCCTCCTTCTCTCTTCTGATAGCACCATGAGTTTATGATTCATTTTTAAAAATTCAATGTGTTATAATTCATTACCATCATTTTTCTTTTTGATGTTGAAATTGTCCCAGATTTGGTCAGCAGGTAACACTTCATGCTGGCTCCTGGGACCTTTTGACATGACCTCATTAATCTTTCAGTACATCGTTGCTTATGGCACAAGATGTTCCCAGCTCACTTCGTACTTGTACTTTATTTGCCTCAGACCTAGAATCTTCCATTTCTCCTAGGATTCCTGGGTCCTTTTAATGGGAAATAATTTCTGCATATCAAGATCTGGATTCCAAGTACAATTACTACTGGGGTGTAATGCCTTTCTCTCTCTCTCTGTCTCTCTGTCTCTCTCTGTCTCCCCCGACCCCATCTCCTCTCTCTCATATATATATATATATATATATATATATATATATATATATATATGTATCTTAAAATCATGAGTTAATATGAATAGGCACAATTGGAATCCAATACTATAGGACTCTTTCTCATCATCTCCTTCTCTTCAGTGAATTGAAATCAACTGAGATTTCCAACAAAATTAAAATATTTACTCACTAATTTTATCCTAACAAACAAAAAATAGTCCCAGAACTACAACAGCAATACTACCACCAATGGCAAACCTAGTAAGTAAAACTGTAAAGTTACCTGCAACATCCTTATATTTCCTACCAAGCATACAGTCTAGAGAGTGTGCTTAAAAGACACTTGAATTAATTCTTTTCTGTGTGAATAGTTTGTTAATTTTACATACTGCTAAAATCATTTATTTCTGTTTAAATTCCATTTTAGCGCTTGATTTGTCATACTTTTTATTTAGTTTTATTTTTTGTATATCTATAAAATATTGATATATTTCACAAGTCGAAACTATATAAAAGGGTATACTCAGTGAAGTCTCATTCAAACCCTTCTAGCATCTTCTCACCATGGATAAGATTGTGTCTATCTGTTGATATGTATTCTTATCTCTCTATGTCTATCTATTGATACATATCCTAGTTTACATTCTTTCTTGCACAAAAGTAGTATACAATATATATATTCTTTTGTTTCTTACTTTTTTCACTTAACAATATATTCTAGATATAACACCATATTAATTCACAGAGAGCTGTAGATCATTGTTTATTCAACCAGTCAATCTTTTAAAAATGGGCATTTAGGTTGTTACAATATTTTACCATTACAAATAGTGCCGTAATAAATAAATTTGTGTCTATGTTGTTTTGAATTTGTGGAGCTGTATATTAAGGGTGAATTTTTAGGGATGGAATTCCTGAATCATAAAGTAAACACCTATACAGTTTTGTTAGATATTGCCAAATTCTCCTTCATAGGGGTTAAAACATTTTGCATTCCCACCAGCAGTGGATGACAGTTTCTTTTTCCCTAGCACCTGGTCGATAGAGCACGTGATCAAGTTGCCAAGCTTATAGGTAAGAAATGATCAATTTAAAAACACTTTAAATTTAGAAGTGTAATCACAGGCAAGTTACTGAGGCTGTCTGAGCCTTAGCTTTCAGTTAAGATAAATATGTCCATCTTAAAAGGTTGCTCAGATGACCAAATCTGTAACATATCAATTTATGGATACATAAAAATCTATGATTTGGCCCATAATAAATATTCAATATGTGATATTTTAGAATTAATATTATTATGTATTTAGTAGGTAATAAATTTCTATTGTATTTTCATAAAGAAGACTTGCTAACATGGAAAACTCTCATACCTATAATTGTAGAGAATAAGAGTCAGAGACCTTAAAGATCATTAAAGGCAAAATGTTTTGATCTATATTCCATTTTTAATTACTTGGTAGTAACTTCCAGGGTGCTATGTTAATAATGTTTCAATGACAAATTTTTGTTTAGCAGCAAGAGATTGACCAGTTATACCCACTACAGGCATGAATATAAATTTTACATACATGTTTCCTATCACTGATTTGGTTCAATCCATTTCCATTGTTTTTATAGTTAAGGAACTGAGGGCAAAGAGATTGTAATATTCTATAGATGATACAGCAAATTAATATCAAATTCAAGGTTAAAAATTAGAATTTCGAACAGTGTCATGTTTTTTCTATTATACCATAGCACATCCACTCTTTAACACACTCTCTCATAGCTCACTTTCTCTCTAACTTGGTCACTTGTTCACTCGCGCATGCATGTACACACACGTACTCTCATTTTTTTCTCTTAGTTAATTGTAACACAATTTAGCCCGCTCTTTCTGGAAGGAAACTCTACCCTAATAATGCATATGGATTTTACACCTGTAAAATTTAACTAAAATATGAATTAAGGTAAGGATTGCTTTATAATATTTAAGTTGCAAAAAATAGCATTTGAGCAAGAGAGATTCTTTTATGCAGACTATGATCACTTACCAATTAAGTTCCTTTTCATGGAAGAATGGTAAGCATCAAAGAAATGGAAAGGGTCCTCAAATTTAGGTCTGGCTGATTTAATGTGACTGAAAAACTGAAGAGTAAACAGTTTTTAAGTGGATAAAATATTGATCATTACAAGCATCTTATCATTGATTCTGTTGTTCATTTTTATTTTTCTAAAGTATGAGATAAGCAAAAGCAATAAGCCATCACTGACAGTGTGAGAGCCACATGGTCAGGGGAGGTAAAGGGTTACTTGAAGAACAATCTGGTTGCAGAGACAGAAAGTGAAAAAATGACAAGCATTCGTACAAAGCAATACATCAAGTGCAGTTTAATACACGGTTACACCTTATCAAGCCACCACTTATCTAACCATCTCAACTCTGGAACACAGCCTTAAATCCTGAATATGCAAAACAGCTGCTGAACAATAAAAATACAAGTTAGAAAATGTCTTCAATTTACCAGAAACAAGTAATTTAATACCAATATTGAATATTCTAAGCACTTTGTCTTTTATTCTTAAGAAAAGAAAGAAGGCATTGCAGGGTTTTGAGCAGAGGAGTGGCACTAACTAACTCCTTTTGGTGGGATCATTTTCTCTGCCATGTTGTGAGCAGACTGGTCGGGGAGGTGAGGGTCAAAGGTAGAAGCAGGGAGACCAGTTGGGAGGTTATTGCAACAATCCAGGCAGGAGATGACAGAGGACTGCCCTGAATGCAGAGTGTAGTCAGTAAAAATTGGTCAGATTCTGGGTACGTGTTAGTGGTAACTCCAACAGGATTTACTCTTGGAATAGATTTGGGGATTGAGAGATACAGAGGACAGAAGGATGACTCCAAATTTTTTTTTGCTGGGCAATGGTAAATATAGTATTGCCAATAAATGAAATGGGAAAGACTGTGGGAGGAGCAGTTTGGATCATTTGACCGTTAGGAAAAAGTTATATTCAATAGACTTGGCTATAAAAGGCAGAACAAATAGGTGACATATCATCACAGAAAATTTGCCTTTAAAATTAGTTTACTAACGATTAAGGAATAAACTTAAGCCTTTCAAATTTTCCCTTCTGTAGAATAGAGCATTCCTTCAAAAAACCTGAAAAATGAAGCAGTACGCTTTCATTACTAAGAACTGAGGGGACACAAAGTACAGGAATAATGAAACTTAACTGGGCTAATTTGGAGAAAGTCTTCAGGGGTAGTTAAGGTTTAATCCAGAAGAAAGATTTCCTAGAAGAAAGACAGACAGAAAGAGCAGGCAGCTCTGGGATCTTGTCAGGTATCTTAGAGACAAGTGGCTCTCCTACTTGCAGAATTCAAGAAGCCTCCTGCTAGAACCAAAGTCTATTGATTTAGAGACATAGGAGACAAAATTGATCTGTGAGACGCTCTGAGAGAAAGAGGAGGTTGAGACAAGGAGTCACAAAGCAAGAAAAAGAATAAATGGTTAGGCATTGGAAGTTTTGAGGCCCCACTCACTTGATGGGCAAGTGTTCATTTCATCTCCAGAGGGGTTGGCCAAATTGTGCCAAAAGCACTTTTACACCCCAATTAAAATTCTCAGATTTTAAATGAGACTTCCTCTTTAAGCCTGGGAAGGGGTTATTATTCAGAAGATATTAACCAACTGTTCATCACCTACAATAAGCACAGGATGTGAGGGAAAAGAAGGATAGGTTAATTCTAACAGAATTTATTGCTTTTTATTAAATCCCAGAATGAGGTCCTGAGAACAATCTGCCACCAGATTAATCTTAAGTATCACTTTGATTATGTCATTGGCCTTTGCCAAACTCCCATGGCTTTTTGTTGCTACCAACTCCAGTCTCACTTGCTCAGATTTTGGTGGTCTGGCCCCACTGTGTCTGGGCAGACTCATTACCCACACTTCCTGTCCCCATGCCTTAAGGTCCAGTCAATCTGGTTGCCCACCAGTCTTCAAATATGTAGTGTGCACAGTAGTAGCACCTCTCCTGGAATGTCTCCCACCTTGCTTCTCCTTGCCTGTTTCCTTCTGAAACCTAGTGTCTTCATCCATTTTCTGTTGCTTATAACATAATACTTGAAACTGGGTAATTTATAAAGGAAAGGAATTTATTTCTCAGTTATGGAGGCTGAAAAGTCAGAAGTCAAGGGGACACATGTGGTGAGGACCTTCTTGCAGGGAGGAAGTCCTAGTGGGGACAGGGCATTACATGGAAGGGAACTGAGCATGCTCACGGAGGCTTCTCTTCCTCTTCTCATAATGCCAGCAGTTCCACTCCCATGACAACCCATAAATCCATTAACCCCTTAATCCATGAAAGAATTAATCCATTTATGTACATAGAGCCCTCACGAACCAATCATCTCTTAAAGGCCCCACCTTATAATACTGCCACATTGGGTATTAAGTTTCAATATGAATTTCAGAGGAGACAAACATTTAAATTATAGCACCTAGTAATGCTTAGATCACCCAAGGCAAAGTGATCAACTTATGTTACTACTTATCTAACACTTATATCCTGCCTTGTGGCTTCATTAACTGTACACATTCATCGATCATTTCTGGTATCCTTAACATATCCCTCACAGTATCTTATTACAGCTTAGTGAGCTATGAACAAGGGAATGGGTATTCCGTTGATCCTTTTAGAAAATAAGACAGAATGATTTCATATCAGTCTTGGATAACAAAGTCCTGATTAAAAAGCAGGGAAGAGATTAAGAATATGCCTAATTAATGTTCACAAGTTTCCAGTTTGATATGCATATTAACTCTTCTTGTTGGGATATCTAACAAGACCAGTATTATGCTGTGATACATGCTGGTTAATTCTAGATACTGACTTTGATGAAGTCTGTTTTTGTTTATAGAACAGAAAATGAGCAACAATTTTAAAAAATCAAAAGCACAAAGTATGCTATTTTAGGGTATACATTTTTAATATATCCAACAAACGAGAATCATATGTATTAGCTAAAATTAGGAGTTGAGAGTGAGGAGGAAAAAGAAGAGAATAGGGAAGGAATGAAGAGAGAGGCAAAAACAATATGAAGTTCCTGAAAGACAGAAGAATAAATGATTTAGTGCCAATAATGAACTGAATCGGAAGTTTGCTCCTTTAAAAACCATGATTTAAAGTATGAATATATTCCTCAAACTTTGAGAAACATTTGATTAAAATTTGAGAAAGTACTCTTATTTCACTCTGGGAAGTAAAAAAAAAAAGAAAGAAAGAAAAAGAAAGAAAGATGGAGATCTTTGTAGTGAGGGCAAGGAAGCTATGTCAGGGAATAGTAGCAAAACACAAAGAATTTCAAATCTGTTCTGTAGGCAAAGTGATTGGGTTTATTGATTGTACCAATATATGCCTAAATCTGCATGGCAGTACGTATATTAAATTAAATTCAATTGGCCTGCAGCTAAGAATCCCTACACCAAAACACATCCAATCCCTGGAACATTTTGCATTTCCTCAGCACTGGATGTTTTATAAATCTCTGTGTTACTCTGGTCATTTACATTTGTGTTTCATTTATGATAATTCGCTGAGGATAGATGGTCACTCAGTAAAATCATCATGTTGGAAAAAACACTGATATTAATAACCTGATTTAATGTAGGAGAAAACAATGCCATCATAACATATCTCAGTGTTCCTTTCAAGTTTTGAATTCCTAACTCTATGTATGGAATTAAAAGAAAAAAAAAGGAAAGCTTTTAAAAGAAAAAAAAAAAGAGGAAAAAGCACTCACATATGACAATTGTTTTAAAAACTGTGAATTTCCAGCATTTATCTCTTGAAACTAGTCCAAAAATATTCTCATCACTTTTAGGAAGCTCTAAATCCCTAATTAAGTAAATGGTTCCATTCTTTATCTTCTTCTTTTCTTTCCATAAAGAAAAATCTCACTTGCTCAGACTTCTGTGGTCTGGCCCCACTGTGTCTAGGCAGACTCATCGCCCACCCTACCTGTCCCATGCCTAAAGGTCCAGTCAAGCTGGCTGCCCAGAAGTCTTCAGATATTTCTTCCAGAAAAAGAAGGTGAAGAGTTTTTTTTTTTTAATTTAATAAACTTTATTCTTATTGGTAGAAGAGGAAGGAGAAATAAAAGCCACCTACTCCACTCCTCTCAATAAATTAAATAACACATGACCAATTCCTGAAGTAGGAATGCATTTCTCTCTCACTCTTCCTGTACCCACAAGGAGGGAGGAAGAGACAGCCACAACTCTCCTTCAGAACTGTCCTCTCTGCTCCAATCTTTGAGGAACAGCATCCCCTTCTTCCTTTCCCTGGCCACTGCTACTGCACCCAACATCCTCTCTGGGCCTGGGACCCTCTCCACAAAGGGGATGTGGTCTGTGGTCATGACACAACCTGGTGGCAATAGAAAAAACTCCCTTTTGTGGGCCAGGCGCAGTGGCTCAAGCCTGTAATCCCAGCACTTTGGGAGGCTGAGGTGGGTGGATCACGAGGTCAACAGATCGAGACCATCCTGGTCAACATGGTGAAACCCTGTCTCTACTAAAAATACAAAACATTAGCTGGGTATGGTGGCGTGTACCTGTAATCCCAGCTACTCAGAAGGCTGAGGCAGGAGAATTGCCTGAATCCAGGAGGAGGAGGTTGCAGCGAGCTGAGATCACGCCATTGCACTCCAGCCTGGGTAACAAGAGCAAAACTCCATCTCAAAAAAAAAAAAAACTCCCTTTTGTGAAAGGGAAGTAGACTGGGCCATAAGGAAACAGCAGGACTGGCTCAAGTGCCCATGTTGCCCAGGCCAGTCTAGAACTTCTGAGCTCAAGTGATCAGCTTCACCTGCCTCAACCTCCCAAAGTGCTGGGATTTCTGGTGTGAGCCACTGCACCCAGCCTAGGTTGTTATTCTTAAAAGGATTTTTTTTTATGTCCTTGTGAGATACCATGTGTGTGTTTAAATTGATTTTTTGAGTTTTTGATGGTGGTGGTGTTCAATCTGCAGCCTAGATACTTTTCCTTGTTATCTGATGGAATAATGATAGAACTGTTAGATGCTTATGATATAGATACTGGATCATAAATATTATGCTAATCTCATAAGAGTGTGGTTTTATGTAAATAACATGTACAATTAAGTACACACAGTGCTTTACTGGATTTTATATGAATGAAAACGGTTTAGTGTCAGATCCCCCATCAGAATTAACTTTTCTCCCCAGTAAATTCCTGTGACACTTGAGTGTCTGATATGGTTTGGCTCTATGTTCCCAACTAAATCTCATGTGGAATTGTAATCCCCACATGTTGAAGGTGTGGCCTCGTGGGATGTGCCTGGAATGTGGGGATGGTTTCTAATGGTTTAGCACCGTCCCTCTAGTGCTGTCTTGTGATAGAGTTCTCACAAGATGCGGTTCTTTAAAATTGTGTGGCACTTCCTCCTTCAGTCTCTCTCTTTCCTGCTCCACCATCGTGGAGATGTGCATGCTTTTCCTTCACCTTCTGCCATGATTGTAAGTTCCCTGAGGCCTCCCAGTGATGCTTCCTGTTAAGCATCTTTTCTTTATTGTTACCCAGTTTTGGGTAGTTCTTTATAGCAGTGTGAGAATGGACTAATACAGTGTTCATCCAGTTTATATTACAGACTCCCTCATTTCCCAGTAATCTGTAAAGGCAAGGGAAAGGTGGGAAGCCCAAGTGGTAAGTAAGCCAACTCAACAGCTACTCAACCCAGAGACACTAAGCTGGGTTAGGAGTTTGATGCAACCTAGGTTATGTTTTCCTAATAAAAAGAAGAAAGATAAATAGAAATTTTTGTTCAGCCACAGCAGCTGACAGGCGTCATGCCAACTCAGAGGGGCCAGTAAAATTGCCTTTGCAAAGGGGAAAGAAGACAGAGGAAGGAGGGCAATGCTTAGAGGAAAGTTCAGCAAAGATGTTAAGAGAAAAGGGATGGGGAACAATGAGAAGAGGGCCTGGAGAAAGCCATTCTTTTCATGCACGTTTAAGGGGCATGCATTAACGGGGCCAATGCAAGTCAAATTAGATATGTATTCATTAATGTTAATTCTATAAATAAGATAAAAATGATCAAAGAATGAAAGAAAAAATTCTGGGAAGTGATGACTATTTTGTCGTTTAGATAATTTTATATGATTTAAGACTACTCCTTAGACAAACAGTATAGTTTTGGGAGAACCAAATTAGAAAGCTCCATGTTCCACCCATTTAAAAGCCTGATATTTATGGTGCTGGCTCAGCTCAGCCCTTAATTAGTAAGCCTGAATATTTGGTTCCCTCAGTGGAATGTGTCACTTTCATCTATTGATTCTGGCTTTGAAGCTAGAATACCAGATCCTGGGACGGATGTGCCTTTAAGTATCAAGGCTTTCAATCTTCTACATTATTATGACTGGGCTCTGTTGACTTAGTCTATTTAGGGAGATTCCTATTACTGATTTTTGCTCTCTCTACCTACATTTTAATTAATAGAGTGAACACCTTCTGCTTAGTAAGAACAGTCCTCACAGTAAAACCTAATTCTACTTCTCTTAATGAAAGTTTAATGTATATTCTATTACATCCTGTGACCCAACAGGGACAGAAACATTAAGAGTAGCAGGATGAGATAGAATGTGAAATACTGCAAGATGGGAATCAAGGAGTCATGCTGCAACTAGGGACTCAGATCCGACTCCAAACGACAGGAAATTCAGTCAAGAGATGGTGCACTGTATCCAGAGAAAATGGTTCTGGCAGGCACTGGTTATCATCAGAAGAAAGAAAAAATAGGGAAAGGAGAGTATTACAATCATTTGTATCATAACATTTTATTTCTTGCAAAAGAAAAAAGATTAATGCAAATACAGCAAAATACAAAAATTTGTTAAATCTGGAGAGTGGGAGGATGTACACATGTAATCAATCAGTAGTCCTCAAGATGAGATCCCCATATCAGCCTCATCAGCATCACCTGGAAACTTGTTAGAAATGCAAATCTCAGGCCTCACTCTAGACCTACTGAATCAGAAGTTCTGGGTATGAAACCCAACCATCTGTGTTTTAACAAGCCCTCCAGGTGATTATCATGCACACTAAAGTTCAAGAACCACTGTAATCAAGTATTCTCCGTACTTTTCTATATGTTTCTTTACAAAAAAAAAAAAAAATCACAGTAGTGATGAGAAAGTCCTGACAAGGGGAGTTTGTGGAGGGCAGCTATGGAGAGAGGTTCAATTGGTCTGGCTATCAGCAGAGTTTCAGAAATAGGACTTTGGTAACCTGCAGAGTGAGGCATGGGGTGGGCAAGGGCTGGGTTAGAACAAGTCAGTGAAAGGCAAGACTGTCGTCTAAAAGGAATGGTGCTGGACAAGTTAACCAAGACAGTCTCAAATACAGGATAATAAGGCAAGGACCTTGTTAGCAAAGGACATGCTGGTGTTACCAAGTGGGGTCTCACTTCAGCGCTGGACTAATAGCACAGCAAGGCTGACTTGGCGCTGAAATGCTTGGGCTACAGAACTCCCTTTCTTTTCTCCCTCCTTCTCCTCCTACTCACGGAACTCCCTTCCTTCTCTTTCTCCCTCCTTCCCTTTCCACCCAGGGCAAACCAAAGGCAAAACTGCAGGTAGGGCAAAGGTGTTTTGCAGCAACTGGCAGGTCAGACCAGCCAAGAGTAAGGTAAGCTGATGCCTTTAAGACAACACTTCTTCCTGTAACAAAGTTGCCCCTTTGCTTGTCTATTTCAGACCTAATCAACAAGAACAAAGCTAATATTTAACATAATTTCAACTGTATAAAACATAGTATATAGTTTCAAATGCACAGAGTAGGTTTTCCAACAATCATAACCATGAATTATATTTCACAAAACCTTCAAGTCTTCAGATTTGGCCTGAATTAACCCAGATGTTTTTCTCATATTTTGAGTTTCTCTTATGTTGCTATTCTTTAATGTACATCCTCTTTCATCACCGCAAGTTCTTAAAGCTCCTGGAGATTTAATGTGCTGACGCAGAGCTCCCTGCCAAGACATTAGTACTAATGGCCCAGGCTGAAGAGGTTGCTGTATTAAGACATCGGTGCCTGATGCTTGAGTCACATTTACCTTGCTCAAGGATCCCTTATTATTTCGCCTCAGCAGTGGTTGCTGAGAAGGAAAAAAACATGCAGAAATGCAGAGAGCCTGAACTCTAACTTTTTAAGATTGCTTTTGAATTTGGTATAAATAGCACATCATAAACAACACACTTACTGTTTCAACACACTCAAGTTTATAGAAACTAATTGCATTAAGTGTTTTGTGTCCTCTAAGAGTTACTTGGCACACCCTGGGAATGTTTGCATTGAAATTCTGTCATTTACAAAAATGTAGGAAAAACACCATATCTCCTCACAGGGATATCTAAAATCTCTAAGCTCTACTAAAAGGCAAATTAATATCATTATACAGTGTTTACATTATAATTGAGGTACTCATTTCAGTTTATTTCCTCTAATTCAGCAGTAAAATTCCCCAGGAAGCATGCCATGTGGAATTAGAGGATCTAGGGAAAGTGAAAATATTCCAGAGTGAAAATTCCAATTTTGTAATAATAAAAATTATTATTCTGAACACAAACAGCGATAGCAGGTGTGGTAAGCAGAATTAATGCTCCTGAGAAGATAGCCACATCCAGATCCTCAGATCCTGTAAATATGTTAGGTCACCGGAAAAGAGGCACGAAGGTTGTTAATAGGGAAACTTTAAAACAGGGAGAGTATCATAGATTAACCAGGTGGGCCCAATGTAATCACAAGGTTTCTTAAAGGGGAAGCTCTGGGAGGGCAGCAGAGTGAGATGGCAGGAGGAAGACTCAGCCCTAGGCTGCTGGCTTTGAAGGTGGGAAGGGCTATGAGCTAACGACAGTGGGTAGCCTCAAAAAGCTGGAAAAGGTGAGGAAATAGATTTACTCTTAGAACCTGCAGAAGGAACACAGTCTTGCCAACACCTCAGTTTTCGACCAAATGAGACCCATTTCAGACTTCTGACTTTCAGAACGGTAAGATAATAAATTCGTGTTGTCTTAGGTCACTGTTTGTGGTAATTCATAGAGTTGGTTACCCTACAAGAGAGAATTCTGGGGGAGAGTAGAGCTGGGTTATGGGGTAAAGTCTGAATACTGACTTCTTAATTTATAAACGAGACGTTTAGGTTACATCATTTCAAGAGAAAACCAGGTCTGTCTCTGAAGTGCCAGGTGGTATAATAAGAACTATATTGGGTTTGTCCCTGGTTCCTGGCGCAGAGCCCCTAAAACCTTTTAGAAGTTCCTGAGCGATAGGAGTGTCCTTTATTATTCACAATGAGTTCCTTTGGATCACCAGTGAATGTATGCTAATGAGATGACTTAGGGTGGGGCCTCTAGTTAGCCTCAACATGGAAATGGTTACCAGAAAGACCAAGCATTTAGAAGATTGGAATTTTCAGCCCTATTTACCTACCTCCAGGAAGGCACTGGAGATCAAGCTCCATAAAAGCTCTTTTTTTCTCTTTCTTTCTTTTGAAATGGAGTCTTGCTCTATTGCCCAGGCTGGAGTGCAGGGGTGGGATCCCAGCTGACTGCAACCTCCACCTCCCAGGTTCAAACAATTCTCTGCCTCAGCCTACCACCTAGCTGGGATTACAGGCATCCGCCACTATGCCCAGCTTATTTTTATATTTTTAGTAGAGACAGAGTTTCACCATCTTGGCTACACTGATCTTGAACTCCTGACCTTGTGATCCACCCACCTCAGCTTCCCAGAGTGCTGGGATTACTGGTGTGAGCCACTGCACCTGGCCTAAAAACTCTTGAAAAAGAGGCTTTGATGAGTTTTTACTTTGGTAAACTGATCAAGATGCTGGGAGGATGGCATGCCTGGAGAGGGCACAGAAGCTCCATGTCCCTTCCCCATACATTATACCATGTACCTGTTCATCTGGCTGTGTTCATTTGTATCCGTTATAATATCATTTATTACTGGTAAGTGTAAGAAAGTGTCTCCCTGAGTTCTGTGAGCTGTTATATCAAGTTACTGAATATGTGGGGTTGTGGGAACCCAAAATTCATAGCCAAGTCAGTCAGGAGTGTAGGTAACCTAGGGATGCACTACTTGTGATTGGCATCTAAAGCGGGGAGGGATGCCACTTCAGATGGGAGGGAGCACTGTACAACGTGTGGAGTCTACACAAACTTGGGGTAGTCAGTGTCCAAATTAAGTCAAATTCTAGGACAGCTAGTTGGTGTCCAACGAGAAATGGAAAATTCCTCAGTGCAGAAAACCTACACATTTGGTGGGTATCAGAAGTATGAGTAGAAAAACCATTTTCCTTTTATACCTTAATTCCATCAGTGAGATAAGGTTATGTACAACATGGATAGACTCAGTTACATTCAGGTTTTAAAAAGCCTCAAAAACATAAATCTGTATGTTGGTTAAAGAGTGAGGATTTTGGATATTCAACACCATTTTATTGTTTAAAAGGCCTATATTTTCCATATGAGAAAACATCTGAACTTGATTCATAATTCCTCAAACGTGGGGCTAAATTACAACCAAGAAAGAATCCAGGTGGTCAGTATATGGGTGTTTACTATACACTTAGGAAATTTGTATAATAAAACATTAAAAAAAGTATAACCAAGGAAGTTACAGTAGCATGCCTGGTTTTATGACTATGAAATGACTGGAGGAACAATAACTGCTAACGTAGAATAGGAGCTAAGGTTATATGTCAAGGTGAAGCTCAGCAGGATGGGATATCTTCCTAGAGTGGAGCACCGGTCTCTAGCTGCCCCTCACATGATTCTGCTTCTGAGAATCCACAGTGTTCTAGCTACTGAACTTACCGAAGAATGAACAAATGAGTGGATTCATATGCCAGCTTTTGACTGCTTGTATTCATTTATTCCGTGCTGTATAGAACCCAGCAAGGAAGTGGGAAAAGACAGTGGCTGTTGACGCTCAGCACATACCTGATTTGTGTTACTCCATCCATGTTTGTCCTATCATATAGAGAAGATAAAGCTGTCTCTTTGGAAAAACTGAAAATGTTGCTTTGACAAACATTCTCATACTAATGAGATGAAGTAGAGAGAATTCCTTCAGCATCTAACAACTAAAATCCGTTAACGTTTCTAAGGAATAATAAAGATTTTTAAAAGTCAATCCAATGAAAGTGAGTTTCTGCCTTACACTGAGTTGTAACAACATGAAAAACTGACTCATGATCTGCACGTGTCATCCTTGCATTTTTCTCTCTCTCTCCTTTCATTAACTCATTTTCCACTTAATTTTCTATCTGTGCAATTACCCAAGTTCTGATATCAGCTCATGTGTTATGAGTTTCTCCCAGTGGCCTTGTGTTTGAATGAATTAGGATTGGCTATCTAAAATACATCAACTAATTCTCTAAAGCATGAATGAGTTAGTTAATGGTTCAATGTATCCTCTACCATCTGAAACTAATATTACAGTAGCGATTGACCTGATGGAGTATCAGAAATAATAAGAGAAGAATATAGAGAACTAGTTTCCAGATAATAACTGCTAGCATATTTTTCCCCAAAGTACTAAGGAATTTTAAATAATTAGCTGAAATATTTCTTAAACAGAATAAGTTATTCATGGAATGTGCCTAACAACCTATAGTATTTAAAAGTACCTATTAGAAAGTTTTGGCCAAGTTGAGTGAAATAATACATTTCTTACTTTCTATTTCCCATGATGCTGGAATATTACCCAGGAAATAAACATGATTGAATCTGTTTGTTTCCTAAAGCCATGAGAAAAATGTGGACCACTTGGAAAGTTTTACTCAAGGGAAAAGGCTCATGCTGAGATCATTGATGCTGTGAACGTGTTTGGTTACTTTTCTCAAGAGTCCACTTCTGATCACTGGGTTAGGAAGCCTGTGGCCCATAGAGAAACAGCCTCATGTCCAAGGTCAACAGAGTTGGGAAAAAGGACTAAGCTTAAAAGATCTTCCAATGTCCTAGGATGTTGACAGTAGCAGAAATATTACACTCAGCCTTCTACATGTGTCAGCTCCTTTGAAAGGCATGAATTTTATATTTGAAGTATAATTTGTTTGATGCCTTCAGTCTAATAAAAAATTCACATTACATGTCTTTTTCCTACTCCCCAAGCTGCCTTTGTTTACAGTTCTGGCCTCAGCTTTCATAGAGTTAATTCTTTGTTTAGCTTGCTTACAGTCAAATTTATAAATAAAGTGGCAGGCCGTAAAGGATTTTTTTGGACAATTGCCATCATGAGAATAGGGAGTAGTAGACAGAGTCGGAAAATAATGGTGGAGGAAAACAGAAGGAGGAGAAAGGAAAGGGGAGACTCAGTGGCTGAGAGGTGTCATGAGGAACACAAGCAAATGAAAAACCCAAGACCGGTTAGGGGAATCAACAAGCAAAACAGGATATGGATCTTTTGCAAGGCACAGCAGAAGAGAGAGGGTATTGAGTTTGATTATTTTCTAAATATAGCTCCCATGGCCAAAAGGTCAGGAAACTGGCTGAGAAGTTAACTGGCTGAGAAGGCAGAACCTACAGAGGATAGTGAAAATTCAAATGAGATGTTTGCATTCTATTTTAGCATAGATGCTATAAACTTTGAATTTAAAAACTAGTGATGATGGAGTTAAAATGAATACTTACAATGCTTTCTTGAAAAAAAGAAAACCCTCAAAATCCTTCTTTTGAGAAAGCTGTGTTAGCTCCTTCATTAATTTCCTTGCTCCACATGAGACTGCTCTCTGAGTTTGGCTTTGTTTATTTGGAGCTTTTCACCTAGCTAGGACTGCGTTTGCTTTTTGGGGTCTAGGATCTTTCTCTTTAAAATTTTCTGGGAGCATGGGATCTTGATATGTCGCCCAGGCCAAAGTGCAGTGGCTATTTCACTGACAAGATCCCACTGCTGATCAGCATGGGAGTTTTGACCTGCTATTTCTGACCTGGGCCAGTTCACCCCTCTTTAGAAAACCTGGTAGTCCTGGGAGGTTACCGTATTGATGCTGAACTTAGTGCAGACATACCATTGGCATAGTGTACTATAGCCCGGAATGCCTGGGTTGAGATGATCCTCCCTCCTCAGCCTCCTGAATCCCTGGAAGTACAGGTGTGTGCCACCACACCCAGCAAGGCTCTTTCTATTGCACATTTCACACTTCATCTCCTATCTCCCTGTCTTCTTGCTCAGGTACTCTCTGCTTGCTACTGACTTTTTCATCCATAAAACATTTTTAATAACAAAGGCAAAATCGTGGCAAATCATGTTCTCTTAACAGCTCATAATGTTCAATAGCTCTAGAACTCAATTTAAATGTCATTATTTTTCCTAAGAGCCATTTGTTTTCCCTTAGGTGCCCTTTCTGCCCCTCCCCTCCAGCTATTAAAAAGCCCCTGAGTTTATAGGCCTCCTTGAGTTATATTTTTCTATGAGCTTCTGTATGTATTGAAATCAAATTTTGTCTCTTCTCTTGCTAACCTGTCAGTTTAACTCATATGCCCCCACACACAAAACTTAAGAGGGTTAAGTTTCTCCCCTCTAGCATGAAGCATTCAGTATGAGCTTTTTGTATGTCCTACTACCACACAGCCTCAAGACAGCTGTCTCTGCTCATCCACTGCTCCGTTCTCCACTGGTCTTGGCCCTCCTCCTCACCACTTCGCATGGGCCTCCCTGTATGCTTATCAACCTCTATTTAGGAAATATTTAAGATTTAGTCCTGAATTCTCTTTGTTTTTCCTTCATGGGTTAGCAAATTCTAACAGTGGCAATAGCTAACATCTCACTGAACACTTAAAGTTACCAGCCAGGCAGTGTTCCTAGTACCCATAGAGCTTAAAAAACTTGCCAGTGTGAAACCTCCAGAGCATGAAGGGCAAGTTTTCCTTTTACCCTACTGCAGAAATTAATACAGGCTGAAAATAAATGTGTGCGAAACAATCCAGAAAATACTACACAAGAAAAGTCCATTAGAAACCAAAGTGAAGGCAGCTCTGAGACCCAGCTGGTCTCTTCAGGGCTTCTTTCTCCCCTGGCCTCTCTGCTTCTCTCTATTATTAGCCACCTCATCCCCTTGCCCTCCAACAGCTGGTTCTATTTGCTTATTCATAGTCTGAGCCTATCTCATGCCAGGACCACCTCTGCATGACCTCTCAGGTTTCAGGGGTCACCAACACCTGGAACAGCGTCTCAGTCCCACAATTTGAAAGTCCCTGAAAAGCAAGCTGACTTGCCTATTCATCATTTCTTGCCCAGCTTTTAGGAGAAAAACCTATATTTTTTTCTTATGTTCCTTTGGAATAGTTTGCTATGTGTCCCTCTGAGGTGGAAAAGTACAGGAGTGACTATTTTCAGCTTTTTTCTACCCTTTAAATGTCCATTGCTGCAGGAGGTCCAATGTCTTAACTCATTGGTGAGATTATAAAGGACTTGGCTTCCTTGGGCTGATTAATAAGACCGTGCTGTGTCCCTCAAACCACCAGCTCTCTGACTCTATCCCTCTCTTTCCTTCTCCTGCCCCCTCATAAAACTGCCTTTTTTTCTCTTTTCTTTTCCCCTCGCCTTTATTCTTTTCTTCCCTCCCTCTTTTCCTCTCATACTCTCTTCCTTCTTTCTTCCTCCCTGTCTTCTCCTCCTTCCCCTCAGCTGCACTTAGGGAAGTAGACTTACCTTGTATATCCAATCTCCATGAAGTAGGCATACCAACGCACTTAGCTAGGGCTCCACTTTTTGGCTCCACTTTTCTGCCTACACCTGAGTCTAATAGATCTACCCTTTCTTAGGAGTGGATAATCTGCAAGGCTCCATTTTGGTTTCAGAGCCAAATTCTCTAGTTCACCTTTACCAGGAAGCCTGTGCTTTGAGAATTACTGAATCTATATAATAAAACTTGATCTCCATTGTATCTATTCTTAATTTGTTAGAATACAGAGAAAAGAAAGAGTATGATCTTTTTTCCTTTGGACTCCAACACAGACCACAGACCAGCTTATGCTTGGGATGGCCAGGAGTCAGGTGTGGCCAGGAGTCTGGGTCAGGTAGTCTTACTGCTGGGTTAACTCCACCTCCTGGTTTGCCAGCGACAATCCCAGTTTACAACTCAGGACCCTACATATTTATTATTACAGCCGTCTTTCTCTCAAAATAGTGTGCTAGTAAGGTCAATAAGTTATGTAGTCACCCTATCTTTTGCTCCCCTAACAAGAACTCTTCATCAGTCAAGTTCCTTCAGAAGGGAGCATTTGTGCAGCTATCACTGTAAAATATGTCAGTACAAGCCATAGGTTTCTCAATTTGGCATTACGGACCCTTCACAATCCTTTTCCTGATTACAGGCTTCCATGCTTCTGACACTTCAGCTAGACTAATATGCCTGGTAATTTTTATGATTACAAAATATACAAATTGTAGCATAGTCATACAATAGTGTAATACATTCAGCAATATAAAAAAACTACTAGTACATACAACATCATAGATTTATTTACATATTTAGATTCCACTTATATGAAGTTCTTGACCTGGTAAATCTATTCTATGGTGATCAAAATCAGAACAGGATTTGTCTATGTGGGATATAGATTGATACTTTTGGGGAAGAAGGGAATAATTAATACCTTGGTTTGGGTGGTCTTATTTGGGTATATATATTTCTCTACACTCATTGAACTGCACATTCAAAATACATGCATTTTGCTCTATGCAAATTTTAACTCAATTTAAAAACGGGAAAAAATGAGCGCTTTTAAAAGATAAAATATTTTCTTTTAAAACTTAAATCATATTATTACTTTCAGCCAAAAATACATCAAGTCTTCAATGAACTTTTTCTTTTTTTGCCATGCTGTCAAACTGAGAAAGTATGTTTGTTTGTTTTTTTAAATTTATTGCCATAGGTTATTGGGGAACAGGTGGTGTTTGGTTACATGAGTGAATGCTTTAGAGGTAATTTGTGAGATTTTGGTGCACCCATCATGCAAGCAGTATACACTGCACCTGATTTGTAGTCTTTTATCCCTCACTCCCTTCCCACTCTTTCACCCTGAGTTCCCAAAATCCATTGTGTCATTCTTATGCCTTTGCATCCTTATAGCTTAGCTCCCACTTACGTGTGAGAACATACAATGTTTGTTTTTCCATTCCTGGTTACTTGCTGCTTTCACACTATAGCAGCATAGTTGAGTAGTTGCAACAGAGACTCTATATCCTATAAAGCTGAAAGTGTTTGCCCACTGACCCTTTACAGAAAAAGTTTACTGCCCCCTGCTCTAAGAGATTAAATGACTTGCCCAAAATTATACAGCTTGTAGGACAAGATTCTGCAACTTGAATCCAGATCTATTGATTATCTCAGGCTTACTAATTAGAAGTCTCTTTGCTTTGTAGATATATATATATATATATATATGTATATATATATATATGTGTGTGTGTGTGTGTGTGTGTGTGTGTGCATATATATATATGCACACACACACACACACACACACACACACACACATATATGTAGACATATAGACCTATATATATGGAAAGGGAGTGAGGGTTAAAAGACTACATATTGGGTGCGATGCATAGTGCTTGCATGATGGGTGCACTAAAATTTCATCATCATTATTACTAATAAAAGCATTATTACTAATATATATATATGTCTACAAATCAAAGATACTTTAAATGATTCAAAAGCATAAAATCATTTAATGCTTTTGAATCATTCTGGGGACAGCCAAGATTCTTAACTTAAACTTCAATTGTAAAAATCTTTAATTATGGAGGAATAGTAAATGCAAAATCCACAAATGGAGCCTCTTGAGTGCAGCTGACATGAGTATCTCCTTCTCACAACTAATCAGAGAGCGTCACTCTTCTGTCCCAAGCTACACTCCAGCTGAAGTGTGTCACCTGCAGGATACTCATCTCTCCCAACAGTGCCATGATGGGACTTATTCGCAGCCTGACCCCAGCCATAATACTTGTCAAGAGTATTATACCCCTTGGTGCTCTTGTGACTAAGGAAAACCAATATAATATACTATCAGATGAAGAAAAAAATCATCACCCTCACATTATACCTTATTAGTGGCTTCTCAAAAGATTTTGGTAATGTTTACTGACAATATCTGTTCTGCATACTGTATATACAAGGAATGCATTGGAAACTCAAATATTTACCTCTTTTGCTTCAAAGCAGTTTTGTCAGATGGCAAGCTTACAATAACTTGGAAGATAGCCACCTGTTCTCAATAGGAAGTAAGTTGCTCAAAGGATTCGAAAAGGAGCAAGATGGCCAATTTGCGCAGTTTCCCAAATATTACTGTTGGTTTATGGTTATCTATTGTTTTCTTTTTCTGTATAAATTCACAGAAAGTTAATCACATCCATATCTAAAATTAAATATATACACATATTTCAAAAGTGAACTAATTTTTGCAACACTCTAAGTTTTGGAATAAAGCCCATTCTCTCTTCCCTGGTTGAGGGCTGATAGCCTAGAATTGAACAAGCTGTTTCTTACATGTTAGAAAACATGTGGATTTCACTCTATGTAATTTCTTTCCCAAATATTACATGGAGTACTAAGACCAATGATCCATTAGGTCTTCATGTACTAATAGCTCATGTAGATTACAGTTATTAATGGATTTGTCAAGAAAGAAGGCAAAACACACGTATACTACAATAAGAAAATCTCTATTAGATACGGTTATAAGGCAGTTTGTTTCATCATCATCATCATCATCATCATCATCATTGTTACTAATAAAAGCCAATTGGTCTTCCACTGGATGAGGATTGAAAAATAAAAAAATAAAAGCCAATAGGAATTAAACTGGGCTTGACTCTCTTCTGAGCTGTCAGGGAAACCTTTAGCAATGTAGCAATGTAGTAATCTAGAGTAGAGAGAATGAGTAGGGCATAAAATGCTTTATGTGCCAACCTAAAATGCAATAAAAAAAAAATGTCATCAGGTCATGGAGCCCTCCTAATGCTATGCAAACCAGTTTGCAATGTAGACTTCCACTGCAGGTTTTGTATCTTAGGTTTTTATTTGAAATACAGAAAAGTTGTAATAATTTCCATATATCCTTCACCCAGATTCTCCTAAAGTTAATATTTTATATTTGCTTTATTGTTGTTGTGTAATATAGAGATGGATAGACATAATTATGATTTTGCATCACTTGAGAGTAAGTTAGAGACACAATGCTCCTTTATCACTAAACATTTCAGTGTGCATTTCCTGAAACCAAGGACATTCTCTTGTATAATCACAATACAGTTATCAAAACCAGGAAATTAACTTTGATACAATTAAATCAGGAGACTAACTTTGATCTACAGATCTACAGACTATCTGTGATCTACAGATCTTTTAAATTTTGCTAATTGTCTCACAAATATCCTTTATAGAAAAAGAAAAACATTCTCCTCCAAGATTTCATCTAGGAGCACAAATTGCATTTAGTTTTCTTCTTTCTTTAGTCTCCTTTAATCTAGAATCTCCAGTCTGATGACCTTGATGCTTTTGAAGAGTCCAGACCATTTATTTTAAAGAATATCTCTCAATTTGTAGATCCTGATATTTCCTCATGGTTAGATTCTTACTATATGTTTTGGGCAGGAATATGGAGTGATGTTTGGCTCTTTCTCAGTGCATCAAATCAGAGGTACATGATATCTATCTGTCCAGTTACAGGTGCTATTAATGAACCTTGTACCTTGGTTAAGGTAGTATCTGCTGGGTTTCTTCATTGTAAAATATCTATATTTCCCCTTTGTCATTAATAAATATCTTGTGTGAGGTTACATTAAGACTATTTAGTAGCTTCTTTCTCATCAAACTTTCAGCCAGTAATTGTATCATATATTGGTGGTTTTTGCATGAAACAATTATCAATATGGAGATTACCAAATGTGATTTTAAAAATTTAATCATTTTTCTACACCAATTACTATATGGAGGGGCTTTTCCTTCCTGCCCATTTATTTATGTGTTCATTTATGTCAGAATAGATTCATTAATTCTAATTTGGTTAAATACATTTTAAAGTAGTACTGTCCTTTTTTCTTTTGATGCACAAATGGTGGAAGCCTTGCTGCCAGTCTCTGACGTGGGCAGTCGGTTAATCTGAACTGTGTCTTATGTAATAGTGCTGGCAGCACTGTAGAGGGTGCTTTAGAAACACAAGAGATAAGCGGTGGAGAAAACCATTAGGGATGAGCACTAGGTACAGAAAGGACAAAATGGATTTTAGTGATCTGGGGAAGCAGAAGCAGAGGATTGAAACCTGCATGTAGAGGTAAAGGAGAAATGAGTTTTGGCCTAAGTACCTGTGATGCCACAGGTAGAAGCAGAGGATAAAGAACCAGAGGCAAGTGTGCAAATGAAGACAGTGAGTTTTGTTTTAGAGTGTGAGTTAAAGTCTCCAAGTATACATCCATGTGTAAATGCCTAGCACAAGTAAAGGCCTGGAACTCAGAAAAGAAATACAGTAGTTCCCCCTTTATCCACAGGGGAGGTGTTCAAAGATTCTCTCATAGATGCCTGAAATTCTATGTGTGCTATGTTTTTTTGATCTGATAGCCAATCCGACTACAACGTGACTAGCAGGTAGGCAGTGTACTGAGTGTAGATATTCTGGACAAAGAGATGATTCACATCTGGAAAAGAATGGAGCTAGATGACATGAGGTTTCATCATACTACTCAAAAGAGTATGCAATTTAAAATTTATGAATTATTTATTTCATTCAGTATTTTTGGACCATGGTTGACCATGGATGACTGAAACTGTGCAAAGTGAAGCCACAGATAAGAGGAGACTAATTTAATGGTAAAGAAGTAGATTGATTTAGGAATTGTCAAAAACTGAGGCTTTGGAAGTAAATGAGCTCAGTTAGCAGGAGTGTGAGGCCAAAATAAAAGAAAAGATGACCTTCATTCTATTCAAATTTGACTCCATTTACTACTCCTTCCATTTGGAAATTATCTTTTATCTAGATTTTGATAATACATTAAAAAGCTCTTTGTGACATTCTTACTTTCTATAGTGCCTTTCCCTTACTCCACCGATCACATTTTAATTGTAGGTGTTCCCTAAGACTAACACTCTTTCCTTGTATTTTGCCTTCACGAGCCTGCTAAATGAGCTCATTTACTTCCAAAACCTTAGTCTTTGGCAATTCCCAAATTCACTTCTTTACTATTACAGTAGTCCCCTCTTATCTGTGGTTTCACTTTGCACAGTTTCGGTCACTCACGGTCAACCACAGTCCAAAAATATTAAATAGAAAATTCCAGAAACAAAGGATGGGATGAGGCCATGAACTTGACAATTAGAAAGCCAGTGTTATCTTTGAAAGAACTATCTCCATAGAACAGTGTGAACAGAAACCGACATATAGGTGAGTATGGTGAGTCGAGGAAGTGATAATAGTGAATATGATCCACACTTTGGGAAAGTTTGGCAGTGTGAGGAAAATAGAGAGTGCCTTTCGATGAAGCAGGAGCAAGAGGATTTTTCTTTGATTGGCAGGCCTAACCACTGCTTCATCCTAAGGGACGTAACACTGGACAACATCAAGAATGCAAGGGTTACTTTTGCAAAGCAGAAAGTGTTACCTTACCTGGACTGTAGAGAGAAGAATGAATGCAAGTATAAAGGAGTGAGGAGGCTTGAAGTGAAAGGAAAAGCTTTTGAGGGAAGATGCTGTTTGTGCTAAGTAACCCTGATTTTCTCAGTGTACTCAGAGTAAAAGGAAAAGAATAAGTTCAGAGATTTTTTTAAGAGTGAAAATGATTTTGGAGCAGCCATGGGGGGGAAATATACCTAAGAATAATATGGCAGCATTCTTTTTTATATAAGGACCCCTTTACATATAACACCGTGTCAGTGATGGTTGTGTACATGAACACCACAAATCCTCTATAGATTAGAGAATATGAATATCATAAATGTGTTAGGCTACACAAGAAGATGACGTCAATTCAGGATTAAAGATGCAACAGATTTATTTTGGGTTGGGGGAGGCTGTTGGGGGTAATGCCTGTGTATTAGTCTGTTTTCACACTGCTCATAAAGACATACCTGAGAGTGGGTAATTTATAAAGAAAAACAGGTCTAATGGACTCACACTTTCATGTAGCTGGGGAGCCCTCACAATCACGGCAGAAGGCAAAATGCACATCTTACTTGGCAGCAGGCAAGAGAGAGAATGGGAACCAAGCAAAAAGGGTTTCCTCTTATAAAACCATCATATCTCGTGAGACTTATTTACTACCACAAGGACAGGATGGGGGAAACCGTCCCCGTGATTCAGTTATCTCCCTCCAGGTCCCTTCTACAACATGTGGAAATTATGGGATCTACAATTCAAGATGAGATTTGGGTGGGGACACAGCCAAACCATACAGCCTGTGAAAGATAGAAGAGAGGGAGTCATGGGCAGGAGTGTGATGTGGATCTGACCCCTGTGAAGGAGAAGGGGAATTCTGAAAGCAGGATTAGGCAGGAAGAGCCTCAGTCTACAGTGCCATTCTAGAGTTTGACCGAGCCATAGGGGAATCTTTGAGCCAAAGTCATCTGTTAATGGAGGATTGTATCTTGCAAGAAAGGACCAGCTTTACTACTTCTACCGTGGGCAGTCACTGGCTGGAAGCAGCCTGTGGGAAGCATGCAGTGAGCCTGAGTCTTGATCCATGGGAAAAGCGGCAGTTTGCTCTGCAGCAGAGGATTTGAGTGCCACATTTCCATGGCTGTACAGTGGGCATGTAATAAATACATGTTGTGCAAGAAATATATATTTCTTTCTGGAAGAAAGAAAGTGACCTGAAAGAGTGTCCAATGGAAGTTCCAAGGATGGACCAAGCTGAAAACGGCCTGGGGGTGTGTGTTACTCTCTAATCAGTTGTGACACAGGACTAAAAATTCAACCATTCAAGTGCATAGATGAATTCAGGGAGTTACGGAAGGTTTGAAACGCTGGCTCAGAGTGGGGGAGTATAACCTAGACAACATTCGGCACATTGACTTATAGAGGCTCTGAAGACCTGACCTAACCACATTCGAATAGGCAGGCATGGAGTCGGGAAGGAAGTAAGCAAAGGTGCCTGAACAGTTGTACTCCTTAAACAGTAGTAAGAGTGCTGTTACACTGCGATGAAAAAACCGGATTTCAGTAAAGGTCTTTGCTGCTTTCCTGGAAAGTTTAACATTTTAAAAAAAAAAAAAAAGCTGTCATTTGCAAAGGCATTTCTAGGATTTCCAACTGCTGAAATTAGGGTGAGGTGAGTAAGGAAGGGTTGTCAGAATGAAGGGCTGGATCCTGTCTTTAAGATTTTGATACTTGGTGCATCATAGATTTTGTTTATCTACATTACTGAGGTTTTGGCGCCCCCTTAAATATTATGCCTAAAGTAAGCGCCTCACCCCAATGCCAACCCTGTTTCAATTTTGTAATCATTGTTTTTCTGTTTTTGATGCTGGAATATCTATCTCATGTGATGACAAAAGGTATTAGAAAGAGAAAACACCACTGGGGATGCATTTGGGGGAAGATACAAGGATCTCTCTTTCCCTCTCTCAATAGGCTTTGCTTTTTAGAGTAGTTTTAGGTTCACAGCAAAATTTAGAGGAAGGTACAGAGATTTCCCGTATCCCCATTGCTCTTACATGCATGGACTCCCCCATTAACAACATCCCCCACCAGAGCGGTACCTTTGTTATAGTTGATGAACCTATTGCCAAAACATTACCACCCAAGACCACTGTTTGCATTAGGCTTCCCTCTTGGTGTTGTACATTCTATGGGTTTGAACAAATGTTTAATGTCATGTGTCTGCCATTATGGTTTCATGCAGAGTAGTTTCACTGTCCTAAAAATCCTCCCTACTGTACATAATTTTAAAAAATTCTTCCGCATTTCTTAATGCTTCCTGACCAAATTTTGGATCATTTTGTGCTCTACATTAATAAGAGAAGCCATTTCCTGATAGATGAATAAAAAAATTGACTACAGCATTCAGGGTTCAACTGGGGTTGGATAAATTGGATTTTTAATAGTACCAGATAACATAATTATAGTAGCATTGTCAGAAACCTAAAGGCTATGAAGAAGAAGCAAGGAGGAGGTAACCTAGGATGTTGGTCATAGCCTCCATTTATCACTTCTCCTTTTATTCTTCTAGAAAGCCCTTGCTAATCCTTAACTTTGGGTTAATGTTTTAAAAAATTATTTTATTATTTACATGCTCCTGAACATTATAGCCAAGATGCATACTACAGTGTAGAACATTGCTTGGAACATACTAGGCACTCCAAAAGTATTTGTTGCATAAATAAAAATGTGTTCACTGAGATTTCATGAGACATCAAAGGTCATTTTGGAGAACAAACAAGAAAACCAATAAATGAAAACCTTTTTTTTTTTTCCTGGGTATTACAACTATAGAAAGCATCAGGTCACTTTCATTAATGTGTCACCTCTATTATATATCTTTGTTACCTGCACATGTCTTGTTGCTGTTATTACTATCTATTATAGATAACAGATGCCTCTACCTTGAAAGTTGCTAATTGAAAATATAAGGAAATAAAGTTATGTGACTAAAATAATTAAGTAAGTGACACTTCCTTAAACTATTCCTATGAAGATAACTTCCTCCTGGGTGGCTTCAATATATACAAAAATAAAAATCAGACTTCATTAATTTCCACATTTTCAGAATGACAATGTTGCATAAATGAGAACATTAATAAAGGCAAGACTGTTAAAAAGAGACTACTCCCGGCCGGGCGCGGTGGCTCAAGCCTGTAATCCCAGCACTTTGGGAGGCCGAGGCGGGTGGATCACGAGATCGAGAGATCGAGACTATCCTGGTCAATGTGGTGAAACCCCGTCTCTACTAAAAATACAAAAAAATTAGCTGGGCATGGTGGCGTGTGCCTGTAATCCCAGCTACTCAGGAGGCTGAGGCAGGAGAATTGCTTGAACCCAGGAGGCGGAGGTTGCAGTGAGCCGAGATGGCGCCATTGCACTCCAGCCTGGGTAACAAGAGCGACACTCTGTCTCAAAAAAAAAAAAAAAAAAAGAGACTACTCCCATTTTAATACGCAGTGTCCATAGTGCATGTAAAAGACACAGAGTTCAGTGGCAGACTGCAGCCTCCTGGGTCAAAACAATCTCTGCTCTGGTGATGCTTCCTCATCTTCTAAGATGTGAGCAAGAAGGCAGAGTCAGAAGACTTCCAATTTTAACTAGTGGGTTATGTGATTTTAGAATAAAGTCGGTTATTTTTCTAACTCAGTGTTAGACTTTACAAAGCAATTGCTCTGGACTCAGTTGTTCCGTTGTGTAATTTTTATGTGCTCAGCATTGAGAAGCAAATAAGCTGAATCCATAGAACTGCTATCGGTATGGCCTTGATCACACTCTGTAAAGGGTCACATTCAAAGAAGTGTTCTCCTATCAGTGCCCCCTCTCATCACTCCCCAGATGTTGGATTTTTGTTTTCAACAAGTGGGTACAGAACTCATTCGAAACTCATTTGTCAACTTGAATAAATATGATTAAAAAGAAAAAAAGCAGAAACTCTTCATTTAGAACACATCTAATCATCATTTAGAAAATTCTGTTTCCAAGTTTTTTCAGTAGACAGTTATAACATTTTTAAATGGGGGTCACAGTTACATCATTTTTGGTTGTAAAAATAAGTAACAATGGCAGCATTTCTGTATTTTCTTTATATCCATTTTCAAAATGCCTTCTCTTTCAAAAAAGATTTTTTTTTCTATTTCATTTTTTCAAACATCATCCTTGCTTTAATGGCGAAGACAAATCTTTTAAAAGATTTTTCAAAATAAATGCTTGTTAGGTATGATTAGATATAATAGTTTCAACCTCTTCAAATAACCTAAAAGCCTTGTAGTGCAAGGAAAAAAAGATTTGTCTCTGCCATATCCTTTTATTTACCTGTGCTTGCTATATGATTTCTATCTCTGATCTGAGATATCTTTGCAGGAACACTTTTGAGGTCACTTGTTCATTTTCTGAAAATTAGTTTTGTTAAAGTTAGACGATTGGGGCACATGTAAACTGAACTTTGCATGTGCTAAAAGCAAGCAAGTATGTGAGACTGTCATGTTAACCACTCCCAACTAATCCTATCCTCTCCTCAGGACATGTACTGTACCAGAACTGATATGACCATCTGACAGGCAGATGACATTAGAGTACCAGTCAATCTTCCTGTTAAGTAGCAGTAAAGCTTATTTTTTTCACTCTACCCACTGGGGATCTAGATTCTTCATGGAGTCATTTGTGGATCCAACCCTGTGAGGCCAAGGAAATTCCAAATATGAATCACTACAGGAACATTTAGGTCCTTCCAATCGTTCAGTATGAAGCATTATCAAGACAAACAAGCTTTCCTTTCCCTATACCAATATGCTCTCATAATATAACTTTGGTGCATTACTTTGCTAATGGAACTTCTACCTTTTCATTCTTACTTACTCTAAATACTCTGACTATGTAGGATCAGGTGGTAAGAAAAAATAAGGACTCTTTTTTTTCTGTGATTCCATTGGATGTCAGGTCCCACTTAGTCTGTGGCATGCATGAACCAAACTCAGCCTGGAAGGCCCCCTCTAACACTGACATCCCATGAATCTTCTCCTTGGTGAAAGCTACCTGTATTGTCTGGCATTGCCATTCCTGGGTGATGTGTTCATTTTCCAAGTCCTCACTTGCCCCCATGTGAACATGTCCCACTCTCTTTGTTGAAACACAATGATAGCTTCAAAAGATGAGACTGAAAAAGGATATTCATGAGAATTAGAAACAAATCACTGCAGGGAGCTAACAACATAGAAATGCTTCAAACTGTGAGGAACTGCAGCAACAGTTCCTGTTGTGATGTACACAATGGACACAGCATGTGGGAAGCTATAAAAAAAACACTGGAAGAAAAAGTGTGTCTGTGAAAAACAACTTAAAAAAAAAAAAAACTACAGAGAGCTCAAATTTCTCATGTGCAGAGTGTAACTACCAAAGAAAAGTCTCTGGGGCCAAGAGGGTAAATCTGTAGGCTAAGTTTAAAGTTTGAATCCCAAAGTTAGTCTTTACCAGACCTCATCTATCTTGTGGTGCCTATAAATGTCCTCTCAGTGCAACCAAAGGTCCTCCTGCTTCTATCAGCCCCCAGGAGCTTGTTTACAAACAAGATGAACAAGGTTACCATGTCCATTTTAAAAATCACTTAATTATATAAAACTATAGAGGAAGAAAAGTAATCCAGATTGAGTCCTCAATCTACAACAAGGTGTTTATTTCTAAACACATGTTTTAACACAGCTCAAAGTAGCTTGTGACTTGTTATTCATAGATGTGATAAATAAAATTAAATCGTCACCATATTACTTTTAAATATAAACCTACCCTAGCATCTCAAGGAAAAATTACTCTGACTTGAACAAAGAGTAAAAATAAAAGTATAAGTCCCAAAAATCATCATGTAATATTATATGTGACAAAAGTTATTTTCATATAAGGACGGCATTCCTCTGAAAAACTAAAAATAAAAGAATTTTTAGAAAATCATACTTAACAGATAGAGAGATCTATCTGATGGTGACCCAGAAATCCTCTTCAATCTGAAAGGAATAGCTTTTCCTTGCTGGGTAACTGAAGTTTATTACACTCAATCTGTTTTTACAATCATTATCTCTCGATTGTAAAGTCCAAAGGGCAATGACTGAACGTTTTGTTGAGTGATTTAAAGACCTTTCCCAGTTGGTATAGTATTAAAAAAGCAAGGAAATTTTGTATCACTTAGGATGCTTTCAGCTGGAATGAACAGAAAACACATCTCAAGCATTTGAGATACGTATTACTTTACATAACAAGTAGTCCAGAGTTAGGAGAAGTTATCAAGTGGCTTAATCACATTGTCAAACACCCAAGGTCTTTCCATCTTTCCATTATTCTACCCTGAGAGTGTCAACTTTTGCTTAGAGGCCAGCTCCCCTCATGATTGTGACATGGCCTCCAGTTCCTGGCATCATAGGCAGAAATGTCAAAACTTGGATAGAGTGGCCATGTCTTCCCATGTATCTCTTTCGAAAAGCAACATTTTCCAGGAGCCCTCTGCATTCCTTTCTTTAGGAACTGGGTCACATGACTACTATTAAATCATCACTGGTAAGACAGTATAACCCAATGATTAACATAGACTAATAAAAATTTAATTCTGAGACTCATGAAGGAAAGATGGACAACGATACCAGGTAATAATAAGTTTGGTTGTATGTAGCAGAGATCTAAAATAATTGAAGCTTAAATAAGAAAGGATATTACCTACAGGTAAATGTAAGTTATAGGCTAGGCATGGTAGCTCATGCCTGTAATCCCAGAACTTTGGGAGGCCAAGGCAGGCAGATCACTTGAGGTGGTTCAAGACCAGTGTGGCCAACATAATGAAACCCTGTCTCTACTAAAAATACAAAAATTAGCCAGCTGTGGTGGCATGCACCTATAATCCCAGCTACTCAGAAGGCTAAGGTGGGAGAATCCCTTGAACCTAGGAGATGGAGATTGCAGTGAGCCAAGATCATGCCACTGCACTTCAGCCTGGGTGACAGAGCTAGACTCCATCTCAAAAAAAACAACAAAAAAAATTTAACTAATAATATATTATTAATACTATTAATATGATAGATAATAAGTTATCTATCACCACCCAATGTCTTAACATAATAAGCCTAAATTTAGCTTATGAATTTGAGGGTCGACTGAGTGGTTCTTCTGATCTTGGCTGGACTTCCTCTGTGCATTGCAATCAGTGGTTGAGGCAGCTTCAGGTTAGATCTGTGGGTGGTGGATAGGTTTCTTCATATGTGAACTGAGAGAAGTAGGCTGACTCCACTCTATTCCACATTGTCTTTAAATCTGAAGTAGACTAGTTTGAGCTTATTCCTATGACTGAGGCAAGCATTCCCGAAAACAACCCAAAATATGCAAAGTTTTCTATTATGACATAACAAATCTCCCCAAAATGTATGGCCTAAAATGACAACCATTTACTTAGCATGTAAGTTTGCAAGTTGGTAATTTATGTTGGTCTCTTCTGGGTTCCTCCATCTGTTTATGTGCAGCTATGTCATGACAAGGTAACTGTGCAATCAGGCCTGGCTGGCCATCAGCTAGGACTCCTCAGCTCTCTTTCACATGGTCTCTGATCCACCAGCAGGCTAGCCAGAGCTTGTGCTAAGGGTGGGCGTAGGGGTCCAAGAGAGAAAGTGGGTGCATGTAAGGGTGCTTGAGATCAAGGCCTGAAACTGGCACATGGCCACTTCTGCTGCGTTCTCTTGGCCAGATGCAAGGTGTGAGGAAATAGACTTCGCATCTTGATGAGCATAGCAGCAAAGTCAAGTTGCAGGGATTATGGATTCAGCGAGGGAAATAGTTGGGGTCAATTTTGCAAACCATCTACCACAGCAGTGGCTCTGCTTCTTTCAGCTCACCACTCTGCTATGTTGAGGGTGAGTCGCCTTGTCCTTCTGGTCCAAGATAGCAGGCACTGTATCCACAATCCAGGCTGCAGACTGAGAAAAGGAATAAAGAAAAGTGGTGAATGGCATACGAGCTGTCTTTAAAGAACACTCTTAGAGGCTACAAAGTCAGTCTTTTGTTTACATTCCATTGGCCAGAACTTAGTCACGTGGCCACACATGGGAGGGTGGGAAATGCGGTCTTCATTCTGAGTGTCCAAGGGTGTTGAAAAAAAAAATCCTATTCATACGAAGGAAGAGGATAAGCATTTTGTCAGTAAACTGTCAATCTGCCACAACACTCAAAATATGTCAAGCAAGGAAGGGGAAAGGGATTAGATATAGATAGCCCAACCAGCAGTTATCTGATACAATTTCCCATAAAAGTTTTCAATTTATAAAAACAAAACCCTTTAAATAAAATGCTTTTCTTTTTAACAAACTACCACCGTGATTAGAAAAAAACAATCCACATTAATTTTATGACTGTCATTTTTCTTTCTCTATAGAGGTGGAAACTGCTCTGAGCTAAACTAGGAACAATAAAGAATCCCTTTGTACTCTGCTCCCAGCTCAGCTTGCACCCGAACGAACTGATGAATCTCCCAAATACCACTCGTAGCCACCCTGAAGAAGAGTGTTATTACATTACTTCTAAGCCAGGATGATAAAATTTGTCAAGAATCACATGAGAATTTGTTCCTATACTCTCTCATTCATCCTAGATTATTGACCCACATACGTCTTTGGGGGATAGAGAGAAGCTATGAAATTAGAGGATGTACTGGTCACAATTTTTCATTGAATCAGAAATCAACTTTGGTTAAACAGCAAAGGAATTTATTGAAAGAGATAAGATATATTCAGAGAATTAGTGAGAAGGCTAGAAACCAAGGATTAAGCAGGACTCAAAGGCGATAAGGCAAAGCTGAGATAAGCCTCAGTTATGGCTGCTTAGGAGTTGGCCTCTGTGCTAATTCCCCTGGACACTCTCCACCACAGAACTGGCTTCTAGACGTCATGGCAGCCACCTGAAAACCCTGTGACTGAGCCTGCTTCTCCAAGTCAGTTGTTTAAGATCCAGAGTTCCAGGAGAAGAATCTGATTGGCCACTTTTAGGTCAGATGCCATGCTGTGGTTGCCAGGGCAATGAAGAGAGAAATATCTCTCCCTCAGTTTTTATAAGAATAATTTAAGCTGTTTCTTTCCACCTGCCTTTAGATTTTCCACAAATAAGAATGATGTTTGGAAGCCAGTCAGCGCCCACAGAGGCCAAGGGTTAGTGCTAGAGAGGGAAGGAACTTCACTCAGCTGTGCAGGACATTGGGATGGTGGAGTGGAGACACAGTGAGCTAACATGGAGAAGATGAAATTCATTTTATGTGTATTTGAATATATGCTGATTATCAGAATTCCATGGGGGATATGTAAATCAGCTCAAATGATTTAAATATTTTGTATTTCAATATTGGAAACAAACACTCAGTTAAATGAGTAGTGCAAACATAATAGCATATTCTCACTGAATCTTTACATCTTTACATTTGGACATCATAGAAATGTTAAAATAGGGTAGAAAAGAATTGAAACTGAGGGCCCCTCACCAACAGAAAAGATTAGAAGATTAAAATGGAAATTTTCAGACACGCAAGCTCTCAAAATATGTTCATTTTTTCTACGCTTTTCAGGAAACCACTAGGGCATATATGACACTCAAACGAGGAAATAAACCAAGAAAGAGAAAGGCATGGGAACCAAGAATTAAGGTATTCAGTGTAGGAAAGCACTGTGAAGAACTCCTAGGATGAGGAAAAGAAGACCCCAGGTCACAGCTCTGCAACAGACGTAGCCAGCTACCAGCTCCTAGTGAGAAAAAGGATGGAGGACTGCAGGACTGAAGGCTCCAAAGAGTGGGGGAAATGGATACATAGGGGTAAGTGTATGCAGATATTTGATGGATAGATTGGTGATAGATACGTAAAATACAAAGCAAGTAGAAAATATGTTAATTATTAACTCCAGGGGAGATATAAAATTATATAAGAAAGAAAATAGAATCATAATCTTCTAGAAAGGTCTGTTGTAAATAATACACAGGGATAAAAATACCGACATTGAATATTGACCTCATAAGAAATCATGCTAAAAACCAGATGTCTGCGATTTGCTTTGAATTAGCATGAGATGGTGGGGAAAGGGGTTGGGGTGTGGATGGGGCAGGATTACCCATAGGTTAATGGCTATCAGGGCTGGGCGAGTACATGAGACTTCATTATATAATATCCTTCTGTGAGTATGTTCAAAATTCCCTGTAATAAAAATTTTTTTTAAATTCCATTTTATTTTATTAGATTTCTGCATCATGGCTGGGGTCCCTGCATTTAAAATTTTTAAGTTTTAAAATGACAATATAACCATATTGGAAGACATGGGGAGAAAAGGAGTAGGGGTATGAATGTAATAGAGTTAATCTTCGTCTTCCATAGCAGGAAATCCATAAATAGTGTCTGAAACTAAAAATTCAGGTAGTAGCTAAGCACACATGTGACTTAGAATTATGGATATAAAAACCAGATGGTTTTTATAAAATAAATTTAGAGAGATAAAAGAGACAAAATCAGGTTCCCTAGGGAGAAGGAACCAAAAATGAGGAGAGTGAGCCTGCTGTTTTCCATTGTTGACCTCATAGAACAACTTGGCTTTTAAAGCTATGTGTCTGCACATCCTTAAAATAAAAATTAAATCATTAACGTTCAAATAAAATAATTTTTTAAATAAAAGAAAAAGAAGTGTGTAGTGGCTGGGAGCAATGGTTCACGCCTGTAACCCTAAGCATTTTGGGAAGCCAAGATGGGTGGATCACTTGAGCCCAGGAGTTCAAGATCAGCTCAGGCAACATGGCAAAAACTATATTTTTTCTTCAAAAATTAGCAGGGCATAATGATGCACACCCATAGTCCCAGCTACTCAGGAGGCTGAGGTGGGAGGATCACTTGAGCCTGGGAGGTCGAGGCTGCAGTGAGCCGTACTTGTGCCACTGTGCTTAGACCTGGAAAAGAGAGTGAGACCCTGTCTCAGAAAAAAAAAAAAAAAGAAAAGAAAAGAAAGAAAGAAAGATAGAAATAAAGCAATGAAACTAGTTTGAAAAAGAAACATCTTGCTGTGTACCACCTCTCTAGGCTGAATAGCCAGAGCACCTGGAGGGAGCAGAGGGCAAGATTGAAATCAGGCATGAGGTAAACTCAGCCCACAGGGGAATTTCCCAGTGGCTACCCAAAGCATACATTAAAGGTAACAAGATGATTAGGTAATCACAAATATGCTCCTGGAATGCCAATTACACAAAACCACAAACTGTCCAGCTACTCATAAGCTGAATTTCTAGCTTTGAGATGAGCAGTGCTAAAGACTCCTGAGAGCTGTGTCAATGATTTTCTTCTGCCTAAAAGCAGGAAGTTGACACTGAAGCTGCCGTTCTTGCAACACGTCTTTGGGCTCTAGTCTGTCCTTTTCCTTGTGGCTTCTGCAGAAAATTTTAGCTTCAGCTGTTATCAAATATATTTAATAACTGATAAAGTATATGCCTTGATCAATTAGAAGGGACCCCAGCCATGATGCAGAAATAGAGTCTCTAGGCTGCCTGCCAGACCAGGCATTAATCCTTTATTTGCCAGACTGTAGGGAGATCCTGAGGGTCCCAAGGGCCATGGCAATGTTAGGGGACATACCTGAGGCTTGGGACATTAGCTCCTTACCAACTCTTACCAACATGTTTCAACATTTTTAGCAACCTTATCTGTTGTACTACAAATCAGCTGAATACTAGCCCTATTTCAGGATTCCCATCATTTGGCAGCTGGGCTGAGATGGGAATGATTATATTTTGTGCAGGTCTGAAGTTTGGATCTGCTTGAGAACAGATTTTAGCACTGTTACTAGGACGTAGCCTTGGGAGAAAGGGATAATGAACTCTGTTTAACACCCTATCTTTGATGTTTACTAGGTAACTGAGGCACAGTATCTTTTTTGTTTTTACTAGTTTGACATTTTTCTCCATCCTACTATCTCCTTAATGCTTACTTTTCATCTAATACCCATTATCCAGTTGTCTTGGTTTGTTCACTCTTGTATCCCCATTGCTTAGAATGGTGCCAGGCATGTAGAAGCCATCAATGAATGAACTGATGGCTTCTAGAAAAGAGGAAAGGTACCATGCACAGAGAAAAGAAGTGAAAGGAGATCTGAAGATCACTGGAACTTTGATAATATCCTGAGAGAGGGCAATTCATGTAAGGAAACTGTGCTAGGGAACAGCACCAAAGAGTCCCATTCTCTTCTCAAATGGCAAGACTATGCAAGAGTTAACAACCAAGTGTGTTAAGAAAAGGACAGTGAGTGATTAATGCTTTTGCATGCTTCTCAGTCCTATCTGCCAACAGGTCAGTTCACTTTGACAGGAAAAGGAAATTGCTTTGCTCTTAGATAAGCAGGACTGCCTTATTCTTACCCCTAACTGCTTCCTCAAAACCTGTCCAATTTGAAGGAGAACTTCTCCCTTACAATCTGAACATGCATTTCTCTTACTTTGCCCTCTTCAAATGCACTTGTCCTTGGATTTACAACTTGTTGAGTCATGTCGTGATTTAATGCTTTTTTTCTGCTTTATGTCCACATCCAACTGTCTTGTATTCTAAATTCCGGGAAAGCAGGGAATGAATCTATGTAACTGTAACATTAAACACACATGCAGTGAGAACGGCCCTCTGGTTTGCATGGGAGCTGGGTGACCGCCAGCTTCCCCCCACTTCCCTGACAACCTGTATGACTCAGCAGAGGCAGCCATAATCCTCCTAGGTAGATAACTCCAGTGACCTGGGAATCTCACCCCCATCCGCCACAGCAGCCACATAAAGACTCGCCCAAGGAGAGTCTGAGCTCAGCCACACCTAGCCCCACCCCCACCTTATGGTCCTTCCCTGGCTACCCTGGTAGCAGAAGACAAAGGGCATTTAATGTTGGGAGTTCTAGGGCCTTACCCACTGCCAGTCCCTCTCCACACTACTACAGCTGGTGCTATCTAGAAAGCACCACCTCCCGGCAGGATGCCAACCAGCACAAAAATAAACCATTAAACCACAAAAGCTAAGAACCCTCATGGAGTCCATTGCATTCTCTGCCACCTCCACTAGAACAGGCACTAGTATCCATGGCTGAGAGACCCATAGACAGTTTATATCATAGGACTCCATGCAGACAACCCCCAGTACCAGCCTGGAGCCAGGTAGACTCACTAAGTGGCTAGACCCAGAAGAGAGACAGCAATCACTGCAGTTCGGCTCACAGAAAGCCACATTCACAGGAAAAGGGGGAGAGTGCTATACCAAGGGAACACACTGTGGGACAAAAAAATCTGAACCACAGCCTTCAGCCTTAGACCTTCCCTCTGACAGAGGCTACCCAAATGAGAAGAAACCAGAAAACCAACCCTGGTGATATGGCTCTTCAACACCCCCCAAAAATCACGCTAGTTGACCAGCAATGGATCCAAAGCCAAAGTGTGGAACCCAGAATTACCTGAAAAAAGAATTCAGGAGGTTAGTTATTAAGCTAATTAGGGAGGGACCAGAGAAGGGTAAAGCCCAATGCGAGAAAACCCCCAAAAATGATACAAGAAGTGAATGGAGAAATATTTAAGGAAATAACTAGCTTAAAGAAAAAACAATAAAAAATTTAGGAAACTTTGGACACACTTTTAGAAATGAGAAATGCTCTGGAAAATCTCAGGAATAGAACTGAACAAGTAGGAGAAAGAAATGCAGAGTTTGAAGATAAGCTCTTCAAATTAACCCAATCCAACAAAGACAAAGAACAAAGAATAAGAAAATATGAACAAAGCCTCCAAGAAGCCTGGGATTATATTAAATGACAAAACCTAAAAATAATTGGTGTTCCTGAGGAAGAAGACAATTCTAAAAGCTTGAAAAATGTATTTGGGGGAAACATCAAGAAAAACTTTCCTGACCTTGCTAGAGATCTAGACATGCAAATACAAGAAGCACAAATAATATCAGGGAAATTCATCAGGAAAAGATCTTTGTCTAGGCACATTGTCATCAGGTTATCCTAAGTTAAGACAAAGGAAAGAATCTAAAGAGCTGTGAGACAGAAGCACCAGGTAACCTATAAAGGAAAACCTATCAGATTAACAGAAGATTTCTCAGCAGAAACCCTACAAGCTAGAAAGGACTGGGCCCTGTCTTCAGCCTCTTCAAACAAAACAATTATCAGCCAAGAATTTTGTATCCAGCAAAACTAAGCATCATATATGGAGGAAAGACACAGTCATTTTCAGACAAACAAATGCTGGGAGAATTTGCCATTACCAAGCCACCACTACAAGAGCTGCTAAAAGGAGCATTAAATCTTGAAACAAATCCTGGAAACACATCAAAACAGAATCTCTTTAAAGCATAAATCACACAGGTCCTATAAAATAAAAACAGAAGTTAAAAAGAAAAAAAAAAGTTCACAACAAAAAGCATGATGAATGTCATGGGATCTCACATTTCAATACTAACATTGAATCTAAGTGGCCTAAATGCTCTACTTTAAAAAATAAGAACTCACCAACCAACTCTCTGCTACCTTCAGGAGACTGACCTAACACATAAGGCCTCACATAAACTTAAAGTAAAGGAGTAGAAAAAGGCATTTTATGCAAATAGACACCAAAAGTAAGCAGGGGTAGCTATTCTTTATATATATATTTTTTTTTCTTTCTTTCTTTCCTTCTTTTTTTTTGAGATGGAGTTTCACTTGTTACCCAGGCTGGAGTGCAATGGCGTGATCTCGGCTCACTGCAACTTCTACCTCCTAGGTTCAAGCAATTCTCCTGCCTCAGCTTCCTGAGTAGCTGGGACTATAGGCGTGTGCCACCATGCCCAGCTAATTTTTAGTAGAGATGGGGTTTCACCATGTTGACCAGGATGGTCTCAATCTCTTGACCTCGTGATCCACCTGCCTTGGCCTCCCAAAGTGCTGGGATTATAGGTGTGAGCCACTGCGCCTAGACTTTTATTTATTATGATACTCTAAGTTCTGGGGTACATGTGCAGATCGCATAGGATTGTTACTTAGGTATACACACATGCTATTGTGGTTTACTGCATCTATCCCCCCATCATCTACATTAGGCATTTCTTCTAATGCTTAATCCCTCCCCAATCCCCCCACCCCCTGCTATTCCTCCCCTAGCTCTCCTATCCCCCAACGGGCCCAAGTGTGTGATGTTCCCCTCCCTGTGTCCATGTGTTCTCATTGTTCAACAACCACTTACGAGTGAGAACATGCAGTGTTTGGTTTTCTATTCTTGTGTTAGTTTGCTGAGGATGATGGTTTCCAGCTTCATCCATGTCCCTGCAAAGGACATGAACTCATCCTTTTTTATGGCTGCATAGTATTCCATGGTACATATGTGCCACATTTTTTTTATCCAGTCTATCATTGATGGGCATTTGGGTTGCTTTCTAGTGTTTGCTCTCATAAACAGTGCCACAATGAACATACCTGTGCATGTGTCTTTATAATAGAATCATTTATAATCCTTTGGGTATATACCCAGTAATGGGATTGTTTGACATGTCAGCTTGGCTAGGCTGTATTATTCAATTATTTAATCAAACACTAATATAAGTGTTGCTGTATTTTGATTTTTTTATAGATGTATGTGATTAACATCTACAATCAATTGACTTTCATAAAATAAATCACTTTCTATATGTGAGTGACTGCGCCTCATTCAATCAGTTTAAAGTCCTTAAGAGCAGAACAGGTTTCCCAGAGAAGATACATTGCCTCCTGACTGCAGCATTAACAACTATTTGTTGTTTCTAGCTTGCCAGCCTGCCCTATGGCTTTTGAACTTGTCAGCTTCACAATTGCATAAAGTAGTTCCTTAAAATAAATCTCTCTCTCGTCCTTCTTTCTCTCTATTGATCAATCAATCAACAGAGAGAGATATACAGAAAGATATCTATATATAAATATACCTGGATATCTAGATAAATATCTAGAAATAGATATACAGAGATACAAAGATGCCTATATTTATTTATGATTTACTAATATAAATATATAACTTTTATATTCATTTAAATATATAAATATAAAGGCCTTTATATAAATATAAAATTTATACAAATTTATGTTTATACAGAGACCTCTCCAGACAAAGAGAAAGTGAGAAAAATCTCTTTCCGCGCTATTTTTATATTTCATTTTCTTTTTTTTCTTTTTTTTTTTTAAAGACAAGATCTTGCTCTATCACACAGGCTGGGGTGTAGTGGTACAATTATAATTCACTATAACCTCAAACTCCTGGGCTCAAGTGATCCTTCCACCTCAGCCCCTTGAGTAGCTGGAACTACAGGCATGAACCACTGCACCCAGCTCAGCATCTTATTTCAAATCTCACTGCAGCATCTGCTTCTGAAGTTCCAGCCTGAAATAGTCGCTACAAAATATGTATCATATGGATTCTGTTTCTCCGGAGAATTGTAACTGAGGCAGAGTGCTTGAGGAACAGAAAGAAGGCCAGAATTACTGGAGCAAAATGGAAGTAGAGCAAGGAAGGGTAGACTGGTGGGAGAGTGATGTTCAATGAGAGCAAAGAGATAGGGAATGGCCAGGTTATCTTAGGTCTTGTAATTCCACAAAACAAGAATCTACAGATGTAATGACAAGTAACAGGTTAAGTGAAGAAGAACATCAAACTTTTACAGATCTGAAAATTGGATTAGGTGTCTTACCTATCAGAATATCAAATATCCCAAAGATTGATAACCCACTTTGTTGGTGAGGCTATAGGGAAACAAACACTCTCAAATATCTCTGATGGGAGGATAAAAGGGCATAACCTTATGGAGGGGGATTTGGCAATATCTAACAAAACTACATATGCATTTATCAGTTGATTAAGCATTCGCAATTCAAGGAATTTACGTTAAAGATGTGGAAGCATGGAAAACATTAAAGGTTATTTTTTGCAGCGTTGTTTGTACTAGCACAATATTGGAAATGACCTAAATGTCCATCCATAGGCAATTGGTCAATGAACTCTAGTGTGTGCACATTGTAGAGTTCCGTGCAGCTGTTGGAAAAACAAAAAAGAAGAAGATCCTTTTGTACTAATATGGAGTGCCTTCTAGGATGTTTGTTAAGTAAAAAGCAAGGAGCAAATGAATATAAGGAGAATGCTAATTTTAACATACGAAGGAAAGAGAAGTGTGTGTGTGTGTGTGTGTGTGTGCACGTGTGCACACGCACGCATGTTTATTTTTGGAAAAACAAAACTTCAGGCCAAAAAAAAAAAGGCAGGAATAAGACAATGGTTTCCTATGGAATGGAAATGAGACTTCCTTGAGGATAACTTTTTACACGGTTTTGACTTTACATAAATATTTCAAGTAATCTAAAAGTGAAAGTAAAACAATGTGGTCGATACAGAAATGTGCCCCCTGGATTCCCTTCAAGGAAGCACCAGCTGCCCAGATGTGGGGAGTGCAGACAGCAGACAATCCCCAGCTGTCAGCAGTTTCAGAGTGGCCTGGGCTGTAGAACTGTCTCATGCAAAGTCATATCCTTCCTGGAGACAACCACAAGCTATGACTAAGAGAAGCAGAGGCATGAGGCCCAATGCAGGACAACTCTGTTGGACAATATTCCAGAGCTCTCCACCAGGTCGGCCAAGGTTTTGTGTTGCCTACATCACAGTTGTCATCTCTCTTTTCCTAAATTGTGTATCCTCTGTCTTCTCTTCACAGGTGTTGATCTTTAATCTTGCACCCCAAAGTCCATTTCAGCATCTGCTTCTGAAGAACCTAGTCTGCAACATTTGCAGTGAAGAATAGGATTTCCAACCACCTGGCTGGCAATAAGGAACCCTTCGCTGATGGTTAGGGGGAAGATACACAGCCCCTGAAACAAGATGGTGGTCCAATTTTTCACTGGCTATGAGTTTGTTGGAAAGGTTCACCAGTGAAAGTAAATACACTAAAGAGTGCCTTGTATCTCCTGTCTTGAGAAGTACAAAGAAATAGTAGCTCTAAGGATAACAATATTGGATGGCTATCCTCAAGTGCCACTGATGCCTTAAAGAAAGATAGTGAACAGCTGAGGGCCAGTAACAGATAATTTAAAAGGTCTCTGGTAGCCAGAAGCCTTCTTTGTTTACATACAAATAAGCTTATCTCTTACAGCCAGGAGGGCAGAGAAAGTTAAAGTTAAAAGACTTAATAGTTGGTGGATGAATTTTAAAGAAAGTTAATGTTCAATAATGACAGGTCTGTTATACCAAGGTTAGAGTGGTGGTGGGGAAAATCCGGACATGGAAACATTTGAACCTATATCTTAAGGGTGCAAAAGAAATTGTGGTTTACTTTTGCATCAACCTAATATATATATATATATATATATATATATATATATATATATAGAGAGAGAGAGAGAGAGAGAGAGAGAGAGAGAGAGAGAGAGAGAGATACATAGTCAGGAAGGTCTCTGCAACACCATGGCAAGTAAACATGGTGATTTCTCCAGTCTCTCCATAAAGAGACATATGGCCATTTATTTCGGTAACTGTGCACCAGGGAAAGGAAATATCCAGACGTTTAAAGGACTAGTGAACCCATGATCTAGGCTGACATTGATATCTAGAGTGCTGATGCATCATTTTGGTTCCCTTTCAGAGTGGAAATATGTTAAGGCCCAGTGATAGAGTCCTGATGAGCAACATGCTTTCACTCAGATCTTTGAGTCCATATTCACACCCACTTGCCATTTCCCCAGTCTTGGAATTAGAATAGATATACTTGGTAGTTAGCATAATTACACATTGGCTTCTTAGCCTGTAGAGTAAGAGTGAAGACCAAATGGAAACCTCTGCAATGACCACCCCTTGCCAAGATAATAGATACAAAACACAGTACTGCTTCCCAGCAGAAATTAGTGTTGCCCTTAAGAATCTAACGGACACAGCAGTGGTGGTTCCAACCATTTAATTCACTAGTCTGACCTCTGCAGAAACTGGATAAATCCTGGAGAACAACAAAACTACCATAAGCTTAACCAGCTAGAACCCCTGATCACAGCCACCATGCCAGACATATCTTCCCTAGAGATGATTAATATGATGCCATATTGTATGGTATGTAACCACTGATTTAATGAATATGTATTTTTTTCTGCCCAAATCAGGATTACCTGGAACAGTTTTGCCCCAAGATCTCTGTTAACTTTCCCATTCTCTGTCATAAAATTCTCTCAAAGAGATCTGGACCATCTGGACATTATAGAACATCACTCAATCCACTACATTAATGGCATTATGTTGACACGCTACATAAGCAAGAATTGGCCGGCATACTGGAGGCCTTAGTAAGACACATGTGTTTGGAAGGGTGGAAGAGACACCCCGCAGAGTTTCAGAGGCCTGCCACATCCATAAAACATTTAAAGTTTCAGTGATCAGGGTTGTGTTGGGACATTTCCTTAAAAGTAAAAGAAAACTTATTGCCTCTGGTACCTTCTTCCACAAAACAGGAAGTATATCAGCTAGTAGGCTTTGGGTCATAGAGGCAACACATTCCATATCTAGTGTATATCTCAGTATATCTGGCTCATGAAATATTGTTATGTGCATTTGTAGTATTTATTTTTACTCTATTTTTAAGGTGCTTAAGAGGCAGAGTAGGGTTTCCAGCTCACCAAGATCAGTAACAATGCCACTGGGAATATTTTTAACAATTTCCCATCAGGTATCTATAATAACATTCCTTTGGGAGACACCCAGGATGTGATCACTGGGTCATAGGGCAAACACACACCTAAGTTACTATGAGCAAAGTGAGTTTCCAGAATGAAACTCCCACCAGCAGTGCAGTACTTACCAAAACTTGGTGTCATTCATCTTTGTAATTTTTTCCACTTGACAGCTTCATATGGCATCTCATTAAAAATGTCAGTTTCTTTGGTTATTAGTGAATTCAAGAATCTTTTAGTATGCATACTGGACACTGGGCTTCCTTGCCTGTGAGTGGTTATTTATGTCCTATGCCTATTTTTAAAATTATATCCTCACTTCAATTCTAACCTTCACTTCATTTTAAATTTGTTTATTGTTGATACTGATGATTTGTTGGTTTCAAATCTTGCAAATAACTTTCCTTAGTCAGTTACCTGTCTATTAATGTTAACTATGGTGTCTCATCCTGAACAGAAGCTGTTAATTTTTTCTTAATTTTGAAGTAATCAATATCCATTTTTCATCTTATTTTTTGTCTTTAGAGTCTTGTTTAGGAAGCTTTTCTCCAGTCATATATCACAAATATATTCTTTTGTATTTTCTTCCATTATCTCTATTGTTTACCTATTGTCTGTCTGTCTATTTAGATGGTGTAAGGTAGAGACCAATTATATATTTCTAATGAAGTAGTTAATTCACCACTGACAATAGGCACTTTCATTTCTCCATTGTTTTAGGGTGTAAATTTTGCATATCAATTTTTAATAGACACAAACATACAAATGTTATGTGTTCTGTTTCACTGGCCTACTTACTCATTCCTGTTCCAGCATCATATTGTCTTTTGCTAGTAAAGCTTTGATTCTGTCTTAATAACTGATAAGACATGCTTCTTCTCTTTCCTCTTATTTATTAAAATTGACAGTATAAATTTCTATTCATAAGTATAAAATTTATGAGTTTATCGGGTTTTTCTCAAAATGTCAGCAGAATTTATAGGAGGAATTGCCTTTAATTTATATATTAAATATGAGTCATACTATTCTAAACTGAACCATCATAAGCATACCTGTCTCTCCATTTACTCACATCTTCTATATTCTTTCAAGAAGGTTTACATTTTTGGTTAATGATTAGTTTTTGTTGGTTTTGTTAATGATATCCTATTTTCAATTACATTTAAAGCTGGAAGTGGTTAATAATAGCATTTTGAAAGGAAATTCATTTGGTAGTAAGTTGATGTTTGTAAAATGAAGACTTTTTTTTTTTTTTTTTTTTTTTTTTTTTAGACAGAGTCTTGCTCTGTCTCTCAGGCTGGAGTGCAGTGGTGCAATCTTGGCTCAATGCAACCTCCTCCTACTGGGTTCAAGCAATTATCCTGCCTCAGCCTCCCAAGTAGCTGGTATTACAGGCATGCACCACTATGCCTGGCTAAATTTTTTTTTGTATTTTTAGTAGAGACAGGGTTTCACCATGTTGGCCAGTCTGGTCTCGATCTCCTAACCTTGTGATCTGCCCTCCTTGGCCTTCCAAAGTGCAGGGATTACAGGCATGAGCCACCACACCTGGGCATGAAGACACTTTAAACCACTGTCTGCGTGTCTGTCTCCTTCCATGAGGAATCTCATACCCAATTGTATTTACTCACTTCCACCCTGCTTGGGACCACCATTCTAGCTTCTTTTTCCCCATTATTAAAAATATAATGTTTAATGAAATCAAAATATTATGGAGTCTGGTATAACCTCTATGTTTACATGCGTTTAAGATTTTTCTTTCATTCAAATCCTTTTCAACTTTGATTTTTCTTAACTCAGAAGATAAGTGCTTTCAAGGTGTTTTCAGACCCAGAAGTGACCAGCCTGATTCTAATATCTTACCAACGTTTGTATCAGCTGCTAGGGAAGTGATCCATTTATATAAACTAAGATGATTCATGCTATAATCTCTTGGTTTTTTGTAAGAATTACCATAATAATTTAGAAAAAAAATGGCTGTGGACTGCTTATGATAGCTGCATGAATGGGGGAATAATATAATTACATGTTATTGCAGTGGGAATTTATGGAGGAGAAAATATGATTATAGAATTTTTTTAAAGTATACACTAGAGTATTATATCTTTATATGTAGTTACAAAGATATTACTATATTTTGTTTTGATAAAGATGCTAATATTTTGAATTATGACTGACATTACTTAGTGTGAGCTCTAAAACTGCTGCTGATCTTAGATAAATTTGCATAAGGCAGAAAATAAGTTTTTTAGGTAGGAAAAAAATCCTCCTGTTGCTGAGAATTATATCTATTACTAAGATGTTTTAGTAATAATTCTATTGTAGAATGTCCCAATGTGAACCTGATAGTAACAGAAAAAGGTTTAGTTCCAGAATAATAAACTTGACCTTATGTGTAACTTACTGAAATATATTTTTCCTGTGCATTTGTAGAATAAAGAAGGTTAGGAACCTTTGCTGTCACTCAAGATATTTTGATTCTGATAAGCAGAAATGATGAGAAAATTAAGTAAAATTTAAGAAATTTGTAATTTTAGTTTACATACTTATTAACTTGTCAAAATTAGAATCAATGCTACAGGTTTTTTTTTGTTTTGTTTTGTTTGGTTTGGTTTGTTTGTTTTTGTCTAGATAAGCCCTCTCCTAAGTTCTCTATTTTTATTTTATTTTCCCTTTTTTTAAAATTGCATTTTAGGTTTTGGGGTACATGTGAAGAACATGCAAGATTGTTGCATAAGTACACACGTGGCAGTGTGATTTGCTGCCTTCCTCCCCTTCACCTATATCTGGCATTTCTCCCCATGCTGTCTCTCCCAACTCCCCACCCCACACTGTCCCTCCCCTATTTCCTCACAACTGATGCTAGTGTGTAGTGCTCCCCTCCCTGTGCCCATGTGTTCTCATTGTTCAACACTCGCCTATAAGTGAGAACATGCGGTGTTTGATTTCCTGCTCTTGTGTCAGTTTGCTGAGAATGATGGTTTCCAGGTTCATCCATGTCCCTACAAAGGACACGAACTCATCGTTTTTTATGGTTGCATAGTATTCCATGGTGTATATGTGCCACATTTTTCCTGTCCAGTCTATCATCGATGGGCATTTGGGTTGGTTCCAAGTCTTTGCTATTGTAAACGGTGCTGCAATGAACATTCGTGTGCATGTGTCCTTATAGTAGAACAATTTATAATCCTTTGGATATATACCCAGTAATGGGATTGCTGGGTGAAATGGAATTTCTATTTCTAGGTCCTTAAGGAATCGCCACACTGTATTCCACAATGGTTGAACTAATTTACACTCCCACCAACAGTGTAAAAGTGTTCCTATTTCTCCACATCCTCTCCAGCTTCTGTTGTCTCCAGATTTTTTAATGATCACCATTCTAACTGGCGTGAGACGGTATCTCAATATAGTTTTGATTTGCATTTCTCTAATGACCAGTGATGATGAGCATTTTTTCATGTTTGTGGGCCTCATGTATGTCTTCTTTGGTAAAGTGTCTGTTCATATCCTTTGCCCACTTTTGAATGGGCTTGTTTGCTTTTTTCTTGTAAATCTGTTTTAGTTCTTTGTAAATTCTGGATATCAGCCCTTTGTCAGATGGGTAGACTGCAAAAATTTTTTCCCATTCTGTTGGTTGCTGATTCACTCAAATAACTGTTTCTTTTGCTGTGCAGAAGCTGTGGAGTTTCATTTGGTCCCAATTGTTTGTTTTGGCTTTTGTTGCCAATGCTTTTGGTGTTTTCGTCATGAAATCCTTGCCTACGCCTATGTCCTGAATGGTTTTGCCTAGATTTTCTTCGAGGGTTTTTATGGTGTTAGGTCTTATGTTTAAGTCTTTAATCCATCTGGAGTTAATTTTAGTGTAAGGTGTCAGGAAGGAATCCAGTTTCTGCTTTCTGCATGTGGCTAGCCAGTTTTCCCAACACCATTTATTAAACAGGAAATCCGTTCCCCATTGCTTGTTTTTGTCAGGTTTGTCAAAGATCGGATGGTTGTAGATATGTTGTGTTGCCTCTGAGGCCTCTGTTCTGTTCCATTGGTCTATATCTCTGTTTTAGTACCAGTACCATGCTGTTTTTGTTACTGTAGCCTTGTAGTATAGTTTGAAGTCTGGTAGTGTGATGTCTCCAGCTTTGTTCTTTTTGCTTAGAATTGACTTGGCTATGCAGGCTCTCTTTTGGTTCCATATGAAGTTTAAGGTGTTTTTTTCCAGTTTTGTGAAGAAGGTCATTGGTAGCTTAATGGGGATAGTGTTGAATCTGTACATTACTTTGGGCAGTATGGACATTTTCACAATGTTTATTCTTCCTGAACATGAACATGGAATGTTTCTCCATCTGTTTTTGTCCTCTCTTATTTCGTTAAGCAGTGGTTTGTAGTTCTCCTTGAAGAGGTCCTTTGCGTTCCTTGTTAGTTGTATTCCTAGGTATTTTATTCTCTTTGTAGCAACTGTGAATGACAGTTCATTCTTGATTTGGCTCTCTTTATGTCTGTTATTGGTGTACAGGAATGCTTGTGATTTTTGCACATTGATTTTGTATCCTGAGACTTTGCTGAAGTTGCTTATCAGTTTCAGGAGATTTGGGGCTGAGGCAATGGGGTCTTCTAGATATACAATCATGTCATCTGCAAATAGAGACAGTTTGACTTCCTCCTTTCCTATTTGAATGCCCTTTATTTCTTTTTCTTGCCTGATTGCCCTGGCTAGAACTTCCAGTACTATATTGAATAGGAGTGGTGAGAGAGGGCATCCTTGTCTAGTGCCAGATTTCAAAGGGAATGCTTCCAGTTCTTGCCCATTCAGTATGATATTGGCTGTTGGTTTGTTGTAAATAGCTTTTATTATTTTGAGATATGTTCCATCAGTGCCTAGTTTATTGAGGGTTTTTAGCATAAAGGACTGTTGAATTTTGTCAAAGGCCTTCTCTGCATCAATTGAGATAATCATGCGGTTTTTGTCTTTGGTTCTGTTTATGTAGTGAATTACGTTTATAGACTTGCGTATGTTGAACCAGCCTTGCATCCCTGGGATGAATCCTACTTGATCATGATGGATAAGCTTTTTGATATGCTGTTGCAATCGGCTTGCCAGTATTTTATTGAAGATTTTTGCATCTATGTTCATCACGGATAGAAGTTTTCTTTTCTTGTTGAGTCTCTGCCAGGCTTTGGTATCAGGATGATGTTTGTCTCGTAAAATGATTTGGAAAGGATTCCCTCTTTTTGGATTATTTGGAATAGTTTCAGAAGGAATAGTACCAGCTCCTCTTTGTATGTTTGGTAGAATTTGGCTATGAACCCATCTGGACCTGGGCTTTTTTTGGATGGTAGGCTCTTAATTGCTGCCTCAACTTCAGACCTTGTTATTGGTCTGTTCACGGTTTTGACTTTTTCCTGGTTTAGGCTTGGGAGGAGGCAAACGTCCAGGAATTTATCAATTTCTTCCAGATTTACTAGTTTATGTGCATAGAGTTGTTTGTAATAATCTCTCATGATGGTTTGAATTTCTGTGGAGTTTGTGGTGATATCCCCTTTATGGTTTTTTATTGCATCTCTTTGGTTATTCTCTCTTTTCTTTTTTATTAATCTGCCTAGTGGTCTGTCTATTTTGTTGATCTTTTTGAAAAACCAGCTTCTGGATTTATTGATTTTTTTTGAAGGGTTTTTTGTGTCTCTGTCTCCTTCTGTTCTGCTCTGATCTTAGTTATTTCTTGTCTTCTGCTAGGTTTTGAGTTTTTTTGATCTTGCTCCTCTAGCTCTTTCAATTTTGATGCTGGGGTGTCAGTTTTCGATCTCTCCTTGCTTCTCATGTGAGGACCTATTGCTATATATTTTCCTCTAGAGACTGCTTTAAATGTATCCCAGAGATTCTGGTATTTTGCGTCTTTGTTCTCGTTGGTTTCGAAGAACATCTTTATTTCTGCCTTCATTTCATTGTTTATCCAGTCAACATTCAAGAGCAAGATTGTTCAGTTTCCATGAAGCTGTGCGGTTCTGTGTTAGTTTTTGAATTCTGAGTTCTAACTTGATTGCACTGTGGTCTGAGAGACTGTTTGTTATAATTTCCATTCTTTTGCATTTGCTCAGGAGTGATTTGCTTCCAATTACATGGTCAATTTTAGAGTAGCACCAGTTTTAGAGTAGTACTGAGAAGAATGTATATTCTGTGGATTTGGAGTGGAGAGTTCTGTAAATGACTATTAGATTTGCTTGTTCCAGGTCTGAGTTCAAGTCCTGGATATCCTTATTAATTATTTGGATAAAATTATTAATAATTTTCTGTCTTGTTGATCTGTCTAATATTGACGATGGGGTGTTAAAGTCTTCCACTATTATTGTGTGGGAGTCTAAGTCTCTTTGTAAGTCATTAAGAACTTGCCTTATATATATGGGTGCTCCTGTATTGGATGCGTATATATTTAGGATCATTAGCTCTTCTTGTTGCAGTGATCATTTTACCATTATGTAATGCCTTTCTTTGTCTCTTTTGATCTTTGTTGCTTTAAAGTCTATTCTATCAGAATGGAGAATTGTGACTCCTGCTTTTTTGTTGTTCTCCATTTGCTTGGTAAATCTTCTTCCATCCCTTTATTTTGAGCCTTTGTGTATCCTTGCATGTGAGATGGGTTTCCTGGATACAGCACAACAATGCATTTTGGCTTTTTATCCAATTTGCCAGTCTGTGTCTTTTGATTAGGGCATTTAGTCCATTTACATTTAGGGTTAATATTGTTATGTGTGAATTTGATAGTGCCATTTTGTTGCTAGCTGGCTGTTTTGCCCTTTAGTTGATGCAGATTCTTGATTGTGTCGATGCTCTTTACCATTTTGTACGTTTTCGGAATGGCTGGTACTGGTTGTCCTTTATATGTGTAGAGCCTCTTTCAGGAGCTCTTGTAAAGCAGGCCTGGTGGTGATGAAATCTCTGAGTAGTTGCTTGTTTGCAAAGAATTTTATTTTTCCTTCACTTATGAAGCTTAGTTTGGCTGGATAGGAGATTCTGGGTTGAAAGTTCTTTTCTTTAAGGATGTTGAATATTGGCTTGCAGGGTTTCTGCTGAGAGATCTGCTGTGAGTCTAATGGGCTTCCCTTTGTGGGTAACCCGACCTTTCTCTCTGGCTGCCTGTAGCATTTTCTCTTTCATTTCAACCCTGGTGAATCTGATGATTATGTGCCTTGGGGTTGCTCTTCTTGAGGAGTATCTTTGTGGTGTTCTCTGTATTTCCTGGATTTGAATATTGGCCTGCCTTGCTAGGTTGGGGAAGTTTTCCTGGATAACATCCTGAAGAGTATTTTCCAGCTTGGATTCATTCTCTTTCTCACATTCAGGTACACCTATCAAACGTAAATTAGGTCTTTTCACATAGTCCCACATTTCTTGTAGTCTTTGTTCATTCCTTTTTACCCTTTTTTCTCTATTCTTGCCTTCTTGTTTTATTTTATTGAGTTGATCTTCAACCTCTGATATCCTTTCTTCTGCTTGGTCAATTCAGCTGTTGAAACTTGTGCATGCTTCGCGAAGTTCTCGTGTTGTGTTTTTCAGCTTCATCAGTTCACTTATATTCCTCTCTATGTTGTCTATTCTCATTAGCATTTCGCCAAATTTTTTTTCAAGGTTCTTAGTTTCTTTGCATTGGTTTAGAACATGTTCTTTCATCTCTCAGAAGTTTCTTATTACCCACCTTCTGAAGTCTGATTCTGTCATTTCATCACACTCATTCTCCATCCAGCCTTGTTCCCTTGCTGGTGAGGAGTTGTGATCCCTTGTAGGAGAAGAGATGTTCTGGTTAAGGGTGTTTTCATCCTTTTTGTGCTATTTTCTTCCCATCTTTGTGGATTTATCCACCTGTTGTCTTTGTAGTTGCTGACTTTCAGATTGGGTCTCTGGGTGAACTTCCAATTTGTAGATGATGAAGTTATTTCTGTTTCTTAGTTTTCTTTCTAACAGTCTGGCCTGTCTGCTGTAGGACTGCTGTGGTCCATTCCTGGCCTTGCTTGCCTGGGTATCACCTGCAGCAGATGCAGAACAGTAAGGGTCGCTACCAGTTTCTTTTTCTGCTATGTTTGTCCCGGAAGGATACCCACCAAATGTTAGTCTGTTCTCTCCTTTATGAGGTGACTCCTTGAACATACGGGGGTTAGGGAGCTGCTTGAGGAGACAGTCTGTCCTTTATTGAAGCTCAAGTGCTAAGCTGTGAGCTCTGTTGTTCATTCAGAGTTGCTGGGCAGGTACGTTTAGGTCTGCTGCAGCAGAACTCATAAACTCCTTTCTTTTTTTCCCAGGTGCTGTGTCCCAGGGAGTTAGAGCTTTATTTATGAGTTTCCGTTGTGCTGCTGCTTTTTTTTTTCAGAGTTGCCCTGCCCAGCGAGGAGGCAGCCTAGTCACTGTCTGCCTGCAGAGACTTTGCTGAGCTGTTTTGGGCTCTGCCCAGCTGCCGTGTGATCTTCCCTGCAGTCCTGTTTATATGGGTATAGTTAGAACTGCCTCAGCAATGGTGGACCACCTCTGTAATGGTGGACTCTCTCTGTAATGGCAGGTTGCCTCAGCAACGGCGGGTTGCCTTGGCAATGGCAGGCTGCCTCTGCAGTGGTGGACTACCTCCGTAGTGGTGGAGTGTCTCGGTAATGGTGGACACCCCTCCCCCACAGAGCTGGACCATCCTGGGTTCAGCTGTGCTTGCTGTGAAACTCTCAACCCAGAGCGTTTTTAATTGCTGTTTTGTTTTTTTGTGTGTGTCGGGGTGGGTTCAGCTGAGCCTGATCATTGGACTCCCTGACTCAGTCTGTTTTTTTTTTTTTTTTTTTTTTTAGTTGAATGGTTGACTCTCTCCCAGGTGTTCCAGTCACCTGTTGAAAACGCGCCAGGATCTGTGTGATTTCCCATGCGGCGACTCACTGAACCAGCTGAAACAGTGGTGCTGAGATTTGTGGTGGTTTTTTTGCCCAGGATTCTCATGGCCTGGCTCCCTGTTTCAGTTCCTTTTTAAATCAGATGAATGGGCAATCTGCCTTCCTGGGTCTCCAATCGCCAGCTGAAAGGGCACCCAGACCAGTGTATTTTGTATGGAGAACCACCATGCCAGGGCACTGGCAAAACAGCCGCGCTGGCCAAAACAGCCATGCTGGTGACCCGTGGGGCTCCTCTGCCTGGGAATCTCCTGGTCTGTGGGCAATAAAAATCTGTCTGGAAATGTGGCGTCCACTTACCCTCTCTGCTTTCACTGGGAGCTGCAATCCTGAGCCGTTCCTAGTTGGCCATCTTGGGTCCTCTCCAGTTCTCTCTTTAAAATGTCTATCTCCTCAGTCACTTACACTCTTCCAGAAATAAATCACACTCACTTCCCCTACCTCATTTTATTGTGTATGAAAATTTCATCTTTCAGTTGTAATTGCATTTTTTAGTTCTCACTATGGAACATAGCTTCATTTTGAATTATAAATCTCCTTCGGTTTCCTTGCCATCATCCTGTTGTGGTTTCCTTCCAGAATTCCTCCTTGTTCAGCCTCCTGAGTAGCTGAGACTATGGACCTGCACTACTACGCCCAGCTCCTCTTTCATTTCTAATACAGGTAACTTGTTTCTTTTCTCTTTCCCCCCTTGGTTAATCTAGTAGAAGTTTAACAAATTTACTGATCTTTTCAAAGAGCCAATTTTTTATCTTGTTTATTTTCTCTGTTGTTTTCCTTTTTTCAATTTTATTGATCTCTGCTCTAATTTTTAGTGTTTTTTTCTAGTTGCATTTTAGGTTTGGGGGTACATTAGTGTTTCTTTACTTCTGCTTTCTTTCAGATTAAATTGATCTTCTTTGTCTAATGTCCTAAGATGAGGGATTAGAGTATTAATTCTAGATATTTCTTTTTTACTAATATATTTTGTTTAAATCTCTCAAAAGAGATTTTATTTTATTATCTATGTACAAAGTTGACTAATATATTACTTTAACATATTATAAATCTCCTTTTAATTATTGCTTTTACTGCATGTTACAAATTCAATAAGTTGTATTTTAATTTGCCTTTAATTCAGAATATTTTAAAATTTCTCTTGAGGCTTTTTCTTTGGCCCATGTATTATTTAGAAGTGTGTTGCTCATTTTTCAAATACTTAAGGAGTTTTTCAACGATCTTATTGATTTCTAGTTTAATTCTCTTCTTGTCGGACAGCACTCATTGTATAATTTTTATTCTTTTAAATTTGTTAAGGTATGCTTTATGTCTCAGAATGTGGTCTAGCTTGATAAATATTCTATGTGAGCTTGAGAAGAATGTGTGTTTTGCTGTTGTTGGATAGCGTGTTCTGAAAATGTCAATTAGATCAAATTGATTGAGCATGTTGTTCAGTCAACTATATCCTTACTAATTTTTGCCTGCTTAATCTATCAATTACTGAGAGAGGAATTCCAACTATTAGTTAATTTGTCTATTTCTCCTTTGACTTCTATCATCTTTTTTTCTTTTTATTTTTGAGTCAGGGTCTTGCTGTGTTGCCCTGGCTGGAGTCCAGTGGTGTGATCATAGCTCACTGTAGCCTCTATGAGTTCCATCACTTTTTGCCTCACATATTCGGATGCCTCCTTTAACCTTGATAATTTTTCTCATTCCGAAGTCTGCTTTGTCTGAAATTATTACAGTTATTTGAGCTTTCTTTTGATTTGTGTTAGCATAGTATAGCTTTCTCTCTTTACTTTTAACTATTTGAATCTTCATACTTAAAGAGAGTTTTGGCCAAGTGTCATGGTGCATACCATAGTCCTAGCTACTCAGGAAGCTGAGACAGGAGTATCACTTGAGACTAGGAGTTCAAGGATACAGTGGGAAGAAAGACCTTGTCTGCTACTTCTGCCTGTAATAGAGCTCCCATAACACAGGGCTTGGGGAAATGAAAAACAGCAGTTACCTGTCCATCTTTGGTCATCATAGTCCTAGACTGGGAGCAGGGTGGTGTGAAATAGATGGGATAGTAGGGAAGGAGAGAGGAATCCCATTCTTTTTGGTACCAATACCTGAAGTAAAGCTTTTATCATGTGTAGCTGAGGAAGGCCATGATGGAATAGTTTGTGGCTTAAATGTTCCAGCCTCTCACTTTTCTTACTCAAGATTTAGTAAATTCTCTTGAATGAATGTTTCTTCTTTTGCTGGGTGTCCTTAGTACAGTTCCAAAGATGGGAATGATTTTTTAAATTATTTTCATTAGTTAAATTGTTATTTTGCTGGGGAGAGGGCCCACTGAGCTCCTTAATTTATCATTCTAAAAGTCCTTCCCCAAACACATTTTTTAGCAGGTGCAAGGTCTGGTATGGTGAATTGGAATGTGGAGGAACAAGGTAGGACAGAGTGCAACAACGCAAGATCTTATCACACTATTCGGAATGGAACAAAATTTAAACTTATGAATTGTTTATTTCTGGAATTTTCCATTTAACATTTTCAGACTGGCTGACCACAAGTAACTGAAATTGCAGAAGGCAAAATCATGCATAGGGAAGGACTACTGTTTTCTCTTATCATGTCAATTATTCTTTAAAAGTGTTTTAGTGGTTACCCTAGAGTTTCCATTAGGAATCTCAAAAACTTTATGAAAAATGAGTATTATGAGAAAACTCTACATGGATTTAAAAAATTTCAGGCATTGAGATAAACTTGATAAAACATTTCTAAACAGGATCTGGCATGAGGGACAAAGATAAATAAGACATCAGTTTGAAACGAGCCCCTATCAAAACAACATAAATTTGTTAAAAATGAAGCAAGAAAAAGCATCAAATTTATGCTTAAGCTTGGGTGGGAAAATGGTGAAATCATTGATGCTTTACAGAAAGTTCATAGGCATAATGCCCTAAAGCAATTAGCAGTTTACAGATGGATAATTCATTTTAAGAAGGGATGAGACAATGTTGAAGAGAAGCCCATAGCAGCAGGACAACCACATCAATTTGCAAGGGAAAAGTTCATCTTGTTGTGCCCTAATCGAAGGGGACTAATGATTAACACTAGCCAATACCATTGGTTCCGCTTATAGAATTCTGACTAAAAATTAAAGTTGAGTAAACTTTCCACTCAATTGGTGCCAAAACCATTCATCCCAGAGGAACTGCAGAAAAGAGCAGAGCTTTCGATGGAAATTTTAAACAAGCGCAGTTGAAGCCCTGAAGCATTTCTTCAAAGAATCATAACAGAAGATGAAATGTGTCTTACCAGTACAATCTTGAAGACAAAGCACAATCAAAGCAATGGCTACCAAGAGGAGGAAGTGGTCCAGGCAAGGCAAAAGTGGGCAAATCAAGAGCAAAGGTTATGGCAACAGTTTATTGAGGATGCTCAAGGCATTTTGCTTGTTGATTTTTTGGAAGGCCAAAAAATAATAATACATGTTTATTATGAGAGAGTTTTAAGAAAGTTAGCCAAAGCTTCAGCAGAAAAAAAGCTTTAGCAGAAAAACGTCCAGGAAATCTTCACCAGAGAATTCTCTACCACAACAATCTTCCTTCTTATTCCTCTCATCAAACGAGGGCAGTTTTGTGAGTATTTTGATGGGAAATCATTAGGCATTCACTTTGCCATCTTAATTTGGCTTTTTCTGACTTCTTTTTGTTTCTTGATCTCAAAACGGTCTTTAAAGGGCACGTATTTCTCTTCAGTTAATAATGAAAAAAAGACTGCATTGACTTGGTTGAATTCCCAGGACCCTCAGTTCTTTAGGGATGGACTAAATGGCTGACATAGTGCTTACAAAAGTGTCAAACTTGATGGAGCTTACATTAAGAAATAAAGTTTTTATTTTTACTTTTATCTATTAATTTCATTTTCCATGAACTTTTTGTCTCCTCATCTGAACTATTTTAAGTCTACCTTTAAATAACACTATGCCACTTCACACATAGTATAGATACCTTATTACAGTATTAGTAATTCTTCTATCTCATTCTTTATGACATTGTTAACCAAAAAGGAAAAAACTGAGGTGAAATTAATATAAGTGGGGAGTTTGTTTGGACCAAACTTGAGGACTGTAACCTGGGAGCATATATTCAAGTTGCCCTAAATATATGCTCCAATTAGTGGTAGTTACAAGTGGATTTTCAGAGAAAAAGAAGAAGCAATTTCTGAGTTGCTTACCAAGAATTTTACATTAAAATAATGCAAGCGATTGATTGCTACGTATTGCTCTTTTTCTTACAAATTTCAGAATTTCCAGAAGCTAACAAGAAAAGCAGCTCATCAAGAACAAATGACTGTAAACAATTGCTCTCAGGCATAGGAGGGTGAGGTTGGGTAACTGAAGTCTCACAGTCTCTCTGGGCCTGATGAAGTTTGCATACCTCACATAACTAAGACTGCTCTGAGTTATAGTTCTTTTCTCAACATTACTGTCATTCTTTTTGTTTGTCTTATACTGTAATCACCTAGTACTATTATTAAAATTGTTGCTTTAAACAAAGTTATTCTTTAAATCAATTAAGAAGAAAAATATGATAAACACAAGCTTAACCAAGAAAAGAGAAAAATATAATTTCTTTTACCTCATTTATTCTCCAATGCTCTGTGTTTTTTTAATGTAAATCCAAGTTTCTGACTGATGTCGTTTTCCTTTTTAAATAATTTATTTTACTGCTTCTTTTAGGGTATGTCTGTTGGCAATGAATTCCCAGTTTTTATTTGTCTGAGAAAAAATATGTTTTTTACTTTTGAACTTTAATTTCTTTTGGATATAAAATTCTACATTTGTGAGATTTTTCTTTTATTAAGTATTTTATTCTATTCTTTTCTTGTTTATATGATTTCTGATGAGAAGTCTACTGTTATTCTTATCCTCTTACTTCTAAAGGCAAGTTGGGTTTTTTTCCTCTGACTTTTTTCAAGATTTTCTCTTTGTCTTTGATTTTCTGTAGCTTGAATAAAACAAACCTAAATGTAGTTTTTTGGTATTTGTTTTACTTGTTGTGCTCTGAACTTCCTGGACCTGTGGTTTGGTGTCTGTTATTAATTTTGAAAGATTCTCAGTCATTATAAATTTTAATATTTCTTCTGTTCTTTCTTCTTGTGTTCCAAATGCGTATATTTTACACCTTTTGAAAATGTCTCAGAGTTCTTTTTTTTTTCTTTAATTTTTTTATTGCATTTTAGGTTTTGGGGTACATGTGAAGAACCTGCAAGATTGTTGCATAGGTACACACATGGCAGTGTGATTTGCTGCCTTCCTGCCCCTCACCTATATCTGTCGTTTCTCCCTAGGCATCTCAGAGTTCTTGAATATTCTGTTCTGTCCTGTTTCATTCCTTTTTCTCTCTCTCTTTGTATTTCAGCTTGGGAAGTTTCTATTTACATATCTTCAAGCTCAGTGATTCTTTCTGTGGCTACCTGATGAGCTCATTTAAGGAATTCTTCATTTCTTTTACAGCATTTTGGGATTCTAAATCTTCCTTGTGACTCTTTCTTAGAATTACCATCTTTCTGCTTACCTGACCCATATGTTCTAGCATGTTGTCTAATTGACCTGCTAGAACTTTAAGATATTAATATACTTACTTAAAATTTCCCATCTGATAATTTCATCTTCTGGGTCAGCCCTGTGTTGAGAGTCTACATACAGCTTGGAGAATGATTTCAAGTCTGCTTCATGTCTTTCTCTGATTGCTCCTGAGTAGGTGCAGACTACTATGTGCATGTGCCTTTCAGACCCCGGAATTGTCTGTGATCTCAAAAAGGCTCTTGTTGGCCTTTATTTCTGGTTCTTTCTATTATGGTTGCTAGGCGATTTTGCTTCTACAAGAGTACCAGCCTCCTTTTAACTGTTCTCCACCAAGATAAAACCCCTAGGCATGGATGTTAGTCCCTTCATGTAGATCTGCAAAGTTCCTTGTCTTTATGGTCTGCCTTACCTGCTGGGCAGAACTCCTGCACCACTGCACTAAAGCTTCCTCCCCTCTCTACTTCTAATGACCACCCACTGCAGGGAGGGGGAACAGGCCTGGTGTTCTCAGCTTGTTCTTACTAGTGCAGAACCTTCTGCCTACTAGCCAGTAAGGGCTGAGGTAAATCGGAGTCCTAATATCTTCAGCTTGCCATACTGGGGTAAGGTTTTAGCCCTTGAGAGGAGGTTGTTTGTGAAGAGAGACCTTGTCTGCTATTCCTGCCTGCAATAGAGCTTCCATAACACAGGGCTTGGTGAGGGTAGGAGAAACACCAGCTACCTACCCATCATTTTTCATAGCCCTGGACTGGGAGCAGGGGTTGGTGTGAGGTGGATGCGGTAGTAGGGAGGGGGAGAAGAATCCCATTCTTTTTAGTACACATACCTGAAGTAGAGCTTCCATCATGTGGAACTGATGGGATCTGTAATGGAGTAGTGTGTGGCTTAAATGTCCCAGCCTTTTACTTTTCTTACCCAAGATTTAGTAAATTCTCTTGAATGAATGATTTCTCTTTTGCTGTATGTCCTTAGTACAGTTCCAGAGATGGGAATGATTTTTTTAAATGATTTTCATTAGTTAAATGTTGTTTTTCTGGGGAGAGGGCCTACTGAGCTCCTTAATTCATTACTCTAAAAGTCCTTCTCCACACATTTTTAACAGGTGTGGGAGTTTGGTATGGTAAATTGGAAGGTGGAGGAACCACAGGAAATAATTAGTCCTCACCATCTGCCAGGAGCCAGAGAAAAATGCTTTCCCATTTCTTTCCCAGATAGATGGTCTGGAGACACATTTTTTATAGTGTACAGTCAAGGAACCAGTCATACACAGAGGCAGCCAACTTCTACAAGTGCTGTGTTTCTTTCCTTGCTTTTCTTATTTACTTCCTGATCAAGCACTTGCTCTTAAGCCTATGCCTTAGGTTCTGCTTTCTGGTGAACTCAGAATAAACCCTATTCCATGCCTTTAATTATACTCCTTGCTTTTAAATAAATAAGCTTATTCTGCAGTTCTACAGTTTGTCAAAAACATATTTAAAACTTTTTGGGGGGGTGTGGGGACAGGGTCTCATTAAGTTGCCTAGACTGGAGTGCAGTGGCACAATCTCGGTCGACTGCAACCTCTGTCTCCTGGGCTCAATCAATCCTCCTGCCTCAGTCTCCCAAATAGCTGGGACTACAGGTGCACAGCACCAGGCCTGGCTAATATTCTGTAGTTTTTTTGTAGAAATGGGGTTTTACCATTTTGCCCAGGCTAACATTTTAATCAAACATATATGAAAAAATATGCTGCAATTAACAATACAGTTGTTTCTTGAACAACACAGGTTTTGTGGAAATTTTTTGTTTGGGTTTCTTTTTTTTTTTTTTGGTGCTATTAATTGTATTTATTCCTACAATCATTGTACCCAGTCAACTATGCCAAGCAATTGCATTTTTTAAAACTTCAAAACAATGTCAACATTCTTGTCTTTCTCATCAGTGTCAATATGTTTCCTATGTTGATACATATGCAATGGGTGCACATTTCTTTTTAAACAAAATTCCCATGAGTCCAGCAAATAAATACATTAATATTTTTAAAATACATTGGGTGGGAAAGTAATAATAAAATAATCATGAGTTGCTGGTTTATCAAATGTTTACTGTCTCAGAAATATGGGCCACTCACCTTTACTTTCACCCCATTTTAACTAGTTCTTAAAGACTGCTTATTATGAAAGATGATATGAAGTAAGCTGAGAGTTTTTTTATCCAGTTTTTCAAGTCTAGAAAATCTAGTATAAAGAGGACCTGGTAGCTTGAATGACACAAGTTTGAACTGTGTGGGTGCACTTATGTGAGAATTTTCTTCTGCCTCTTCCATTTCCTTGTCTTCAAGTAGAGTTGGCTGAGGAGGAGGAAGAGCAAGACCAACTCCTGTTTTTCCTCCCCTTCCTCAGCCTACTCAACTAGAAGACGATGAGAAGAAAGACCTTTATATTGATCCACTTCCACTTAATGAATAGTAAATATATTTTTTCTCCCTTATGATTTTCTTTTTTCTTTTTAATTATGCTTTAAGTTCTGGGGTACATGTGCAGATCATGCAGGTTTGTTACACAGTTATACACATGCCATAGTGGTTTGCTGTATCCATTCTCCTGTCATCTGAATTAGGTATTTCTCCTAATATTATCCCTCCTCAATCCTCCCATCCCTTGCTATCCCCCCGCTAGCCCTCTTACCCCCAATAGGCCCCGTTGTGTGATGTTCCCTTCCCTGTGTCCATGTGTTCTCATTGTTTAGCAGCCACTTATGAGTGAGAACATGTGGTGTTTGGTTTTCTATTCTTGTGTCAGTTTGCTGAGAATGATGGTTACATTTTCTTTCTCCTAGCTTACTTTATTTTAAGAATACAGTATATTCTCATATAACATAACATATGTATTAGTCGACTGTTTATCTTATCAGTAAGACTTCTAGCCAACAGTTAGCCTATCTTATCAGTAAGACTTCTAGCCAACAGTTAGGCTATTAGTAGGTAGTTTTGGGGGAGACAAAATTTATACATGGATTTTTGACTGTATGCCATCAGCACCCCTAACCCCTGTGTTGTTCAAGGGCCAGATGTATTTCAACTTTCCCAACTCTTTCTGATTACAATGGGTTAAACAAGGTACTTCTAAGTGAAAAGAATAATAAACATAATTCCTAGGCTGGTGCTGTGGCTCATACCTGCAACCCCAGCACTTTGGGAGGCCGAGGCAGGCAACTCCTTGACTTTAGGAGTTTGAGACCAGTCTGGGCAACATAGCAAAACCCCATCTCTACAAAAATAACAAAATGTGACTGGGCATGGTGGCCCACACCTGTAGTCCCAGCTACTGGGGAAGCTGAGGCAGGAGAATTATCTGAGCCTGGGAGTTTGAGGCTGCAGTGAGCTGTGATCATGCCACTGCACTCCAATACGGCTGATGAGTGAGACCCTGTCTCAAAAAAACAAAAACAAAAGACAAACAACAACAAAAACACGCCACAAACAAAACCCCCAAAACCAAAAACATAATTATTATCATTTGTGAAGTTTTGGTAAGTTTCTTTAAAATTAAATGACTAATAACTAGGCATAATCATTTGCAAGCAAAACTTCTGATTGATTTCTTTCTTTATTTTTTCTTTTTGAGATAGTCTCACTCTGTCACCCATGCTGAAATGCAGTAGCGCAATCTTGGCTCACTTGAACCTCTGCCTCCGGGGTTCAGGCAATCGTCCTGGCTCAGCCTCCTAGGTAGCAGGGATTACAGGCATGCACCACCAAACCTGGCTAATTATTGTACATATATATACATATATGTATATATATATAATTATATATGTATGTGTATGTATATATATATATGTGTGTGTGTGTGTGTGTGTGTGTGTGTGTGTGTGTATTTTAGTAGAGATGGGGTTTGACCATTTTGGCCAGGCTGATTTTGAACTCCTGACTTCAAGCAATCCATTCACCTTGGCCTCCCAAAGGGCTGGGATTACAGGCGTGAGCCTGGCCTGGTTATGATTGGGTTCTAATTCTTAGTGTTACAAGGTCCTAATCAAAAAAATAATTTTGATAATTTTGACATAATACGATTTTTAGCATGTAACTCTGAGGGAGTTTAGAGAATTAAGTAATATAATATTAGGTCCTATGCCAGACCTTGAATCAGAATCTGTATTTTAAAAGGATCTCTAGGTGATTTTTATGCATATCAAAGTGTGAGGAGCACTAGTGTACATAATAATCTCAAATGAATAATTTAGATGATGCAGTGGTAGTTAAGGTGTTTATTTTTGCTTAGAAAAAGTTGCCATTTGCTGACTTTGAGGCTTAAAATTAAAAAGTGCTGTCTAACTAGTACAAAGCCTCAAAAACACCGAATTCTTTACCTACCTTCTCCTTAACCTTGTCCTTCTGTCCCAATTTCTGCTGTGCCCTGGCCAAACAGATCTGTCAATTCCTTGTGCATGACAAGCTTTTGTTTCCTTAGGGCTTCTACACGTGTGGTTCCTGGAATGCTACTCCTCTCCCTCTTCACACAACCAATCTTAACCTAATCTTTCTCCTGCCTTTTTTTTTTTTTTTTTTTTTTTTTTTTTTTTTTTTAAGACAGAGTCTTGCTCTGTCACCTGACTAGAGTACAGTGGCATGATCTGGGCTCACTGCAACCTCTGCCTCCAGAGTTCAAGCAACTCCCCTGCCTCAGCCTCCCAAGTAGTTGGAACTACAGCCATGCGCCACCATACCTGGCTAATTTTTTGTATCTTAGTAGAGATGGAGTTTCACCATGTTGGCCAGGATGGTCTTGATCTCCTGAGCTCATGATCCACCTGCCTTGCCCTCCCAAAGTGCTGGGATTACAGGCATGAGCCACCATGCCTGGCCTCTCTCCCTTTTATAAAAAGATATATTTCAACTTTTATTTTAGGTTTGGGGGTACATGTGCAGTTTTATTATAGGAGCATATTGCATGATGCTGAGGTTTGGGGTATGAATGATCCAGTCACCTAGGTACTAAGCATAATATCTACTAGGTAGTTTTTCAGCCCTTGCCCATCATCCTGTCTTTCCCTCTCCAGCCTCTAGAAATGCCTAGTATCTATTGTAACCATCTTTGTGTCCATTGGTACTCAATGTTTAGCTCCCACTTATAAGTAAGAACATACAATATTTAGTTTTCTGTTGCTGCATTAATTTGCTTAGGATAATGGCCTCAATCTGCATCCTTGTTGCTATAAAGGACATGATTTCATTCTTTATTGTGGCTGCATAGTATTCCATGGTGTATATGTACCACATTTTCTTTATCAAATCCACCATTGAAGAGCACCTGGGTAGATTCCATGTCATTGCTATTGTGAATAGTGCTGTGCTGAGTATATGTATGCATACCTTCTTGGTGGAATGATTTTCCTTTTTTGTAAATATCCAGTAATGAGATTCCTGGGTCAAATGGTAATTCTGTTTTAAATTCTTAGAGAAATCTCCAGCTGCTTTCCATGGTGGGTGAACTAATTTACAATCCCACCAACAGGGTATTAGGGTTTCCTTTTCTCCACATCCTTGCCAGTGCTCATTATTGCCTGGATTTTGAATAAAAGCCATTTTAACTGGGATATCTCATTATAGTTTTGATTTGCATTTCTTTGATGGTCAATGATGTTGAGCACCTTTTCATATACCTGTTTGCCATTTGATATGGTTTAGCTGTGTCCCCACCCAAATCTCATCTTCAACTGTAAGTCCCCAAATTCCCACAGTTGTGGGAGGAACCTGGTAGGAAGTGATTGAATTATGGGGGCAGGTCTTTCCTATGCTGTTCTTGTGATAGTGAATGAGTCTCACAAGATCTGATGGTTTTAAAAATGGAAGTTTCCTTGCACAGCTCTCTCTTTGCCTGCCGACATTCATGTAAGACGTGATTTGCTCCCCCTAGCCTTCCACCATGATTGTGACCCCTTCTCAGCCATGTGGAACTGTAAGTCTGTTAAACCCTTTTTCCCGTATAAATTACCCAGCCTTGGGTATTTTTTTATCAGCAGCATGAAAATGAACTAATATACCATTTATATGTCTTCTTTTGAGAAATGTCTATTCCAACCTTTTGTCCAATTTTTAATTGGATTATTAGATATTTTTCATGTAGAGTTGTTTGCACTCCTTATATGTTCTGGTTTTTAATCTCTTGTCAGATGGGTAGTTTGAAAACATTTTCTCCCATTTTGTGGGTGCTTCACTGTTGATTATTTCCTTTGCTGTGCAGGAGTTTTTTTTTTTTTTTTTTTTTTTTTTTAACTTGATGTGTTTCCATTTGCCCATTTTTGCTTTGGTTGCCTAGGCTTGTGGGTTATTACTCAAGAAATCTTTGCCCAGATCAGTGTCCTGTAGAGTTTCCCCAATGTTTTCTTTTACCAGTTTCATAGTTTAAGGTCTTAGATTTGTCTTTAAACCATTTTGACGTTTTTCTTGTATACAGTGAGAAAAAAGAATCTAGTTTCATTCTTCTATATATAAATATCCAGTTTTCCCAGCACCATTTATTGAAAACACTGTCCTTTCCTCAATGCATGTTCTTGGCACCTTTGTAAAAACTGAGTTTACTGTATATTTATGGATTTGTTTCTAGGTTCTCAATTATGGTCCATTGGTCTGTGTGTCTGTTTTTATACCAGTAACATGCCATTTTTGTCACTATAGCTCTGTAGTATGCTTAAAATCAGCTGGTGTGATTCTTCTTCTTCTTCTTTTTTTTCTTTCTCAGAATGGCCTGGCTATTCTGGGTCTCTTGTGTTTCCATATAAATTTTAGGATTTTTTTTTTTTATTTCTGAGAAGACTGTCATTATTATTTTGATAGGTATTGCATTGAATCTGTAGATTGCATTGGGTAGTATAGATATTGTAACAATATTGATTCTTTCTAATTCATGAACGTGGAGTATCTTTTCATTTTTAAATGTCTTCTTTTTATATGCAACAATGTTTTATAATTTCCATTGTAGAGATCCTTCACTTCTTTGGTTAAAGTTTATTCCTAGGTATCTTATTTTATTTGTAGCTATTGTAAACAGGATTGTTTTCTTGATTTCTTTTTCAGATTATTCACTTTTGATGTATAGAAATGCTACTGATTTTTGTAAGTTAATTTTGTATCCTCCTTTACAAAATGTATGAGTTCTAAAAGTTGTTTTTGTGGAGTCTTTAGTTTTTTTCCAAATAAAAGATTTTGTCATTTCAAACAAGAATAATTTTACTTCTTCCTTTCCAATTTGGATGTACTTTTGCCACAGTAGAATACCCACATTGCTTGGGTCCAAACCCTGAGCCTCTAGCAAGTTATTTAACCTGTGTTTTAGTTTTTCAATTTGCGAAATGGAGATAAATGGGGATAATGAGAATAGCCTTCACAGGATTTGAGGAAGATTAGTCAAGAACCCCTGCTAAACACTGTTTACTATTGCTAGTATACTAGTGTTTTCCACTTTTCTCTCCGATAGTTTGTACATAACAGGTGCGCAGATAAATATCTGCGACATGCCTCTAATTCCAAGAAGTCTTTGCCTTGGTTCACTCGCTAAATAATATTAAGAGCCTTTCTCTTTAAAAATAGAGATCAGCACGTTACTTTTCATTAATATCATCCACATAATAATAGATTTAGTTGAGAGATTCAGCAGGCAGCATTTCACACCATCGAGACTCCTTTATTGATCATATCATAAAAGCATTTCCCTCGATTTCGTAAGGCCTCAGTTAACGTCCTACACCCATCTGATCCTCGTTTTTCGTTAGCCTTCTTCTCCTAAGTGGGCTTATCTGTCTCCTGGTATCAGGAAGGAACTAACTTTTCCTTCGGGTTGGTAGAGTAGCAAAACGATTTCCAAATTCACAGTTCTGGTTCGATCTCCAGCTCAGGGAGGAGAAAACGGGGCGAGGCGCCGCCGGATTCCTGGGCGGAGCTTGAGTGGCGTGCCTCGAGGCGCCGGCGACGCTGGCGTGTGACGTTGCCGCCTGACGCAGGCGCAGTGCCGCCCGGCCTCGGTTGGGACCCCACCCCTCCTCCTCCGCCCACCTGGGTGTCGGTGGCTGCGGCAGGGGTCTGGACCTGGGCGGCGGGCCCGGGCGGCGGGGCTGGAGAGTGTGGGCACTGGCAGAGCTCCGCAGGCTGCATCCGGCTCGGTGCTGCTGCCGCCGCCGCCGCCGCCCCTACCGCCGCCCAAGGCCCTCGGCGTTCCCCAGAGAGAGGCCAGAGCGATTCCGGGCTGCCTCGGCGCTCGCCCAGGTGAGGGGATGGGCCGGGCCAGACACGGTTGAGGTTGTCCGCACCTTTTTCCGGTGTCTCTGGAACTCAGCCTGGTCGGAGTCCGAGAGTTTTGGCTTCGTCGCGGCTGCCTCCTGCGGCGACGACTCATTTCTTTGCCATCCTTACCTGCGGCGCGGGCATCTATAGACCGGGTGTTGGAGGTTAGTGGGAAGGTCTGGAAGGGCCATGGCAGTCGGATGGCTGGGGACTCGGATGCAGGAGCGGTTCCTGCGGGTGATGGTAAGGCGCTCCACTTGCTGGCGTGTAGACTCGGCGGAAAGGACCGTGCATCCGCGGGCTCGGACTTCAGCTTTGCCCGCAGCACTGGGTTGTGGTAGACAAGATGCTGCTTAGGATAGGGTTGGTTGACTGGGGACGGGGAAGCCTTGGAACAACCCCCGCTTTCTTCTCCAGGATGGATGTGTTTTGTGTTCTGAATTGGTGCTTGCTGCACTGCCCTCTGGAAGAGTACATTTCAGCACAATTTCCTATTGGTCAAAGGAAGGTGAAGAGAAGTTGACTTTCTATCTGGAGAGTATTAGTTGTTGTCGTTTTTTTTTTTTTTTTAACCTTCCTGTTGGCCTTAGTGTTGACGTTAGTTAAAGGTAAAAAGTTCATGTAAATTTTCTCTTTAAGGAAATCGTGGGCTTTATAACTGTCTAAGCACTTGTGTCAACCGGTTTAGTGTTGCTACTTTCACCCTGGGCCGTAGCAATAAAGTTGTTATATTCCAAGTTAAATATACAAAATATAAAAATAGGTGAATAACCAGAATACTTTTTTTGTAACTATTGAGTGGTACATATAATTATGTGCATATATTATCAAATTTAATAATCCTAACAATGCTATAAAGTCTATTATTCCCATTTTCTGGATGAAAGAACAAAAAGTCCACAGACCTAGAAAATAACATGTTCGAAGTCAGATCTGTGATTCAAACCAGGTAATCTGACTTGTTTGCGGTCCCTTGGTCAGTAGGCCATACAGACTCCCAAGCACCCTGTGATTTTCCAAGATTTTAATTTGATTAAAAAGTATGCCAAGAAGGACATTTTGGCCCTGTTCTTGCCAGCAAGGACCCAACAGTTTGAGAGAAAAACTTTTTCAAGGTCACAGTTTGAATATGTTTTAAACATAGGATTTGATCTCTAGGACCTTTGATTACCAAACTCATGCTCTTGTACAGTGGTTTTGGAACCTTTAGAAAGCTTTAGTTTGGAAGTTGTAGTCTTATTGTAGACTTAGGAGCATTTCTTGTTTGGAAACTTTAAACAGGGAAATGTAATGTAATGTTTCCTCCTGTTTGTGCATGAGTAAGTAACCAAATCATGTAATCAGAAATGGTTATGCTGCTCAGAAAGCTAGAATACCTTGTATGATTGGTTAAAGTGCCATTCTTTTCAGATTTGTTAAGATGAAACACTGCAGAAGGGCCGTCTGAAAAAAGGGAGAAGGAAAAACAACATTGCAAACTCTGGAAAAAAAGTTGGGTACGTATTTTTGACTAAGTTTTAAAAAGATCAAATTTTCAGTTAAAGCTCAGAGAAAAATCTTCTGACTTTCTGCTTCACTTGTGGTTTAATCTGCCTGTATTGCTAGGGAATGGGGGTGGGGTGGTGGCGGCGATATGTAATGTAACCTGTTAATCATTTTGCCTGGCGTTTGAACTATTGATATCTGATTGACAATTAAGTCATGTGCTTAGTCTGTGCATTGGCAGGAGAAAGTAGGGAAATCCTTTGCTTATCAGGTGTCAAAATTCTTTTCTCTTTTGCTTGCTCTTTAATCTACCTATGTTTGTAAAGTGTTTTAATAAGAAATTAAGGAAATGAAGAAAAGTAGTTGACTTTTGGTTTGTTCATAGAATGTTGTGTATGGCTGAACTCAAGTATAGTTTTTATTGTGAGTTCTACAGAGAATAATAGAAGACATCATCAAAGGTGATTAAGAAGCAGTGTAATTCACTTTATAATCACAGATAATAGATACATAGTAGATACATAATAGATAGATACTCTATCTATTGAGTATCATATGTTCACGTTATTCCAGGCTTCTGGTAATAGAGTAATGGTCTTCATGGCGCTGGAGAGCACTACAGTAGTGCATTTTCTCTTAGAAGGTAACATTTTTGTGAACTAATTATTTTCTTTATTTTATAAGCAAGTATGTTTTTGGTTTATGTAAAAGACCAGGAAGTAACCATTACTCGTATAGTAAGTGTATTTGTAATAAAAAATTTCATATTGTTTTGGTGATAAAGTAGGATTCTCTGTGAGTGCTGCATTAATGTACAGTGGGAAACCAGGAAATTTTTTTTTTTTTTTTTTTTTTTTGAGACATTGTTTCACTCTGTGTCCCAGGCTTGAGTGCAGTGGCGCAACTGGGCCCATTGCAATCTCTGCTGCCCAGGCTCAAGTAATTCTTGTGCCTCAACCTCCTGAGTATCTGGATTACAGGCGTGTGTCACCACACCCAGCTAATTTTTGTATTTTTAGTAGAGACAGGGTTTTACCATGTTGGCCAGGCTGTTCTCAAACTCCTGACCTCAAGTGATCCGCCCACCTCGTCTTCCCAAAGTGCTGGGATTACAAGTGTGAGCCACTGTGCCTGGTGAAACTGGGATTTTTGTAGACTTTGTTTTAGTATACTACATTTCATATTAAAGATAGTGACAGAATTTTAAAATTTTATGGGAGCTTAGCAAAATTAATTTTTTAATTGAGAAAATTTGGGGGAAATTATGTAGAAGATATATGGTCAGATAGGCAACTGTTTAGGTGATGAATTGGAGGGAGGTGAGTTTTGAAGATTGGTGGTCAGTCAGAGGCTATCATAATTCTCCAGATGGGAAATGAGAACTACAGTGCAAATTGTAATTAAGAAATGGAGATGGACTTAATAGATGCAGAGAAGGTTGATGGATAGGATTTAGTGAGCTTGAGGGAAAATGAAGTCAGAGTAGTTTCTAGTCACCATCATCTTCATGCATGTATTAATGTTTAACAAATACTTTTGGGATGCTTATAATGAATTATCTGGCTTGGGAAACTGAGTAGATTCCTGGGCCATTTACTGAGGGAGAAGTATAGGAAGAGCAGTAGATCAGGGAGCATGAATCAGGGAGATGAGTTCAGTTTGGTCCGTTAAATATGAGGCATCTGTGACTTTTAAGAAATGTCATTAGGCAGTTGTATATATGGATCTGAGTTAAGAAGAAGACCCAGCTTGAGCTGTAAATTTTGGAGTCACAGTTTAAAGATGATAGTTACAAGCAATGGCAATGGATGAGATCACTCACAGGAAAATGTAGAGTGAGAATAGAAGAGAAGAGGATGGAGAACAACAGCATTTAAGGGTAAGGCTGAGGAAAAACATACCTCAGAGGAGTAGGCCGGGATGTAGGGTTTGTCAAGAGAGTCACAAAAGTCAGTGGCAGAACTGAGTTTAGAGAAAAGGAGTATTAGACATCTATAGACATCAAATAGGATGAGGGCAACTAAAGCATCCATTGGATATATCACTTAAGAAATCCTTGATGATCTGAGCAAGAGCAGTTTTACAACTGAGGCTAATTCACGCTGGGTAAGAGATTATGAATATTGAAATAGCTAACGTGATTTACTATTCCAGAAAGTTTAGTAGTAAATGGAATAGAGAAGGATGTAGCTAAAGCTGTGAGTTTGAGAGAAGATTTTTGTTTTTTAAGGTATAAGAGATGTAAGCACATGTTTATTTGCTGAGGATAGAGAGTCGTCAGAATGAAAATCTGAAGATATAGGGATGAGGCAAAATAATTGGTGAAGCACTGAAAAAACTGGAAAGGATGTAATACAAGGGTTCAGGTCAAGGGTACTTCAGGTAGACTTCTACGGAGACAGGGTGGAAGGAGATTATGATTATGTATACAGGTAAATTTGTAGGAGGCAGAGTAGAGGGCTACTCTACAAAGTTTATGCAGGAGACTCCAGTTTATGGTGGAAAGAGGAAATGGTTCACCCTTGTCATCACTAGCTTTTTTGGTGTGGTTTTGCTGACTCGTGATCTTATAGTAGGGAGGAGGAGAGTAAAGTAGTTTAGCTTAAGATGACGTATATGAATCATCAAGTTATAGATACCTTGAAGATCTCTTGCAGAGTTACCCTTCTCATACTTCGTATTAATATCTATGACTAAACAACAAATGATCCCAGAACTTAGGGGTTTAAACCAATAAACGTTTATTAACTCAATTTCTGTGGATCAAAAATTTGGGAATGACTAAACTGGGGCTCAGGGTCTTTCAGGAGAACGCAGCAAAGATGTAGGCTGGAACTTTAGTTATCTAGGATAGTGTTCCTCTACCGTTTTGGCACTAGGGACTGGTTTTGTGGAGGACAATTGTCCATGCACCTGATGGGGCTGGGGTGGGTGGGGGGATAGTTTTCAGGATGAAACTGTTTCACTTCAGATCATCAGGCATTAGATTCTCTTAAGAAGTACACCACCTAAATCCCTTGCAGGTGCAGTTCACAATTGGGTTTGTGCTCCTGTGAGAATAATGCCACTGCTGATCTGACAGGAGGCAGAGCTCAGGCAGTAATGCTCCCTTACCACCTGCTGAGCGGCGTAATTCCTAACAGGGTACAGACCAGTACCAGTCTGCAGCCTGTGGGTTGTGGACCTCTGATCTAGGGGCTCGATTGGGGCTGGAGGGTTTACTTCTGTGATGGCTCACTAGTTAAGCTGTTGAATAGAGGCCAACAGCTTTTTTTGTCATAGTCACATAAAAGTTCAATTTCAATTATAGTAATATTCTTGGTTCACAGGAATTGGCTGTTATATGGATCCCCTGGGCTCTCTCCTTAGCAGCACCCTAATTAAAAAAAATATTTCCTTTGACCTTGATATGATGAGAATATTGGTAAACACATGTGACCATTTTCCTCCTCCTTTTCTTCCAAGTTCTTGTTTTGTTGGATGGGTAGTTTGAGTATGTATCAAGACTGGAAGATGTGAGAAAAGCCTAATTGCTACATTGGAGAAAAGAAATAGATTTATTTCAAAAACCTTCAGAATTTTACTTTACTGATGCTAGCATTTTAGTGTTATTATTTAGTGTTTTAGAGTATTTTAAAGAAAAATGGAAGTGAGAAATTTAATTGTTGATTAAAAGAAACTTGCAGAATATGTTTTTCAGACAATATGAAAAGCATAAATGAAGCTCCATAACTAATTAATTTATGGTATGAAGACTAACCCTTTCATTCATGGTAATTTCTATTGATCTCTTTGTATTGCTCGTCAAGGAGTATTCTGAAGGTAGTAATTACCACTAAAGTATTACCATTAACAGTAGATAATGTTTAAAAGTCATGGTTTCTTCTAGATTTTGAGAGATTGTAGTTAGCTCTTTTTACCCTATTAGTTGATATGTTTTCTACAGCTTTTTAAGAGTTTTTGAAAAAAAATTATTTTGGTAAGTATTTAGGTGAACCAGCATAAATTTCTGGCTGAGAAGGTGAGGTTTGCTAAAATACAGCATTTTTGGTTGTATGATATGACTTCTTAGATGTTCAAAATTCTTCCATATATAAACATGAAGAACTATTATTATAGCCTAGATTATAATATTAAAAATTACCTTTGTTTAGTTTGCTGATTTATAGTGTTTGAATCATCAGTCACCATACCTGAATATTTCTTCTGCCTGGTATTTGATTTTCTTCTAACAATCATGCTCACTAGTACTTGTGGAACTATATCATTCATATTGATACTTTCTTGTTATTTGTGGTAACTAATTTCATTTGGTTATAAATATAAATTGTTATTAAATATGTTTTTCTTTTACGTATTGTAAGGAGTGAAATACATGTTAATCATTGTTTACTGTCATGCATTTTCTTGTTTTTTAGCTTTCATTTTTTTTGTTGTTGAATTGATTTTTTTCTTAAAGAATATTAATAGGCTGGGCGTGGTGGCTCATACCTATAATCCCAGCACTTTGGAATGCTGAGGCAGACAGATCACAAGGTCAAGAGATTGAGACCATCCTGGTCAACATGGTCAAACCTTGTCTCTACTAAAAATAGGAAAATTAGCTGGGCATGGTGGTGTACACCTGCAGTCCTAGGCACTTGGGAGGCTGAAGCAGGAGAGAGAGTTCCTTGAAGCCAGGGAGTCCGAGGTTGCAGTGAGCCAAGATTGAGCATTGGACTCCAGCCTGGTGACAGAGTAAGATTCTGTCTCAAAAAAAAAAAAAAAAAAGAGTATTAATAAAAGTAGCTAAGCTACTACTGTGAAAATGTTTTTTGTCAAGTGCTGTGCTATGAGTTTTATGTTTGCTTTATGTTTTTAATGCCTTCAGCATCTCTTCAAAGAAGAGATGGCCATTCTACTACTTGGAAACAGGCTCAAAAGCTAACAAAAGTATAGAAGGGACAAAGCCAGCTTTCCATTTCAAATCTAGTTTTAAAGCCTACTTTATTTCTAAGATAACAGAAAATTTTGTTATTTCTGATTGAATGTTATTTTACCACATAATTCTGTTGGGCTTTAGAATTAGTTAACAGGTGAAGCTGTGTTTGTTGTATAGAATCCTGGGGTTGAAAAGGACCTGGAGTGACCCTTCCTAGGTAGCAAAGATTACACCTAATCTATTTGACCTAAGAGGATAATTGTTTATTTTGTTTGCTTAAATAAACAGAATGGGACATTGTATAATTTCGGTTTATGTGCACAAAGATGCTGGCCCTAGCCAGAATTGTGAAGGAGGCTAAGTTTGCATTATTGACCATTTCTTTTTGAAGATTTTTCCCCGTCTTCAGGAATCTTAGGCTTTTTGCAATATTCATAGGTCCTGCTTGCTAATGAGAAAAGCACTCTACTGAATCATTTTACACTAATATTACATGGTAGTCATGAATGGTAGGTATTTTTGAAATCCCATAAAGTTATTGTTGAATTCTTAAAACGATTAGTTAGCATTCTATTTAAATAAATGGATGGTATAATTTTAGGCCTTGTTCTTTCATGGTGGGAGCAATTTTTAGGCAGAGAGGGCCCTACCAATCATTGTACATGTAATAGGTAATGCCAACATTTTTATACATTCCAATACTATCTTAAATATATAAAGTTTACGTAATTATTTTAAGTGAGATATTCAGTTGCATTAAACACATACTTTGTATACTTCATCTGTGTAGCATTATAGACTTGGGAGGAACTTCACAAAGTTGTTTCAGGCCACCTACCTGAGGCTTGGTTAGTGCTCAGACCATTTTTGTCACTTTATAAACAGTTTACATAAATTAAACACTTCTTGAAACTTTGGATAAAAATGTTGTATGATGTTACTTTTGTTTTGGGATCTCCTTATGCCATGGGAAAGATAAACAATCTGTCCAGGCAGATCTTTTGTTTTAGTATTCACTGTGATATTTGGATCAATGACTTGGTGTTTTAATTGTTAACTAAATGTCTTTAAAATTGGTAACCCTACACATAGTATCTGACGATAATTTGTTACATATGTACAGAAACCAATCAGTTAAAAGTTTTAAATTTTTCAGTTTAAGCGTTTGCTGTTTAACAATATTGACCAGTAAAGTTTGGTCTATGGGTAAGCAATGTAGAAATGTGATTTTATAGAGTACGTAATTCACAGAACTTCTAGTATACAGTAATGGTGCTATGTGCTAATAGGTACTTAATCTCACTTGGTGATGAAGTTAGTGTATGTTGGTGGCGTTCAAAGGAGAGCTATAAAGTTGGTTTATTTTCCAACCCTTAAGGAACTGTGATTAAGTTCAGAAGACTTCAGTATAATGGTCTGAAGATTTGTGAATGGCTTATGTACAGTGATTTTGATTTCATTGTTGCATGAGGGATTTGGGTATGATTAAAATTTTTTTTTCATTTTTATTCTATTTGGAATTGGATTGTTGAAATAGTGAGTATTCTGTTTCTTTTTTTTTTTTTTTTTTTTTTTTGGTGGGCCAGTTGTGGGGGGCGGGTGAGGAATACTATATTGAGATCTCTTTACTTCTTAGCTCCAGCAAACGAGAACCAATTTTTCATGTTGTTTTGTTTTGTTTTGTTTTGTTTTGTTTTGTTTTGTTTTGTTTTGTTTTTGAGACAGGGACTTGCTCTGTCACCCAGGCTGGTATGCAGTGATGCAGTCACAGCTCACTGTATCCTTGAGCTCCCAGGCTCTAACATCCTTCCTACCTCAGCCTCTCCAGTAGGTGGGACTACAGGTGCTTGCCACCACACCCAGCTAATTTTTGTATTTTTTTTTTTGTAGAGATGGGGTTTCACCATGTTGCCCTGGCTGGTCTCCTGGGCTCAGGTGATCTGCCCACCTGAGCCTTCCAAAGTGCTGGGATTATTGGCATGAGCCACAACACCCAACCAGAGAACCAAATGTTATTGTGGTAAAAAAGATAATTTGGGAGTGTCTTTGGCCCTGAATACATTGGATATACTTATGTATCTTTGACAATAGCTCATAATGATGTATTTTTTATAGTGATGCATTTATTTTATTCATTTATGAAGCAAATATTTATTGAAAGACTGCTCAATACCAGGAACTTTGTTGGATATTGCATACCCAAATGAGCAGGGCAACCTTATCCTTAAGGAGCAGCCATTAGTGGGGGAGATAAATTTTGAAGCTGATAGTTACAATATAGTGTGATAAGTACTAAGATACAGTAGTCATTCAAGCAGGATTTATTTAGCATTATCTATATTGTCAGACATTCTACTAAAGATTATAAATATTCTAAGTCTTAATATTTAGAATTTCTGAGCCGTATGGTAGAATTTTTAAGCCCTATAAATATTTATTGAATGGATAAGCAAAAACACATAAAAAAGTTATTTTGCATTTTCTATGTTGCTCTAAATAATCAAAATTAAATATACTTTCCCATGACAGTGCTAGGGTAAGCTATAGCTCTTCCCAGCCTGGTCTTTTCAGGTGATAAGTAATCTTATATAGACATATTCCAGCTTAAGCCTGATAAAGGAAACCCTTATTTCACACAATTCTGTTCAATGTATGGGATATTTGTTTTAGAGGAACAATCCCCTGGAAGGGGATTAACCAGTGCACTGAGCTTTCTTGAGGAACTGTGGGCAGGTGCGCAGATGGGAATTGGGAAAATTGTAATGAACCAGTTCTTTCCAACTCTCCTTCTTTGAGTTAATCAAATCTTGCTGCGATGGGATCGAGTTGGGGGATTTGAGTCAAGCTGTGGTGACAAAAGTCCTCTCATCCATAATTCCTTTCAGCTATTATCCTAGGGCCATCCTTCTGCTAGCTGTTATTAACACAAATTAAATGTTAAGAAAAATAGAAGAGGAAAAGGGATAGTAGAAGGCAAGGGGGTTACAACTAAAAAAAAAAAGTAATAAGAAAAAGGATGAAATAAAAAAGTTTTTAAATAAATATGAACTTGACTCATACTTTAAAAATGTATAGAAGCAATCAGAGTCTGTCATTTTTTTTTTTTTTTTTTTTTTTCTTTTGAGACGGAGTTTCGCTCTTGTTACCCAGGCTGGAGTGCAATGGCGCGATCTCGGCTCACCACAACCTCCGCCTCCTGGGTTCAGGCAATTCTCCTGCCTCAGCCTCCTGAGTAGCTGGGATTACAGGCACACGCCACCATGCCCAGCTAAGTTTTTGTATTTTTAGTAGAGACGGGGTTTCACCATGTTGACCAGGTAGGTCTCGATCTCTCGACCTTGTGATCCACCCGCCTCGGCCTCCCAAAGTGCTGGGATTACAGGCTTGAGCCACCGCGCCCTGCTGAGTCTGTCATTTTTTTCTCTACAGAATCTCCTTACATTTGGATTCATTCTTTCCTCTGTTCTTCCTGTTATGATAGAGGAAATGTTCTTCTTTCTGTCAGAAGCTAGTTCCTAGACATACGTGTGCTGTGGATTGAGATTTCAAAAATCTTACATATTAAATATTGTGTGCTCTAAATCATATGGTTTCATGGTATCTTCTAAAGCACACAGTCATGTTTCTTGTGAAGAAAATTTTCCTTAGATTTGATAGGCCTAGTTATAAATAATAAAAACACAGTATCTTGTTTTGGATTTCCTGAGAAATCTGAGATAAAGATTCAAGGAAATATAGTTGATCTGGGAAACGATCATAGGAAACACTGGTAGGAGTGGGGAAGTAAGAAAAGGGATAGAAGTGAATAAAGGGCATTATTCTGGCAGTTACCACTCTGGACATCTGGAGCTCATTCACACTGGGGACTCTGTGGACATCTGGAGCTCACTCACACTGGGGACTCTCGAAGATCAAGTAAACTATCCCTCAGAGTTATCTCAAGCCAAGAAAGAGCAAGGACAGTTTGAGTGTTTAATCCACCAGCTTCTTACCCATCGACATTAACCCTCTGGCATTTCTGGCTTGTCTCTGGAGTGCAAGCTGAGCATGTCCTTACAGTTAGAAGCGGCCTCAGCAGGGTATCACAGGTGTTCATAACAGTTTTCCTGTGTTGAGTTGAGTGCCAACAGTATATGGGCAAGACACCAATAGCATTGGCTGCCAATAGCAAACATTTATAAAATGCAGTATCTGTGATGTGCTGGAAGTTCTAATGCTTTACATATATCAACTTAACAATTTTCGCAATATAACTCTATGAGACAGCTACTAGTAGTGTCCTCATTTTACGTATGAGGAAACAGAGTACAGCAAGGTTAGGTACTTTGCCCGCAATCACACAGCTGTAATTTCAGAACTGACGTTTAAACCCAGATGAAGCATGGTATAGAGTCTGCTTTTAATCCATATAGTGATCTGCTTTTTTAACAATATATAGTCTGAAGCAGCATCTTTTGATTCCTCTGTTTTTCCATAACTGCCTTCTCTTTTTCCCTTCCTCTAATCTCCTTTGTTTTAGTGTTCTGTACCCATTCCCTAGTTGGTAGCTGTCTCCTCCCCTCCCTGCAATTCTAGAACATTGTAGGCATTCCTCCTTCCATTTTACACTCAAGGCTGTCATATCAAATAATTCTTGCTAAGGTATTAACTGATATTTCTGAGTTTATGTGAAGGCCTCAGAGTTTGATATTGCTTAGTATCTACATTATAATTAAAAAATTCAAATGTTTAAGAACCATGCAAAGAAAGATGTGACTATAGAGTGACAGATGACCAGGTTAGAATTTTAGGATTGGGAGACACCTACAACCTTGGCCATGGTTATAAGGAGAGGCCAAGAAATGTGTGCTTAGACCAGAAAAAAAAAGCCCTTTTCCCAACTGCAGCATCCTGTCCTCCAGATATCACTTCGTCTTTTTCTTCTTAAATTATGGAAATATTACATGCCAGGTGTAAAACAAACAATATGTGAGTGCCCAGAATAAAAGTGAAAGTCTGGTTTTGCTGCTGCTTCATTTTCCTCCAGAATCTCCTTCCACTGATTAGATTAGATTCAAGCTATATGCATCTTTGGCAGGACTATCACAGAAGCGAGACTGTATTCTTCTGTTAGGAGGCTCACAGTTTTGACTCACCCTCTCGCTGCTGGTATTTACATTGATCACTTAACTTGCCTTTCTCTAAGTCCCTCTTTTCCCCTTTGTCATTCGTAAGTATTTTTCGGGGGGTGGGGGAAGTGTTATTTTGATGGGACTATTTTATTATCCGTCAAAATTTGATTATATTGGTATGGACTCAGATACCTGTTTTATTAAATGGGTAGTAATCCATTACTATTAATTATTTTTATGCTTAGTCTGTCCTGGGTTTTTCCAGTGGGAGCCTCTTTAAGCTGGCTTAAGTGTCCTTTTGACATGTTTGTGTCATTCTTTGAGTTTGTCTTTCCCTTCTTGGAAAATAAGTTTTATCTTTACTTTCTCTCCCTTAGTTGTGGAATCAGCCAGTTTTTCAAGGGGCCCTGTTTCCTCTTAGTATAAAATGGTTTTTAGAAGCAAAGTTTTCTGCTCCTTTTTATTGAGGTGTTGTTGCTTAGCATCTGTTAGTGAACATACGCATGCACATATATAGTACATAAACACATTTACAGCCATATTTGTTTTTATAGCCATTTATATTGAAAACCATAGCTCTGGTACCTACCTGCCATTTTAGGTTTCATTCTAATTTTCTTCCTTTACGTATCTCCAACAGTGAGACATTGTAATAATGGCTCCCGTTATTCTTAGTATGTTTATTTGCTTGGTTAGCCTCCCTCCCTAATACTGTGCATGGACCATCTGCCAGGTGTGTCCTCCTTATCCTACTTCTGCTCCAACATATTTTTCAGCTTGTTCTCCTGCATGGAAGCCCTACTTAGCTCTTTTGGGTATGGCACCTTTCTCTTGGGCTCTGACTCCCTATGCCACGCAGTCTTCCTGAGTACGTTCTCTTTTCTCTCTGCTCAGGCTCTCCCTCTCAGCCTCTGAAACCTTAAGCTGAGTGCTTTTCCTGTGCCACCTCCAGCTCCTACTGGCCATGGCTGCTTTTCTCCTTCCACCTAGGTTCCCGCATCCTATGCCTGACTTCTCCCCTACAAGTGTATGCCCCTCATCTCACTTTGGTTTTGATACCCTTAAGTGCTGCCACTGCTCCATAAGCCTGTCCATCATGCCAGTGGATACTTCATTTATTCATATCAGGCTCCAACATCCTGCTCTAGGCTGCTGAGACTCCTCTCTCTTCTCCATGTGCAGATGCATGTTTTACTCTGCTTCACTTTACAGCTTTTAGATTGAATTGTTCAGGAAGTTTAGAGGAAGAGGAAACAACCACTTTGTATCTTGTTCCACCATTTGCTGCATGAGGATTTTCTGATAGGTTACCATGAGTCTCCAGTCTGTCACTGTTAAGAAATTGGTGATATGCTACTTCATGTGGCTGAGCATGTAACAACATTTTCATTTTGATTCTGTGTCCAGTGTTGCCTTCTTTTGTTTATAACAGAATATCTACTTCTTACTTTAGGGGTTTTATTAAATCTTAGCCTTTGTTTCTGTACTTGCTCAAAATATGTTCTTTTAAATATTGAGCCTTTATCTGTTGATTTCTCTTAAAGGCTTTGCATTACTCTAATATTTGGAAAATATTGATTGAAACTTGTTTGATACTGTAGGGTTCTGTCTTTACAGCTTTAATAACCTCTTTCCACATTCTTTTTACCTATGGTTTGTTACAGTAGTGGGTCATGATTATTTTAGATGAGGTCCTTTTGGTGGATAGCTCATTTCCCCTTGGATTTGATTAGAAACAGATTTCCTTTTTAATATGGAGACCTGAATGCTGGGACATACCTCTCATGGAACTTCTCCTCAGAGTCTTTTCCTCCTTAGTGTTGTAATGGCTAGCAATCTGTAGAATGGTAAAAATGTATGAAATAGAAGCATATGCTATTTTATGATATGTAAACCATTATATAATAAGTGAATATTTGGTTTTAGATTGTTTTTAGATAGTTTTTTTCAAAGTATTTGCTTCCTTAGGAAAGAAAGAGGAAGATCATGTTGTAAAATGAGCCCCCAAATTTTAAGGTGCTGCTGGTTGTCAGGGATTTTTCAAAGCTTTGAAAAATATGAGAGCATTTTTTTCTCAGTTTCTATACTATGGGGAAAAAGGATTATTGAAAACCGAAAACATTTTCTTAATCTTCTGTAGCTCTTTTGCCTTTAGGTTTTCATATCACTATTAATAATAAACCTTCTGTTATTGAGCTCTTTATTATTTTCTTGAGATGTTTAATTTGCCTCTATAAATTATAAGATTTCAACAGTGTAGAAATATGAAACATAATGTGTTATAGATTGTGTCTGGCAATGCTGTCCCATCCAATTTTTGTTTATTTATTTATGAATAAATGAAAGAATGAATGAATTAAGAGATCTCTCTCTCTCTCTCTCTGTCTCTCTCATCCAGCCTGGAGTGCAGTAGCATGATCATAGCTCCCTGTAACTTTGAGCTTCTGGGCTCAAGCAGTCCTCCTGTTTCAGTCCCCTGGTTAGCTAGGACTACAGGTGCACACCACCATGCCTGGCTAGTTTTTTATTTTAATTTTTTTGGCAGAGTTGGGATCTCACTATGCTTCCCAGGCTGGACTCTAACTTCTAGCCTCAAGAGTTCTTCCCACCTTTGCCAACCAAAGCGCTGTGATTATAGGTTCCCAGCCTCACTCAATTTTTACACTTGTTTTGTGATCTCCAAAGATAAGATTTTTGGTGAATAAACAGAAAACAGATTTAGAAAGTTAAGTCAGCTGTACCAAATTTCATTTAGAAAGTTATCCTTCTGTATTCTTTCCTGCAGAAAAAATGTGCTGTTTTTGTAGTTTGTAAAAATCTCCTCTGCTGTTTAGTCTTAAAGTATTATTAACTATGTAACTCTCTTTGTGATTGAATCTAACTTTTTTTGCTCTTTCTGGTTTACTATGAGATAATTTCATTATAGGTAGGTTGGGTTAGTCATATGTTACTATGATATTGAAGGAATATTTTTCTTGTTTTTTGGATCATAAAATGTGAACATTTATTCCTTTTTATTCTTGGTACATATAAATATTCATATTCATCCTACTACTGTGTGTTTGCATATATACACACATATCTATGTACATACGTATGTATATGCACACATAATGGGTATGCATACAAATAATTTTCAGAAGTTGGGTCACAGTTTGACAGTAAATTGTTCTTAATCCTAAGCATCTGATAGGAGGTCTCTTTACTGTTCAAGCTACCTGGAGTGAGTCTGAACTAGGAAGATTGTTTCTCCATGGGATAGTGGAGAATATATAGATGTGATGGAGGTTAAGAGGGATTTTTCTAACTTAAGGTACAAATATAACAATATTAAGTGGTGGCTTTGGGGGCAAGTCTAGATGAATTTGTTTAATGTGGATGGCTAATACTTCTGATTGTTGAGATGTTTTTGATTAAAGAATAATCACATTCCTCTTATTTTGAGCCAGGGTATATAATTGAACCTTAGTCAGTCCTTATATTTAGAATAGTGACATCAGGACATCACAGATATGATCCATTCTCTTACATGTTAGTAGACATGTGGGTATTTTTGTTGTCATATTTTTGCATTTTCCTCATTGAAGGAAACAGGAAAGTGATTTAATTAACTTGGTTTATTAAATTCAACCTTTTTTTCTCCTTACATGATTTCTGTTGCAATTTTATAAATCTCCGATTCTAAATTTAGCCTTCTACCTCTTTTAGGCCTTTAGATGCTGTTCTGGAAAAACTTTAGTAATGGATCAAAGGAAGAATGAAAGTATTGTCCCTAGTATTACTCAATTAGAAGATTTTCTTACAGAACACAATTCCAATGTTGTTTGGCTCCTTGTTGGTAAGTGGAATATTTGTCTTCTACTTTATTGTATGTTAAGTATGGATTAACAGTTGCCAGATTTTAAACAGTGGTTGACTGAAGTTGGAGCACTAATGCTACCATTTATTTATTTTTAGGAAGGAAGATTGTTATTTATATTTCTTGAACATTTGTTCTGGAAACAGCTCTGAAATGCTCTACTTTTTCTTAGGCTGCCTTCTCATCTGACTTAGGGGAAGTGGAAAGAGAAGAAAAACATTGCACTTAGCTTATTCTTTCCGGTTTCAGGTCACCTCCCCTACTTCTTAACTCAGCACACACACACACACACACACACACACACACACACACACACACACAGATACTTTTATTACAGAAATAATAAATCCTTAAATACAATTTTACTGTAAAAATAATTCTATTTTTATAGTAAAATACAATTATATGCCTAATCTTTTAATCTCTTTCCTCACTCTCTGTGCACTTGGCAGTGAGCTCTGCTATTAATAATTTTTTGTCATAATCTAGCAGTTTTCTAGGTATATACAAATAGTTCAAACTAAATAACAGAGGGAGATAGGAAATATGAGTGAATGCATGAATGAATATGAATGAATGAGAGGGAGAAATACAAAAATAAAACAAGGGAAGGGAGAAATTATTGTAGGCTGTTTCTGCTCAGCATGTTTTCATGGGAGAATGGTGTTTGACTTTAATTTTGGCATAAGAATAGGAAACAGAGAGAGGAAATTAGAAAGGGTTAAGAGAGGAAAGGAAGGGTAATGATAATTTGCTGAGCATCTTCTGTATGCTAGATACCAGTTTGTACTTATGTTGTCTCACTTAATGCTTAGAGCAGCTTTATGAAGGTAAGTTTTTATTCTTTTCTTTTTAATTCCCTGTTAGGGAATTGAGGCCCATAAAGATTAAGTATTTTATATGGGTTACACAGGTGTTTTTTTTTCTGAGGGTATACTTATGCTTCTTTCATGACACCCAAGGATGTGGGTAGGAGTACGCATGAGTAGAGGTGAAGTGTCTGTTCCCTTTCCTGTCACCTAGAATTTTTCAGACTTTTTCCTTTCTAAATACCTCCTTTAAGAAAAAAACAGCAATGGTAACAAGCAGTAAAACACTGAGCAATTGTTTAAACCCTATGTTTTACTATGAGGGTAGAAGGGCATGATATAATTAAAAGACTACAATTCCTGGCTTGTTTAATACTAAAAGCATATTTTCTCAGCAAATGCCTATCGCCATTCTGAAGGACTCACATAACAAACTACTGTTAATACAATGATTTATAGTAAAAATTTATACAAAATGACTTTAAACTTGAGATATAATGGCATATCATCAAATTAACTTTTCAAAATATTTTTTCTAGAAATTTTTTGTTTATGGGCAAATCATAGCACTTGGCATGTCAAAGCTATTACCATCAATCTAAGCTACCCTGGGAATAGTATTTTATGTTGACTCTCAATGATCGCTTTGCTTTATCTATGATACGTAATGGTTTAAAAGTTAAGGGCTTAACGTGATGTTACTAAAGGGTTATACAGGTTAAGTTGCTTTACATAACTTTCTCATAATTTAGAAGTATTTATACTTTTGAAAAGGTAAGTAAGAGTGAATTTATTATCAAAACAATGTTTTTCTGTGTTTTGCGTTTTGTATATTCATGGACTATATTTTTTGAGAATATGAATTTTATAAGTAACTAGACACTTTAATTGAAGAAAAAACCAAATTTAGAATATCAGTTCCTGTAACATATTCAATGACATTCATCATAACTTACTGTTTTACCTTTAACAGCAAAATACCTAGTTACAGGTGGCCTATTTAATATGCCTTTATACTGAATGTCGTCTTCTTTTATTTGTTTAAAACACAGCTTTAAAAAGCAGAAGGTTTTTTTAAATCAGAGATTTAAAAAATCATTATTTTTCTTTCTTTACAAATGGCTATAGCTTGTTTCAGAAAATAGCTTGGGAATGAACTTGTGTATAAGATGAGATTTTGGCCTAATAAAGGTGGATGTGTTTCAGAATATTCAGAAATACTGGCTTTCTTCTCCCAGAACGTTTTTACATAATGTTTGATAACTAAAACAGTACAAAGCAGTAATAAGTAAACAGAAAGGAAAGCAGCCATACTTGAAACATTGCTCTAATGGCTCTGATTGGAATTTATGCTTTTCTGGATAATGAATGATGAAGAGGAAGAAAGTTGGATAAAGTATAATCAGCCTCTGGTTTTAAAATTCCACGTACTAAATTGTAAGAGGACACATTGCTACGTAGAAGTAAATCCTATTATTTCTGATTTATTTTCCTCCCAACAGCTACCATTTTGTCCTGTGGATGGATTATTTACCTCACGTATTATAATTCCCGGAATGTTGGTCTTATTTTAACACTAGTTCTTAACAGATTATACAAGCATGGCTATATCCATATTGGTGAGTTTGAGTTACACTGAATTTTTTTCTTCCTTATAATCTTGATACGTTGTCTTACCATTTTCTGTTGCTATAACTGAATACCTGAGACTAGGTCATTTATAAAGAGAAGTAATTTATTTCTTACAGTTCTGGAGGCTGGGAAGTCCAAAGTTGAGGGGGTGTATCTGGTGAGGACCTTCTTGCCAGTGGGAACTCTGCAGAGTCTTGAGGTGGCACAGGGTGCCACATGGTGAGGGGGCTGAGCTTGCTTGTTCAGGTCTCTTTTTCCTCTTGTAAAGCCACTGATGCTTCAACATCATGGCCTCATTTAATCTTGATTACTTCCCAAAGGTCTGACATCTCAAATACTGTAGTCGGATTCCCCACTCTTCTAACACTGTCATAATGAGAATTAAGTTTCATCATGAGTTTTGGAGAGACAAACATTCAAACCATAGCAGATGTATATTATAAATTTATATTTCATGAACAGATAGTAGCATTAGAAATTTACCTTGGTTTCTTAATAGTTAGAAATAATCTAACTGGAATTTCTCTGACATAGCACTCCATGACTCTATGATAATATCCACTTGGTTATGTTCTTTACCCCATTATTTATTATTCTTTAAGTGTTTCTAGTAACCTTTTTTTTTAACTTATAAAAGATGCTCATTAAAAGAATTTGAAAAACTTGGATATGTATAAAATATAGAAATAGAAATTTCTTAAGAGTCCACCTTTCAAAGAAAATGTTTAATGTTCATTGTAGTTTTTATTATTATTAAAACCCATACTTTAAAAATCTGTAAGTTGGAATAATCTTGAATGTTTCATTTTATGGACTGCTTTATTCAATTTTTTGAGTACTTAAAAGTGGGAAGTTTGAGTTGGGTATGGTGGCTCATGCCTGTAATCCCAGCACTTTGGGAGGCTGAGGCGGTCAAATCACAAGGTCAAGAGATTGAGACCATCCTGGCCAACATGGTGAAACCCCGTCTCTACTAAAAATACAAAGATTAGCTAGGCATGTTGGTGGATGCCTGTAGTCCTAGCTACTCAGGAGGCTGAGGCAGGAGAATTGCTTGAACTTGGGAGGCAGAGGTTGCAGTGAGCCAAGATCGCGTCACTACACTCCAGCCTGGTGACAGAGTGAGACTCCATCTCAAAAAAAAAAAAAAAAAGAAAGACAAGGAAGAAATGAAAAAAGTGGGACGTTTGCAAGTAGGTAGAAGGGTGTATTAGGAGGCTTGGGTACTTTGAAAGCCCTAAACTAGTGGGAGAAAGGGGTTGGGAGAGATGACTAGAGAGAACCATTCTAACCCTGCCTAATAGTTGAGTACCTCTTAATTGACACAAAACTTCCCTCAAACATAAATAGTCTTTCATTAATTTTAGGCAATGGCTGGTTCCTGCAGTCACTCAAATTACTAAAGAAAAGTGGTGAATTAGTCACTACTTTGGGTTTATTTAATGGCTGTGCATAATTAAGGGAATTATTCATACAAAGCAGTTACTTAAACTAATATCCTCTTCTGGTTATTTAGTAGCTTACTTCATAGTGTTGATATGTGTATAGCACTTTTTGTTTTATTGGGGAAAGAATAATGGAAAATCAGTAAGGCTATGAGGATATCAGGAAGGGAGTGAGAAGAGATGCTTATTGAATAAATTGAGTGCTAATGTTATTTTAAACTTTAAGGGCTCTACTGTCTGTTAAAACAGTTACATTAATTGCTGTTTTTTCCTTCCTGTAACAGGTTCCTTCTCTTTCTCTGTTCTTTCTGGAAAAGTCATGGTTCGTGAAATCTATTACATTACAGAAGACATGTCTATTAGGTAACAAAATTAAAAAATTAAAAAGGACCCATCTTAAACATACTTAATACAAAATATATTGTTAAATATATACAAAAATATTGTTAAAATGTTATATTACATTTTATTTAATGTTACTTGCTTCTTCAAATAAAACTATAAATTTTTTTTCCAGCAAATCATACTTGGTGAATTGATGTTTTAAAATATTTTTGTCAATGGATTAATTTAGAAAAGAATTAATTTATTACATAGCAGTTTATAGAAATGAATAAATCATTCATTTCTAGATGAAAAAGCGAACCATTAAGTTGCTTGACCATTTTATATCATAGAGTTTATAGTAGTTGTTTGTTATATATAGCAAGGTTTAGAGATGTTAGTAGCTGTCATCCATTAGCTCCTTATTAGAGATAATAAGTTTACAGAATTGTTTAGCATTTGGTAGCAACTCTAATTTTATTCTAATAAGGAAACACAACTGTGAATATAATAAGAAAGGATATGATTGAATTGTTCTTTCTTCTGTGAAGTCTTGAAAGAAAAGCCTATTCTATTTTTGTGATTTTCTTAAAATTTGTGACTTAAGTAGAATTCAAAGTTTTGAATTAATTGAGAGGTGCTAGAATTTGGCGATACTCACACCTCACTTAAACCTATAGAAGACAAGTTCTATGCTAGTCTAAAATTATTTCCAAATCAAAAGTGAAAAATTAAAAACTAAGAGACTATAAGTCCATCCTTTTGGGGCACAAGATAATAGGTTCTTTATGAGAAATGAAGGAACATCTTTAAAAGTTTCCCCTCAGTGTGCTAACTTCCCCCTTTCAAGATTTGGCTATTTACATATTTTTTTTCCTCTCTCCTGTAGACCTAGGTATTTGTAATTTTTATACTTTTAGAAAATACCACTTAAAAAGGAATGCATTTCTGTTAGTACTTCATTTTCCTGTTACCATTAATTAGAAGATTATAATATTTCAAAACATGTTGTATATGGTAAATACATACAATTTTTATTTGTCAAGAATTTTTAGCTATGCAGAGTTTCTTTTCCTTTTTTATCTAGAAGATCTAAACATACTTCATAAGTCTTTGTTCACGAAAAGATGTGTGTTTATATATGCCAACATTCCTTTGAGGATTTTCTGTATTTCCTTACTCATTATGAATTGCCTGCTTTTTGCAGTAGCTAAGAAGTAATTGTTACTTAAATTCTAATTTTTTAATCTGCCTTTCCTAGAATTCAAGATGGGTTTATTATTTTTCGGTGGTGGAAAATGTATAACCCAAAACAGAAGCAACATGGTGAGTTTTCATTTTTTATGTGTTTAAAATGTTCAATCATATAATCAGGATTTTATGAAAACTAATTAAAATTAGACACGACCAGTAGGAAAAGTTTAATTTTTAGGCCAGGAATGGTGGCTCATGTCTGTAATCTCAGCACTTTGGGAGGCTGAGGCATGTGGATTAACTGAGGTCAGGAGTTTTGAGACCAGCCTGGCCAAAATGATGAAACCCCATCTTTGCTAAAAATACAAAAAATTAGCTGGGCATGATGGCAGGCGCCTGTAATCCCAGCTATTCAGGAGGCTGAGGCAGGAGAATCACTTGAACCCGGGAGGTGGAGTTTGCAGTGATCCCAGATCGTGCCACTGCACTCCAGCCTGAGCAACAAGTGGAAAACTCCATCTCAAAAAAAAAAGAAAAGAAAAAAGAAAAGTTTAATTTTTAAAAATGAGTGAAGAGAATTATTACTAACTTTTAGTAGCATTAGCTGTGATTTAAATGAGAGGTATATACCTTCAGTAAGGTATCACGTTTTACCAAAGTTAATAATTTGAATTATTTGCAAGAATATATCTGAAATGCAAAATACTCCAAACAAAGGTAAATTTTAAACCAACACATTAAAAGTATACTACCAGTCATATTTTAAAAATAAACTAAGGAAAATGAATCAGCAACATTTACTTTCACTTTGTAGTATCTTTCACATAGTAATACCTTAATGAGTGATTTACTTGTTAAACAATTTTTCAGACAAATTCTTTTACTTCTACTCCAGTCTAGGTTTTTTCTCTTATTACTTCCTAGGATAATTGGGGAAAAAAATTATAAAGGCCCAATCCTTAAAAAAACCAGATATTTAGAAGATATAATTTTCCTGATATTTTATGGTAGTTCTCTGGCCTATGTTCTTTCCTATTTCCTCCTATTTATCACATGACTAATAGCTAAAATAATCCCTAAGCTGTTATATCAAGCATTTCATTGCCTTTTCTTGCTGTAGTTTAACTTTTAAAATAAACAGATTAGGAAACACAGCGGTGTTTTAATGTGTATGAAGCATTCTAGGACTTGATAGTAATAAACCAGTTTTAAACACATTAAACTCTGTCATTCACTAGCGTTAAACCTTTCCTCAGTAATCATCCACGTTCACTCCTCAGATCGCTAGGGCCAAATATCCAGCAGTCTACTCAGCATCTCCAATTTTATGTGTAACAGGTTTCTTACACTTGAAGTATCCAACCAAACACCTGATCTTCCCACCCAAACCTACCCCACAGTTAATTTCCATCTTATCAAGAGCAAGTCTATCTTTTCTATTGCTCTGGCCAAAAATCTTGACTGCTGTCTTTTGTGTCCCAGAGGTCATCATCGAATTCTGTCAGCTTTCCTTTCAGCCTGCAACCAGAATCCAACTACTTCTCACCACACTGGCAAAAGTCACCATCATCTTCCACCTGTTTTATCACATAGTCTCCTAACTAGTCTCCCTGCTTCTGTGCACTTGTTCCTCAACCTACTCTTAGTACACTGGCCAGGTCTTTTAAAAATCTAAGATCATGTTATTACTCTCTGTTCCCAAATTTTCCAGTGGCTTCTCTTGTCATCTCACTCAGAACAACACCAAGATCTTGTAAGTGACCTGTAGAATCCTAGAAAATTCCTAAAAATAGCGTATAAAATTCTTTATTCCTATAAATTTTCTGTATAATTATTTCTACCTCCTGATCATCTATCTTCCACCCCACTCCAAATAAACTGGCCTGTTGGTGTTGATAATGAAAGTGCAACAGAGCCACCATGAAATAATGGCCCCTGGATATTCACAGTAGTCATTCCCATATTTGCTTGGTGGTTCTGTTGAGCTATCCTTTATCAGTGAAGCTTTTCCTGAGTAGTTTTGTAAAGCAGTACCCTCCCCACAAAGTAGCACTTTCTGTTTCACTAACCTTGCTTTTTCTTTAGTGTTGTATTTTCCTCATGTATGCCTTGATGCTATATATATATTTACTTGCTTATTAATGGAATCTCCCCAACTTGAATGAAGCAAGCTGTAAGGGATGGTACTTGTTTTATACTCTATTATATACCTGGCATCTAGAAAAATGTTTAGTACATAGAAGAACTCATTTGTATAAAAGAGTAACAGAGCATCTTTCTACTAGTCATACTCCTAAGTAAAACAGAACACTGAGAACACTGAGAAACAGAACATCTTTGAAAACCTAACATGGAGGCATATAAATCTAAAATAGAATAATTTTTTTCCCAGATCTATACATGTAGAAATTAATTCTTTTTTTTAAAAATATATTTTATTGCACTTTAGGTTCTGGGGTACATGTGCAGAAAATGCAGGATTGTTGCATAGGTACATTTATGGCAATGCAGTTTGCTGCCTCCATCCCTGTTACCTCTATCTGGCATTTCTCTCCATGTTATCCCTCCCCAAATCCCTATGCCCTGCTTTCCCTCTTGTAGTCCCCTGCCAAAAGACCCCAGTGTGTCAGGCTCCCCTCCCTGTGTCCATGTGTTCTCATTGTTCAATACTCGCATATGAGTGAGAACATGTGGTGTTTGGTTTTCTGTTTGTGTGTCAGTTTGCTGAGAATGATGGTTTCTAGATTCATCCATGTCCCTACAAAGGAAACAAACTAATCGATTTTTATGGCTACATAGCATTCCATGGTGTATATGTGCCACATTTTCCTTGTCCAGTCTATTATTGATGGGCATTTGGGTTGATTCCAGTCTTTGCTATTGTAAACAGTGCCACAGTGAACATACATGTGCATGTGTCTTTATAATAGAACAATTTATAATCCTTTGGATATATACCCAGTAATGGGATTGCTGGGTCAAATGGAATTTCTATTTCTAGGTTCTTGAGGAATCTCCATACTGTCTTCCACAATGGTTGAAGTAATTTACACTCCCACCAACAGTGCAAAAGTGTTCCTATTTCTCCACATCCTCTCCAGCGTCTGTTGTCTCTGGATTATTTAATGATCGCCATTCTAACTGGCCTGAGATGGTATCTCAGTGTGGTTTTGATTTGCATTTCTCTAATGACCAGTGATGATGAGCATTTTTTCATATGTTTGTTGGCCTCATATATGTCTTCTTTTGAAAAGTGTCTGTTCATATCCTTCGCCCACTTTTGAATGGGTTTGTTTGTTTTTTTCTTGTAAATCTGTTTTAGTTCTTTGTAGATTCGGGATATTAGCCCTTTGTCAGATGGGTAGAATGCAAAAATTTTTTCCCATTCTGTTGGCTGCTGGTTCACTCTAATGATTGTTTCTTTTGCTGTACAGAAGCTCTGGAGTTTAATTAGATCCCATTTTTCTATTTTGGCTTTTGTTGCCAGTGCTTTTTGGTGTTTTAGTTGTGAAGTTGTTGCCTATGCCTATGTCCTGAAGGGTTTTGCCTCGGTTTTCTTCTAGGGATTTTATGGTGTTAGGTCTTATGTTTAAGTCGTGAATCCATCTGTAGTTAATTTTAGTGTAAGGTATCAGGAAGGGGTCCAGTTTCTGTACATGACTAGTCAGTTTCTCCAAAACTGTTTATTAAACAGGGAATCCTTTCCCCATTGCTTGTTTTTGTCAGGTTTGTCAAGGATCAGATGGTTGTAGATGAGTGGTGTTGCCTCTGAGGCCTCTGTTCTGTTCCATTGGTCTGTATCTCTCTTTTAGTATCGGTACCATGCTGTTTTGATTACTGTAGCCTTGTAGTATAGTTTGAGGTCAGGTAGCATGATGCCTCCAGCTTTGTTCTTTTTGCTTAGAATTGACTTGGCTGTGCGGGCCCTCATTTGGTTCCATATGAAGTTTACGGTATTTTTTTTTTCCAGTTCTGTAAAGAGGGTCATAGGTAGCTTAATGGGAATAGCATTGAATCTATAAATTACTTTGGGCAATATGGCCATTTTCACAATATTGATTCTTCCTAATCATGAGCATGGAATGTTTTTCCATCTGTTTGTGTCCTCTCTTATTTTCTTGAGCAGTGGTTTGTAATTCTCCTTGAAGAGGTCCTTTACATTCTTTGTTAGTTGTATTCCTAGGTATTTTATTCTCTTTGTTGCAATTGTGAATGGCAATTCATTCTTGATTTGGCTCTCTTTAAATCTGTCATTGGTGTATAGGAAGGCTTGTGATTTCTGCACATTGATTTTGTATCCTGAGACTTTGCTGAAGTTTCTTATCGGTTTCAGAAGATTTTGGACTGAGATGATGGGGTCTTCTAAATATACAATCATGTCGTCTGTAAATAGATACAATTTGGCTTCCTCCTTTCCTAATTGAATACCCTTTATTTCTTTTTCTTGCCTGCTTGCTCTGGCTAGAACTTCCAGTACTATATTGAATAGGAGTGGTGAGAGAGGGCATCCTTGTCTAGTGCCAGATTTCAAAGGGAATACTTCCAGTTTTTGCCCATTCAGTATGATACTGGCTGTGGGTTTGTTGTAAATAGCTTTTATTATTTTGAGATACGTTCTGTCAATACCTAGTTTATCGAGAGTTTTTAGCATAAAGGGCTGTTGAATTTTGTCAAAGGCCTTCATTGCATCTATTGAGATAATCATGTTGTTTTGGTCTTTGGTTTGGTTTATGTGGTGAATTACATTTATAGACTTGCTTATGTTGAACCAGCCTTGTATCCCTGGGATGAAGCCTACTTGATCGTGATAAATAAGCTTTTTGATGTGCTGTTGCAATTGGTTTGCCACTATTTTATTGAAAATTTTTGCATCTATGTTCATCATGGATATTGGCCTGAATTTTTCTTTTCTTGTTGAGTCTGCTGGGTTTTGGTATCAGGATGATGTTGGTCTCATAAAATGATTTGGGAAGAATACCCCCTTTTTGGATTGTTTGGAATATTTTCAGAAGGAGTGGTACAAATTCCTCTTTGTATGTCTTGTAGAATTCAGCTGTGAACCCATCTGGACCTGGGTTTTTTTTAGTTGGTAGGCTATTAATTGATGCCTCAACTTCAGCCCTTGTTATTGGTCTATTCAGGGTTTCAACTTCTTCCTGGTTGAGTCTTGGGAGAGTGCAAGTGTCCAGGGATTTATACATTTCTTCCAGGTTTACTGGTGTATGTGCATAAAGTTGTTTGTAGTAATCTCTGATGGTAGTTTGTATTTCTGTGGAATTGGTGGTGATATCCTCTTTTTCATTTTTTATTGCATCTATTTGATTCTTCTCTCTTCTTTTTTATTAATCTGGCTAATGGGTCTATTTTGTTGATCTTTTCAAAAACCAGCTCCTGGATTTATTAATTTTTTGAAGGGTTTTTTTTGTGTCTCTATCTCCTTCAGTTCTGCTCTGATCTTAGTTATTTCTTGTATTCTACTAGCTTTTGAGTTTTTTTTGATCTTGCTCCTCTAGCTCTTTTAATTTTGATGATAGGGTGTTGATTTTAGATCTTTCCTTGTTTTTAATGTGGGCATTTATTGCTATAAATTTTCCTCTAGCCACTGCTTTAAATGTGTCCCAGAGATTTTGGTACGTTCTGTCTTCATTCTCATTGGTTTTGAAGAACATCTTTATTTCTGCCTTCATTTCATTGTTTGTACAGTCAACATTCAAGAACCAGATGTTTAGTTTCTATGAAGTTGTGTGGTTCTGAGTTAGTTTCTTAATCCTGAGCTCTAATTTGATTGCACTGTGGTCTGAGAGACTGTTTGTTATGATTTCCTTTCTTTTTGCATTTGCTTAGGAGTGATTTACTTCCAAGTATCTGGTGAATTTTAGAGTAGGTGTGATGTGGTGCTGGGAAGAATGTATATTCTGTGTATTTGGTGTGGAGAGTTCTGTAAATGTCTATTAGGTTTGCTTGGTCCAGATCTGAGTTCACGTCCTGGATATCCTTGTTGATTTTCTGTCTTGTTGATCTGTCTAATATTGACAGTGGGGTGTTAAAGTCTCCCACTATTATTGTGTGGGAGTCTAAGTCTCTTTGTAAGTCATTAAGAACTTACCTTATGTATCTGGGTGCTCCTGTATTGGGTGCATATATATTTAGGATTGTTAGCTCTTCTTGTTGCATTGATCCTTTTACCATTATGTAATGCCCTTCTTTGTCTCTTTTGATCTTTGTTGGTTTAAAGTCTATTTTATCAGAGACGAGAATTGTACCTCCTGCTTTTTTGCTCTCCATTTGCTTGGTAAATCTTCCTCAATCCCTTTATTTTGAGCCTATGTGTATCCTTGCATGTGAGATGGGCTTCCTGGATACAGCACACCGATGGGTTTTGACTTTTTATTCAATTTGCCATTCTTTGTCTTTTGACTGAGGCATTTAGCCCATTTATATTTTAGGTTAATAATTGTTATGTGTGAATTTGATACTGCCATTTTGTTGCTAGCTGGTTGTTTTTCCCATTAGTTCGCTGTTTCTTTATTGTTTCGATGTTCTAATAATTTGGTACGTTTTTGGAGTGGCTGGTACTGGTTGTTCCTTTCTATATTTAGTGCTTCTTTCAGGAGCTCTTCTAAGGCAGACCTGGTGGTGACGAAATCTCTGAGCAATTGCTTGTTTGTAAAGGATTTTATTTTTCCTTCACTTATGAAGCTTAGTTTGGCTGGATATGAAATTCTGAGTTGAAAGTTCTTTTCTTTAAGGATGTTGAATGTTGGCCCCCATTCTCTTCTGGTTTGCAGGGTTTCTTTCGAGCAATCTGCTGTGAGTCTCATGGGCTTCCCCATGTGGGTAACCTGACGTTTCTCTGGCTGCCCTTAGCATTTTGTCCTTCCTTTCAACCCTGGTGAATCTGATGATTATGTGCCTTGGGGTTGTTCTCCTTGAGGAATATCTTTGTGGTGTTCTCTGTATTTCCTGGACTTGAATATTGGCCTGCCTTGCTAGGTTGGGGAAGTTTTCCTGGATAATATCCTGAAGAGTGTTTTCCAGCTTGGATTCATTCTCTCTATCACATTCAGGTACACCTGTCAAACATAGGGTAGGTCTTTTAACATAATCCCATATTTCTTGGAGGCTTTGTTCATTTATTTGCACTCTTTTTTCTCTAATCTTGCCTTTTCATTTTATTTCATTGAGTTGATCTTCAGTCTCTGATATCCTTTCTTCTGCTTGGTAGATTTGGCTATGGAAACTTGTGTATGCTTCATGAAGTTCTCATGCTGTGTTTTTCAGCTCCATCAATTCATTTATATTCTTTTCTAAGCTGTTTATTCTCATTAACATTTCGTCAAACCTTTTTTCAAGGTTCTTAGTTTCTTTGAATTGTGTTAGCACATGTTCTTTTAGCTCTGAGAAGTTTGTTATTACCCACCTTCTGCAGCCTGTTTCTGTCGGTTAATCATAGTCACTCTCCATCCAGCCTTGTTCCCTTTCCGGTGAGGAGTTGTGATCCCTTAGAGGAGGAGAGACCTTCTGGTTTTGGGTGTTTTCATCCTTTTGCACTGGTTTCTTCCCATCTTTGTTGATTTATCTACCTGTGGCCTTTGTAGTTGTTGACTTTCGAATGGGGTCTCTGAGTGGATGTCCTTTTTGTTGATGATGAATTTATTTCATTCTGTTTCTTAGTTTTCCTTCTAACAGTCAGGCCCCTCTGCTGTAGGACTGCTGGACTTCTACTCTAGACCCTGCTTGCCCTGGGATCACCTTAGGTGGCTGTAGAACAGTAAGGATTGCTGCCAGGTTCTTCTTCTGTTATCTTTGTCCCAGAAGGATACCCGCCAGATGTCATCCTGAGCTCTCCTTTGTGAGGTGTCTCTTTGGGTATATGGGGGTTGGAGAGCTGCTTGAGGAGATAGTCTGTCCCTTATAGGTGCTCAAGTGCTGAGCTGTGGGTTTTGTTGTTCCATTCAGAGCTGCTGGGCAGGTATGTTTAAGTCTGCTGCAGCAGAACTCATAACCACCTTTTTTTCCCCCAGGTGCTCTGTCCTGGGAAGGTAGGGTTTTATTTATAAGTTCCTGACATGCTAATGCCTTTTTTCAGAGATGTCCTGCCCAGTGAGGAGGTAACCTAGTCACAGTCTGCCAGCAGAGGTGTTGGTGAGCTGCCCTGGGCTGTGCCCAGTTGCTGTGTGAACCTCCTTGTGATTTTGTTTATGGAGGTATAGTTAGAACTGCCTCAGTAATGGCAGACTGTCTCTGTAATGGCGGACTGCCTTGGTAATGGTGGATTGCCTTGGTAATGGTGGATTGCCTCGGTCGTGGTGGACTGCCTTGGTAATGGTGGACGCTCTTCCCCCCATGAGCTGAACCATCCCAGGTCCAGCTGTGCTTGCTATGAAACTCTCAATCCAGAGTGTTTCAGATTGCTGGTATTTGTTGGGGCCTGAGCCACATCACCTGGCTCCCTGTTTCAGCCCCCTTTTTTCAGTTGAATGGGTGACTCTGTCTCCCAGGCGTTCCAGGTACCAGTTAAAATGGCTGCCCTGATTTGTGTGACTTTCTGTGCGGAGACCCGCTGCACTGGCTGAAACAGCTGTGCTGGAGACTCGTGACACTTTTCCGCCTGGGAATCGCCTGGTCTGTGGGAGTAAAAACTCGTTTGGAAATACAATGATCACTCACCCTCTGCATTCTCACTGGGAACTGCACTCCAGAGCTGTTCCTATTCAGCCATCTTGGATTGTCCCTATTTCAAAATTAATTCTTACGAGATTCTTCAAGGCCATCAAAATTTACCAGAAAACTCATTTAAATTATTAGTTTTCGAATTTACATAAGCAGTAGTTTAATCATGATACCTGAATACAAATGTCCTGATTATTAGGCATATGCTTTAAAGGCCAGTGAGTGAGCTGCAGACCTGGACCTGCCCCTAATTGGATCAGCTGTGATGAATAAACAAATGGTGACTATATAAAAATGAAAACAGGAGTACTCTCAAATCCATCTCTAACTTGCTGGACATGTACAACAGATTCTCTCCTTTTAATATTACAACTATGATAAGATACGGTTTCATTAATCGAAGACACCAAGACATAAAGATAAACGTATTAATTTCTGAATGTATGTTGACAGCACTGATAAACACTAAATACTGAATACTAAAATATTTTCAAGCTCCCTCAACATTCCTATTTTTCAGCTTTTATTCTTCCATTATCTCATTTATTTTATTAATTATTGTCGCCTCTGCAACCAGAATGCACTCTTCTGCACTAGTGAAGAATTTTTCCTATATTCACTGCTGTATCTCTGGTGCCTAAAACAGTGACTAGTACATAGAAGATGGTGAATAAATAATTCTTAAATTATTAAATAAGAATAATAAATAGGTTTTAAAATTTTAAGTAAGATTAAACAAAATACCTAAATCACTTTTTTCCTTCCAAAAATCGCTTTAGAGAAGTATTGAACAAATAGCAAGTCTATAAGCATTTAAAAAGCACCTTTTGAGACCAGGCATGTTGGCTCATGCCTGTAATCCCAGTGCTTTGGGAGGCTGAGGTCGGGGATCACTTGAGCCAGGAGTTTGAGACCAGCTTGTACAATATAGCAGGACCATGTCTCTACAAAAATTTTAAAAATGAGTTGGGTGTGGTGGTGTATGCTGGTAGGCTTAATTACTTGGCCTGAGGTGGGAACGTGCCTCAGCCTGAGTTACAGTAAGCTATGATCACTCCACTGTGTTCCAGCCTGGGTAGCAGAGGAAGACCTTGTGCCTAAAAAGAAAAAATAAAATAAAAAACACCGCTTGGTCTCATATTTTAAAAGAGAAACATTGTAGCTCAGTTCACACCCCACCTTTATTATCTTGTTTCTATTTATTTCACCCGCATTAATAGTATTACAGCTAGAGACCTATATGATTAAACAGTAAATCAGATCTCTAAGCTTGGGTTGACCTCCAAGCTTACATGGCCTGTATTTCGTCAAGGCTTCTGTCCAGGATCTTTTCGTTTTCAATATTCCTAGCCTTCTACCATCCTAAGGAATATTTTATGTGGCAACACTCCTTTCATCCTCTGTGCCTGTATCGCAGTGTTATACACTTAGATACAAAGAGATAGATTGCCTAAAAGCATACCCGTAGAACAGAAACACAGGGAAAAGCACACATACAGAGAGGCATATATGTGCACACAGAAATGGGCCTGCACATATAGGTACACTTATGTACAGAGAAACATTTTCAAAGATGAGTGCATACATGCACACACACTCACACAGCCATATATACATGCACACAAGTGCTAATACACTCATTGTATTCCCCTCACAGAGATAAATACACACACAGAGGCTGCTTGCAAAGGTATCCTCCCTGCCCCCAACATATAGACAGGGGTACCATCCCAGTTCAGCAGAGGCATATCCCCAACAGAGAGCATGTCCCCTCATAAACAAGTATCCTTCCAAATGATAGGCACTTATTCCAAAGGCATTCATCTCTCATATACACATGCACACATGCGTGTACACACACACACACGAACACATGGCTTCTTTTTAAAAAAAAGTAATACATTGAGAATGGCTGCATTGGATTCTTCAGGAACTGGACAAAGTAGGTAAATAAATAGTAGAAAGGATATAGGATATGATCCCTGTAACATTATTTACTAATATTGCGACTTAAGAATTTTAACTATTCTGAGCTTCATTTTTTAAATGTATAAAATGAGAACTCCTCCACTTACCTGTAGGATTGCTGTACAAAATAAATACTAGTTTTTTTGGCTTTGAAATCAGATTCTTACTAGTCACATATATATCTGTTTTCAAGTTATTCTCTTTAGATAATCTTTCATTTCAGAATGTGATACAATGTTCAGAATGATAATAAAGACAGCTCAGCTCTATTGCACTCTTGCTGTGTTCCAGGCACTCTTTTAGGCACTCTGTATACACACTTTTATTTAATCCTCACAACAACCCTAGTGATTGTAGCCCAAGATTTCACAACCAGCAAGAAGTAGATTGAAACCCAGATTTCTAAATACTAACCTCTTCACCACAAAATAAAAGTATTTATCAATTATGTTAATGAATAATTACTATTTCAAAGCAAAAATGTTATTTCCGAAAATATTAAAAAAATTATTTCTTCATGAGAAATTAATCAATATTCAAAGCTTACATGCAATATTTAAAATCACTAGGTTCTTTTAACACTAGATTTCTCACTGACTTTTCCCTCTGCAGGGCATTTTGAAAGCAGTTATTTTTGTTTCATTCACGATGATAGTACTGAGAGTAAAAGTAAAAACTTCATATATAATTTAAGAAAAGAGTAATCAATCGACTCTTCTAAATGTATTCTCTACCTTGATTCCTCTGTCTTTGAAAGCAGAGATCTTTCCATCCTCCTTATCACTGAACATGGTAGCATTCACATAGTGGGCTCCTTCCCTAAATATTTGTTAATGAAATACCCAGTAGATAAAAGCTATAGCCAGGTACAGTGGCACGTGCCTTTTGCCCTAGCTTAGGATGCTGAGGTGGGAGGATGGTTTGAGCCCAGAAATTTGAGGCCAACCTGGGCAGCTTAGTGAGACCCCATCTCTAAAATAAAAATTTAAAACTTATAGACATAAAAAAGTCTTAACAAGCAGTTAATTTATGGAGAAAAAAGTAAAAGTAAATGCATGTTGTGGAACTGCTTAAGCCTTCTCAACAAGCAGCTAATTGAGACTCCTTGTTTTCCAAAGAGAAATTAGAAAAAAGATACTTATTTAATTTTGTAATTGGGAACATGCTATTTGTAGTAAAAAAAGGTAAGGTGCAGAAGTGCTGCCAAGGCCTTGTAATTCTTAGAATCAATACTTGATACAAAGACAAAACAGTCCACTGACCTTTTAAAAACTGCTCAGGGTTTTCTATGTATGTAATTTATTTAACTCACAAGATTTAGATGTAACAAGTTTTAAATTATTATAATATAGTAGGCTAAAACCTCTAAATAATAAAATAACAGAAAGGGACATGCTTTACCATCATTCTTTCATTTCTTGTTGTAAGACTTTCTTATGGTTAAGAAGAAAGCATGACTATTTAGATCCGTATTTATTTAAACACTGTGATATATCATTGCCTGTTAAGAGTCAACTGGTCCTACAGTTTAATTATTTTCCAAAAGACAGTCTTTCTCCTAAAAACAAAATAAAGATTTTTGACAGATACAATTGTTCTTTAGCTGACAATCATCTATAGCAGATCACTAATTTTATAACCTAGGGAGTATTTACAAACATTCTATCGTAAACAAATTAGATGTGTTTTCTCGCTTGTTTTAAAGGACTGTACTGGATAACTGACAGATCTAAATGTGCTCCTGGTATAGAATTTGGGCACTTGAACACCCCTCTTTTATCCTAATAGAGCAATTCAAAAACTTACTAATAAAAATCTTGGCCCTACCTGCAGACAGACTTTGGTCCATCTTCTTGGAACTCTGAATGGACATCCGTCTATCCAGGCATGTGCCCCAATTAGGCTTCTAATTTTTCCATCAAGAAACATCAACTTCCTTCTTGGTTAACTGTGGAAGCATATGGATTTGCCCTTAATCAGCAAGAAATACTGATTATAAGGTCTTGTTAGTGAACATAATCTGTTTTAATATTATATATAATGATTATATACTCTACTAATTTTGTTAGACTTTTACCAAAAAAAAGCTTAGTTTCCAGCCTATTCAATTCCTCTGTCTACTATAGTCCAAATTCTTCCTGAGTAATGGTAGACAAATAATGTACTTAAACCATATTGTTTATTCCTACGTTACTATTTGACATTATGTCTTTACTTTTGAAGGATATGACAGTGAGCATGTTTTTAAGAATGTCATTCTTCATGCTAGAGAATTTCCTTTAAAAAAGCACAGGGAAGAAAAACTTAATTGACTTTTCACCAAAGTTGTGCTCCTCTTGATGAGAATTAAATGTCACACTTTAGGTAAAATTATGGGCAAATTATTAGTAATTGCAAAAGTAGTAATTGATAACATCTATCAACCTCTAATATCCCTGTAAAATAGAGGTGTGGAATCTTTTTTTCTATTGAAAATTGTCGCCATACAAAAAATTGAAAAAGAACATTCAAGCCAAAAACAATTTAAATATTCTTAAATGTTAAGAAGAACACAGAATATCCAAAAATTATAATATTTCTGTTCTAGATTATGGGCAATTACAAAGAGCAAACAGAGACACAGCAATTCAAGACACTGAAAGAAATTATGGGAGAGAGCCATTCAAGGGAAGGCCAATATTTAAGCTCTTCCTATTAACCTGAGGTGTATGAATCTAAAGTAGTGGCTACATTTTGCTATGTTTTTCAAATAAGTTAAATTTATGGCACTCTCCAGCCCAATAACCTTTATTGGCCATGCCTGCTAGGTCTTCGGGATCCTCCATACACAGTTTCCAAATCATGCCCTATTACCCTGTTACTTTAAATTTATCACCAGATTGAATTTCTAAACACACTGCTTTTTATTTTAAACTGTACTTTAAATTCTGAGGTACTTTAAATTCTATGCAGGATTGTTGCATAGGTATACACATGCCATCGTGGTTTGCTGCCTCCGTCACCAACACCAGGCATTTCTCCCACTTTTAACCCTCCACAACCTCCCTATCCCCCAGCTGTCCCTCCCCTAGCTCCCCAGCCCCCAACAGACCCCAGTGAACATACCCATTTTCTAACCTCAGTGCCCTCCATCTGCCATTCATTCTGCTTTCTGAGAAATGGGCAGAACTCTAAATATTGTCAAACCATGACCCTATTGGGACCACACCAAATGGTCTATATCAAAGTTAGAAGTTCTCAGTGTTTTTCCTCCAATCACATTCACTGCTCCCTTTCTCCTTTAATTGTAATTGTTTATATGCATCTGCTCCACCAAATAGATTCAAGTAGCACTCATTTCCCTCTTTCTTTTTTAAATTGCCTTCCCAGCTTAGCACAATGATTAATAAAGGCAATGCCCCAAATAACTGTTAAGGATTTTTATCAAAAACCGCCTCTTTCATGAAAGACATTTGGATCAGTTATTCTTGACTTAATACATGTATTCTGGTGAATAGCAATTTCATTTTAAAGAGATGTAATATTTCATGATCAAATGAAGTAACTGCTTTCCTCAAAAAGAAAAAATGCTGGATTGGGTGAAGTGGCTCATATTGGTAATCCCAGCACTTTGGAAGGCCTGGGTGGGAGGATTGCTTGAGCTCAGATTTGAGACCAACCTGGGCAACATAGTGAAACCCTGTTTATACAAAAAATACAAAAATTAGCCAAACATGGAAACATGCATCTGTGGTCCCAGCTACTTGGGAGGTTGAGGTGGGAGGATCACTTGAGCTATGGAGGTTGAGGCTGCAGTGAGCCATGATCACATCACTTGCATGCCACCCTGGGGGACAGAGCTCAAAAAAAACTGTAAACAGTTTATGATTGTAGTCTTCATTCTGTACTCTAGAAATTATTTAATCAGAGAATTTCTGAAATCGGAAAATTCTAAAGTGGTCAAAGTCTTCAGGCTTACCTTTAAACTGTCAGTTCCTTCTGAATACTGCAGGTGTCTTCATCCTTTCGACACGCTGCAATCAGTATTTATGATAAGAATTTCCAAGGACTTATTTGGGCCCCAGTTGATAAGGCTGTTTTATAATACAAGGAGCACTGGACTGGAAGTTAGTAGATTAGGTTTTTGCTCTGACTCTACAAGTTAAAATTAGAGGAATTTCTCTTTCTTAATCAGTAAAATGAGAGGTTTTGAAAGTATTAGTTATTTCCAAATCGATGAGGGGTTTTGAAAAGATCAATTATTTCCAAATTTTGTTGTTTGGAACAAAATTCTAGGGCAAATAGCATGGGATGTTAGTTCAAATGGACCTCCTCTACTTTCTAACATCACTGTCGCCCTATCGCTTTATTTGTTCATACTAATATCCTAAACACTGAAAATAATTTAAGAATAAAATATCTAATATAAATATATAAAGAGGTATATTTTTCTTTCAAAATCATAAACCAACTATATAAACAAAGACTTTGTTTCAGCTCCACTGTAATCTTGTTAACAGTATGGCTTATGTTAACTAAATATGTCAAAAAGAAAAAGTTTATTCAAGAGCAAATCATCTAACAAATAGACTGCAAGATTAATAGAAGCATGACATGTAGGGGAAAATATGGACCTAAAGTAAATCTCTCTAAGGAACAAACTAGATAGATTTTACAAATGAAATGAAAGGCAGAAATATTGGACCTGTTCAAACTTAAGTGAATGTATCAAAAGCCAAGACTGAAAAGAACGTGGCTGTAAGGAATACGTTTAGCCATCTCTGCAGTATTAGTTAATAAGATAACTTAAATGCCACCCAAAGTTATTCTTCAGATAGTTGATAGCAATTGTTAAGGAAAATAGTAGGGCTGGGCATGGTGGCTCATGCCTGTAATCCCAACACTTTGGGATGTCAAGGTGGGCTGATCACCTGAGGTCAGGAGTTTGAGACCAGCCTGGACAACATGGTGAAACCTCATCTCTACTAAAAATACAAAAATTAGCCAGGCATGATGGCGGGTGCCTGTAATCTCAGCTACTTGGGAGCTGAGGCAAGACAATCGCTTGAACCAAGGCAGCGGATGTTACAGTGAGCCAAGATCATGTCGTTATACTCCAGCATGGGTGACAGAGGGAGACTCCATCTCAAAAGAAAGAAAGAAAAAAAATTTTTGCAGCAGTTGCTAGGAACAAAAGGTAAAAATGCTAGTTTAACAACTGGTACTGTAAAATCACAGTCTAGAGACTCATTAACATACTGCCATTCTAAGTCACACATGAGAAACTCCAAAATACCCATTTCAAACTCTCAGGATATATTGTATGACAAAACTTAGCCATTGTTCAAACTTACCTAATGAACAGCTGCTCTAGCTGTTGGAATACATTTTCTAGACATGAAGTCTACCCCTAATATTCTACAGATGCCAAATACTAGCCCATTTATGCTAGTCCCATCAGGGAAGAGTGTATCATATAGCACATAAGGTGGGGGAAAGCTATGTGCGGCAAGAGAATGATAGCAAAACAATAGAAGACTAAATATTAGTGAACTAATAGTGAAATCTAAAGAAATTTTGGCTGGCTCAAACTTGTAAGTTTAAACCTATTTTCCTGTAGGAATAAAGTTATAAATGACAGTAGATTACTAGGTGAAAAGAAAGGATTTTTCAACCAAGTGATGATAAAATCAGTTTTGTAAACTCCATAATAGTTTTCAAAAACATCTATTATAAAGTGAAAAACATTTAAATATCCATAAATGTTTGAATTTGTTCAATAGAGATACAAATGGATAAAGGGTATAAAAAAGAGGTGTCAGAAAACACAGGGAATTCATTTGATAACAAAAGAAAGCATTGACTGTGGTACCTTTGGATACAAATGGATAAAGGTTATAAAAAAGAGGTCTCAGAAAACATGGTGAATTCATTTGATAACAAAGCATTGACCGTGGTACCTTTCTTCTATGGCACTCTTTGGTTGACATGTGGTGCGTTGTTTTAGATTATTTCCTCAGTAGAAACAAGTACCTCATCCATCACTTTATAGATGGATTCATTAATCACTATTGCCATTTCTACTTAATGTAATTATGTCTTTTATTTGAGAAGATTGAAGTCCACAGTTCATAAAACCTATGTTTTAGTAGCATGTATGTTTGAATAAATAAGTATTTATGAAAAATTCTAGTTTCTTTGATGCAAAAGTTCAAATACCAATATGATAGTTAAATAAAGCATCATACTTTAAACATTTTACTGCATATATTTTGGTATAAAATTATGGCTATATTAGGGTAAAGGTGTACTTTAAATGTTACTTTACTGCTCTTAACATAAAAATCTTTTAAATTTTTTTCAGTATAGAGCCAGAATTTAGAAAATAAAGTTGTTTTTAGAATGCTAAATTAAAATATAAGACTAACATCAACTTTTTTCTTTTTTTGGCCTGTGTTTTGTATTTATTTTATTAATATGCTTCTCTATATCATAGAATTCTATTTTAAAATAAATTGAATTACTTTAGCTGTGTAAAAATGTTTGAGTAAAAACTTTGAAGTTCTTAAAAAGTTGACTAAAAACTTGTTTTGTAATTGGTGTCTTTAGATCCAAAGGCAGAAACCAGGTTATACATCACAGTCAATGACTTTGAATTTCATGTCTATAATCGTTCGGATCTTTATGGACGCCTTCAAGAGCTGTTTGGTTTGGAGCCAACAATAATTCCACCCAAGAAAGAAGATGATAAAACACGGGAAAATGGAAGAACAAGAACCCAATCGAAAATTGAAAGGTTCTGTGTCATACTTGAATTTTATTAATCTCTAGCATTTAAACATTTGCCTTTATTAGAGTATCATTGAGGCTCTGCACCTAAACAGAGTATAATGTTACTTTGCAAATTAACTCAAACTTTTAGTAACATAAATAATTATGTAAGTATTTTGGAAATTGAGATAATATAGAATGTGTAATCAAAAAAAGTCCTGTTCTATTCGCTGCACACCAATCCTACTTTTCTCCATATTAATACTGTTACCAATTTAACTTTTATCCTTTTGAATGTATGTACATAAACATACACATACATATTTCAGGTACATATATAAATATATGATTTTGTTCTGTGTGTTTCTAAACATTTATGTTTAGAATATGTGCTTCATATAGTGTGTATTCCGTAATTTGCTTTTCATTCAGCAGTTTGTCTGTAAGATCGTTTTGTATTTGTGTATGTAGGTCTGCTTTTAAAAGCACATATCTGTTGTATATGTAGGTCTACCAACAAAAATATTCTAGAACAGGATCGGCAAACTTAGACCTGTAACACAAGTCTGTCTGTTTTGTAAATAGAGTTTGATTGGGCCAGAGCCACACCCACTTATTTGTATATTATTTATCTATTTGGTGAATTGCTGTGAACTTTTTATTTCTTAATATTTTTGTACTTTGTATATGGCCAGTTTTCTTAGTCTTGGCTTACCGTTTTCATTTCATTAAGGGAAAATTAATTGGCACAAGGCATTTGGGTGAAGGAAGGAAGAGGAACAACTGGATTATTTTCAGAAGTGCTTAAAACAGTAGAAAATCACCAAAGGGACTTGTACCTTAATCGTTTATGTTTTAAAAACAACTTTGCCTGTAATCCCAGCACTTTGGGAGGCCGAGGCGGGTGGATCACGAGGTCAAGAGAGCGAGACCATCCTGGTCAACATAGTGAAACCCCATCTCTACTAAAAATACAAAAAATTAGCTGGGCATGGTGGCGCGTGCCTGTAATCCCAGCTACTCAGGAGGCCGAGACAGGAGAATTGCCTGAGCCCAGGAGGCGGAGGTTGCGGTGAGCCGAGATCGCGCCATTGCACTCCAGCCTGGGTAACAAGAGCGAAACTCCGTCTCTAAAAAAAAAAAAAAAAAAAAAAAAAACAACTTTGGCTGTCTTATAAAATGTCATATAGTTTTATAATGGACAAAATGGTAGATGTAATGATAGCATATCATCCCTTATAGTTTTGTCATTCTGAAAATATAGATTTGTTATTATAGCTTGTCCATCTAAAATTTGATATGATAGAGTGCTCCAGTAGACAGCTTTAGGAACGTTAGTATTCCTTCAGATGATCATTGTTCTGTTTACTTGAAGTAGTCGTTATATGCATTTGGAAAGGTACAGCTGATATTAATAATACATGTTGTGAGGAAGTGAACTATGTCCTCCTCAGTTATTTTTTTTCTTATTCATGTCAGTTTTATTGTTTTCTTGTTAGAGTTAAAGTAAAAACAGAATCTCAAGATCCCACATCTTCATGGAGATCACTTATTCCAGTCATAAAGGTCAATGTGAGCACAGTAAGTAAATTCTGCTATAATTACTGTTACATGGGGTAGTAATATAGAACTTTTAATTTTTGCAAATGTGATTTTAATGTAAGAAAATTAAATAATTTTGTTGGTTTTTTTTTAGTTCCTATTTCTGTAAAGTGTGAGTGAAATAATTATTTTAACATCAATACTGTTTTCTGACAAATTCGTGTTTAAATTTAAGTACTTACATTTTCTTTTAAGTACTGGTTTAAATTGACCAATGGAATAATTTAAATAGCACCAGTCCTAATGTAGAATCATTTAGCCATTGTTTGAACATGTTATAGTTTATAAAACAGATTTACAAGAAAAAAGCCCATTCGAAAGTGGGCAAAGGATATGAACAGACACTTTACAAAAGAAGACATACATGAGGCCAACAAACATATGAGAAAAATGCTCATCATCACTGGTCATTAGAGAAATGCAAATCAAAACTACATTGAGATACCATCTCATGCCAGTTAGAATAGTGATCCTTAAAAAATCTGGAAACAACAGATGCTGGAGAGGATGTGGAGAAATAGGAACACTTTTACACTGTTGGTGGGAGCGTAAATTAGTTCAACCATTGTGGAAGACAGTGTGGCGATTCCTTAAGGACCTAGACATAGAAATTCCATTTGACCCAGCAATCCCATTAATGGGTATATATCCAAAGGATTATAAATCGTTCTACTATAGGGACACATGCACACGAATGTTCATTGCAGCACTGTTTACAACAGCAAAGACCTGGAACCAACTCAAATGCCCATCGATGATAGACTGGACAGGGAAAATGTGGCACATATACACCATAAAATATGCAGCCATCAAAAACGATGAGTTGGTGTCCTTTGTAGGGACATGGTTGAACCTGGAAAGCATCATTCTCAGCAAACTTACACAAGAGCAGAAAATCACACACCGCATGTTGTCACTCATAGACGGGTGTTGAACAATGGGAACACATGGACATGGAGGGGAGCACTACACACTGGGGTCTGTTGGGGGGAAATAGGGGAGGGACAGCAGGCGGTGGGGAGTTGGGGAGAGATAGCAGGGGGAGAAACGCCAGGTATAGGTGATGGAGAGGAAGGCAGCAAATCACACTGCCATGTGTGTACCTAAGCAACAATCTTGCATGTTCTTCACATGTACCACAAAACCTAAAATACAATAAAAAGAAAAGAAAAGAAAATGTTATAGTTTAGCTAAAGAAAGAAATATGGCCAGAATAGCATGATATAATACCTTTTATCTGGTTTTTTTTTTTTTTAAGGGACGTTTGGCCTTTGGAAATCATTACCAACCACAAACTCTGTGCATCAATTTTGATGATGCTTTCTTAACTTATACTACAAAACCACCTTCAAGTCATCTTGACCAGTTCATGCATATTGTGAAAGGAAAGCTTGAAAATGTTCGAGTCATGCTTGTTCCTAGTCCAAGATACGTTGGTCTTCAAAACGATGAGTAAGAAAATCTTATAAAAATAATAAAAAACTTATTATAGCTAATATAGATACATCTAGAACCTTTAACATCTTTTTAATTTTTTTGCTACAAGTTGTACAAAAATTAGTATATTTCTGTATTTAAGCAGTTAACCGTGTAGTCCTTGTTTATAGGATAAATGGATATGCTATCCAGTGATTAATTTTAAATATTTTTTTCTGCATGATTATAACTATAATTTTTTTACCGTTTTCTCTTAATTGTATTTTGGAAACTTATTTTGGGCAGTTAGCTTCTGTTTGTATGTTAGGAGATACATATTACAGGTACGTTTTTGTTTCTAGAAGACATGAATAAAGAATAAATTGAGGCTGGGCGCAGTGGCTCATGCCTGTAATCTTAGTACTTTGGGAGGCTGAGGTGGGTAGAGTGCCTGTGCTCAGGAGTTCGAGACCAGCCTGGGCAATATGGTGAAACCCCATCTCTGCTAAAACGTACAAAAGAAATTAGCTGGGTGTGGCGGTGTGTGCCTGTAGTCCCAGCTACTTGGGAGGCTGAGGCAGGAGAATTGCTTGAACCCTAGAGGTGGAGGTTGCAGTGAGCCGAGATCGCACCACTGCACTCCAGCCTGGGCAACAGAGTGAGACTCTGTCTCTAAAAAAAGAGTAAGCTGAATAGTTTCATTATGGTGGAATACCATTTTGAGTTAGTAAAAGTTGAAAATTGAATTGAAATTACTCTTGAAAAATTTGGTGAAGTTCAGATGGTACAGTTTTGAGACCCACGTGACATTTCTTTAAGTTACAAACTGTCAGTTTTCCATCTAACTTTGCAGATTTTTTTTTCCTTCAGTGAAGTAGCTGTTTGTATTTATAAGACTCATTATAGAAATGATGTACACTAGACTGACTCAGTGTGGTGGGGTGCTAAGTGGGAGAATGATGGGCTCTGTGATTTTTATGTTTTTTCTCAATTTTTTTTTTTTTTGTGTGTGTAACTGATACTCTGGTTGAATTTATATAGTTTTAGTGTTCATATGGAGAGTTTTCAGTACGGTGTCTCAGCTTTTTTCTTTGTGTATAGGCATCTTACGAGGTTATATTTGAAACATGATTATTTCTTTTTAGTTCTAACTCTTGGCTGGCCTGATGTTAGATTTTCCAGGACTTGGCTAGAAATAGAGAGAGGGTTTTTACTTTATGAGTATCATGATGACTATGGGTCAACTTGGCCTTAGATCATGGACTTGGTTAAGCATCTTCTGGAATGTGGACTGTGTACACAAATCTGTACGAGTAAAGGAATAATACTGAATACGTTGGGATTTTTGGGGGAAAGTTATGGAGAGTAAGACGGAAAACTGTCTTGCTATTAATAATTTGTGTAAAAAAATTTAAAATTGTATTTTTCACTCATTAAAAGTAAGTGTGGAGATTACATGATGAGATTAAACATTAACCTTTGTGATTTAATACCTATTTAGAAAAAAATTGCTGAGGTTTTGCATTTAATATTATCTAATGATTGAGAAGTTAATTTTGATATGCAAGAAGATGTGTGACAAAGAGAAACGTTGTTTAATCAAAGCAAGCAAAGATTGATGGTTTGTGGGAAATTATTGATGGTAGAAAAATGTTCATTCCAGAGTCAAGAGTTCATGATGTTTGCTTTAGATTTATTTCAAGTTGATTAAATATTTGTGAAAATACATAATACGAAGATAAAAATGACAACATTTTTTCTTGATGTGTTTGAATGGTTATAGTTTATTATACAGATAGATAAAATGATACTTATTTAGTTTTTTAGTGTTATTAATATAAAATCATCAAATTTTATTTTAGTTTTGTTGTAGAATGTAGAATATTATTTTATTCCAGTGATCATCTATTGTATTTAAACTTTGTTTTAAATCAATTTTTCTTATTCAAAACTGAAAAGGAAAAACATAAAACCAAATTTTTTCTTCCCCAATTTTTTTCTTCTTGAACTAATTTACTGATAAATTTTCAGTATCATTTTATTATTGAGTCTAATATAGAATAGAACTGTGGAACAATTTGGTAGGATGGTTATTCATGTGAAAGATGTTTTTCTCTCTTTTCAGGATGCTACTTGTTATATACTTTTTAGTTTTTTTTTTTTCTTTTTATTTTCACCTATTGCAACCATTAACTAGTATACTGTACATTTTATATTCTGGAGATTTGTTTAGTTTGCTTTCCCCTCCACCTTTTTATAGACCACCGAGATTAATGGGAGAAGGTTTTGTGGTGATGCAGTCAAATGATGTTGACATCTACTACTACATGGATGAGCCAGGTATTGTTGTTTTTGTTGCTATTTTTTTTAATGTGACAGAGTCTCATTCTGTCACACAGGCTGGAATGCAGTGGTATGATCATAGCTCACTACACCCTTGACCTTCCAGGCTCAAGCAATCCTTCTGCCTCAGCCTCTTGAGTTACTAGGATGACAGAAATAATGCCATCATGCCTGACTAATTTTTAAGGTTTTTGAAGAGATGGTATTTCGCTATGTTATCCAGGCTGATGTCAGATTCCTGGCCGAGATCCTCCTGCCTCATTCTCCCACAGTGCTGGGATTGTAGGCATGAGCCCACAGTACCTGGCCTGTTTTTTTTTTAAAAAGTATGTTTCATAGCTACAATTCTGTTTCTTCTATGAAATGCTGATATCTAGTAATATTTTAAATCTTGCTTAGGCATCAGGAAATGGTAAATGTAGATATGAGTGAAAATATCTGAAAAATATCTGTGTCATTTCTCAAAACTTGAATATTAATTTAGTATTATAGACTAAAAGAGAACATTGTTTTTTTCAAATTCGGTTTTCATAGATATACCTCAAAAATTGAGAATGCAGATGATCATGAGTGAAAATTAAAGAACAGAGTGATAGTTAAGGTAGTTTATCTTAGCTTAGATACTTAGTATGTTAGATTTGAGACTTAAAGTTTAAAGATTGAAATCCATTTAGTTAAAATTCTTGACAGGTGACTTCCATTTTATCAAAGTATCTAAGCATTGGATTTTAAGCTCTTTTTTCATACTTCTCTTTTTATACGTTTCAGAGTATAAAAGTATTTAAGGTCAAAGTATTTTGAAAGTAAAGCTAGGTTGTTATTTGCCTTTTCACCCTGTTGACATTTGCGCTAATGGTGCAGTGCAATGGTGGGTAAAACTGTTGTTGCTTTAACACTAATCAAGGCAGTGTTTCCTAATTGTACTAGTAGTCATTGAATTTTTCAACTGCCACATTCACAGTAAGACAAAATGTCAATGTCACATAAAAATTTCCTTGATTAAACAGTAGAAATTACTTATTTTATCAAATGTTGACCTTTGAGTAAAATGTTTCTAATATCTGGTGTGAGAAAATGGGAATTACACATAAAGCACTTTTGTTGCATACCAAAATATTCTGGTGTCTTGAGGAAAAGCACTTGTGTGATTGAGTTTCAAGCTGTACTAATTGCTTTTTTTTTTTTTTTTCCCCATGGAGTACCAGTTTTATTTGAAAGAGAAATTAGAGACAAACTGTGATTCTGAGCTTTCTTGTGAAAATTAGAACTTTGGAAAATTTGAGTCTGCTGTTACGAGCTTGACAGCATCCCAATAGTTAACAGCTTTTATGATGAGACTACCAGTGATAAAGCAAGTGTGATGTTTTTAAATGTTTAGTAATGAAACATTTCCAAACATTGATCAATGTTTGGAAAAAAATCTGCATTACTCAGTGAACCGGTATTTCCCGAATGAGCAGTGCATGATGTTATAAAAGTCATGCGTAGATTAAAAAATGTATTCAAAGTGCAAGATAGACCAGTAGATTTTAAGATAACAGGGTATGAAAGGTTTAGTGATATAGCTTCGGATTCCACGTTGCAATTAACCTTTAAGAAATTTCCACATGTTGAATTTTGAGGTAGTATCAAAGAAGAGTATCAAATTATCTGAAAAAGCTATTAAAATACTTTCCGCTTTTCTGTCTACATATACGTATGAGGCCAGATCTTTTCCAAATCCTTCAATAACAGATTGAATGCTGAAACAGCTATGAGAATCCACTTGTTTCCTATTAAGCTAGATATTGGAGATTTGCCAAAAAAAGGTCTAATATGTCTCACTTAAATTACTTTGTTTTAGAAAATAGTTATTTTTCATTAAAAATGAGATTAAAATTTCATTTATTTTTTATATATTACATGCTATATTTAATTACATTAAATATTTTATGATGTCAACATGAATTTATTTTAAAAATAATATTTTTAAAAATTACTAAATTTTAATTTTGAACACAGTATTTTTAATAGACATAATACAATATGAGAAAAACCTCTTTTGGGTTCTCAGTAATTTTTAAGAGTGTGAAGGTTTTCTGAGGCCAAAAAATGTTGGAACTGCTGATCTAAGGAAACTTTTTAATGGTCATTTAAAATAACTGCCTTTATATTGTATGTTTTGGAATATAGGACTTGTTCCGGAAGAAACAGAAGAAAATATTGAAGGAGAAATGAGCAGTGAGGATTGCAAATTACAAGACTTGCCTCCATGTTGGGGTCTGGATATAGTTTGTGGTAAAGGAACAGATTTTAATTATGGACCATGGGCTGATAGGCAGAGGTACTTGAATATATTATATTTCTAATAAGTCTTCTAGATGTCTTGAAATGCCTGTAATTTTAAGTAAAGACTAGCTTAAAATTTTTATAAACTGTTTTATAATGACAGAGGAAGATGTTACTGAACACTTTGATCCATATAATAACCTGCTTGTGGTTTCTCCACAAGCAAGTTCATGCCAAAGGTGGAGCTGATTCATTAGAAATATAGTGAATGAGGAGCATATTTGTTGGTTCATTTGTTTTTACAACAATGATTTCTTTTTTTAAAATTTTTTTTATTTTTTTTTTAATCTTTTTTTTTTCTTTTTTGAGACGGAGTTTCACTCTTGTTACCCAGGCTGGAGTGCAATGGCGTGATCTTGGCTCATCGCAACCTCCGCCTCCTGGGTTCAGGCAATTCTCCTGCCTCAGCCTCCTGAGTAGCTGGGATTACAGGCACGCACCACCATGCCCAGCTAATTTTCTGTATTTTTAGTAGAGACGGGATTTCACCATGTTGACCAGGATGGTCTTGATCTCTTGACCTCATGATCCACCCATCTCAGCCTCCCAAAGTGCTGGGATTACAGGCTTGAGCCACCACACCCTGCCAACAATGATTTCTTTATTGATCCCCTACTATATGCCAGATATTGTTGGCACTATGGGAATTCAGAAATAAAAGACGTGTATCTTTCAGTTTTAGTGGGAAGGAAAAAACCAAAAGACTAGTATTAGGTGCTATAATGGAGGTAAATAAAGGGTCTTGATGAAGAACTTAGAAAAGTACCGTGCTAATTTGCTAGTGCTGCCATAATAAAGTTTCACTAATAATGTGGCTTAAGCAACAGAAATTTATTTTTTCACAATTCTAGAGTCTAAGAAGTCCTCCAACAAGATGGTGGCATGGTTGGTTCCTTCTGAGGGCTATGAGGGAAGGATGTGTTCTAGGCCTCTCTCCTTGGCTTTTGATGGCTGCTGTTTTCCAGTGTCTTCATGTGGTCCTTTCCTTGTACAGTTCTGTGTTTAGATCATACTGTCCAGGCATATTAGATTAGGAGAGCATACTCTAATGACCTCATTGTAACTTAATTACCCTTCTGAAGGACCCCATCTCCAAATATAGTCACATTCAGAGGTACTGGGAATTAGGACTTCAACATTTAAATTTTAGGGGTTAGGACTTCAACATATGAATTTTTAGGTTACTTGGTATTCCTAGTATATAGTATACAGTATATAATATATATTAAAGTTTAGGGGAGAGAAGAATTGGGAAAGACTTTTTGGTTGAGGTAACACGTAAATTAAGTTTTGAAAGATAAGTGAGAATTAGCTAGGGAAAGAGGAGGGTGAATCATTGAGGCAAAGGAAGTGTCTTATAAATTCATGAGGACAGTGGAGAATTGTCCTATATAGTCTATAGTAGTTATGAAGTATAGATTTTATAATGGCGGTTATATCTGTTAGTCATTTTATTAATTTTAAGGTAGTTTTAATTTTTAATATATTATGAACATTTTTCTACTTCTTGAATTTTAAACAAAGGGGACATTTACCATTGATTATGAGGGAGCATCTCAGTTTTTATGTACAAAATTAGACATTGCCTAAAGTTAGTTTAGTTTTTCTATTTCTTAACAAGCTTTTTTGAATAGAGAAATACAAGCCAAGTCATTTACATGAGCAGATATTATAAGGCCATTGATAGATTAATGAAAGAGTGCTGATACTGACTTGATGTATTGACTTTTTAAATGCTTTTTAAGAAAGTGCTGTCTAGCTAGACTTATTAGAATAATTATGTATTTGTCAAGTAGTATATTGTATTAATCTTGGTTTATTTGTAGTATATAGGAATACCTGCCTCATTAAGTAGCTAACTAACAATTACATGGTAAATGAATAAGCTTGCTATTTGAAAATTTTTGCATTAGGCTAAAACAATACTTCATTAAATTCTGCGTTAGGTCATCTGTTAACCTTTAAAGTAAACAGACCATAAAATTTCAGGTTAGAAAGAAAGTACTTTTCACATTATTGGAATTAAATTTTCCTCTTGTAAGTCATGCCATATTTGACCTGCTGGAGTTGAAAATGAGAGATTTTACATTTCATTAATTAATAGAGCTATGTCTATTTAAACTCTATTCGGAAATCTCAAGAAAAGTATTTTGTTTGGTTGGCAGAACATTTATATATTGTTTGAGGAAAAAAATAATGCTTTAACATAGGCCCATGAAGTATTTTTGCATTTTTTAGCACTTGAGTAAGGTGTGATTCTTCTTAAACTATTTTTAATTTTACTGTATATTTTTAATAAGTATTGGGGTATATTTACACAAAAACCCAAACTAAAATGCAATGGAAAAATGACACTGAAGATGGAAATTTGCTTTAACAACTCCTTTCAAGTAGATTTTTTTACTGCCAGGAGAGAAGAGCAAAGCATTTCTAACCTGGACTTTAAAAAACCACTCAGGTTTATTTAAAAAGAAAAAAAAATGAATTTTTCACGTGTATTTAATTCACTAATGTGAGCAGTATTGTCTTTTCATTTACATGTTCAAATGGTCTTATGTAGCTATTTCTTCTTCTTCCCTGTATTGAATTTCTGCACAACGATTAGCTGTAATCAGCAATGAATAGTAAGGTCAGTTTTCTTAGCAGCCATCTATTAACATAAGACATAAAGGAAGAAATCTCAGCTGTTTTGATACTGGTTAATTCACTCAGCATTGTGAGAAGTTACTGATTTCTGACATAGCATGGTTTTAGCCTATAAATTTTATAATCATAACATGATTTTAGTTTCTAGGTTTTGATGTCATTTCTACTACCTTTACGTGATTGAATATTTAAGATATTATTCAGTTTTTACTTCTTATTTTCTTTTTATGAATTAGAATACTGATTTTGGTCCCTTATCAGAGGGAATAACATGTCATTATGCTTTCTACCTCCTTATGTAGAGATTGTTATTGTTTGAATAACATGTCATTATTGCTTTCTACCTTCTTATGTAGAGATTGTTTATGGAAGTTTTTCTTTCCACCTGATTATCAAGTTCTGAAAGTTTCTGAAATTGCACAGCCTGGGAGACCAAGACAGATCCTTGCTTTTGAATTACGAATGAATATTATTGCAGATGCTACAATTGACTTGCTGTTTACCAAAAATAGGGTAATTATCATAATAATATAGTAGAAAATAGTGTTTAAAATTTGAACATTATTTTTCAGAGTTTTTTTTTCTGATGACTAGTCTCATACTAGGATTAATTTATATGAGCTATTTTCCTTTCAAATAATTGTACGTATTTTACTTTCATTGTAATTTTATTAAATGTCAAATAATGGAAAGAAGTTAATAGTAATAGACCTTAGGCTATATTTTGGCTCATTTTCTCTTTTATATCTGGCTAATTTGTTTTAGTATATTTTTGGTAAAAATTTCAACTTTTGTTCTTAGAACTTTTAATACTTATTTAACATCATCAATAATTTCTTCTGTGATAATAACTGAAAATTAAAGATGGGAGATATAATTAATGTTTTATATGAATTAATTTTTTCTTTTGGTAGGAAACAAATGCTGTACATGTAAATGTAGGAGCTGGCTCATACTTAGAAATTAATATTCCAATGACAGTTGAAGAAAATGGTAAGCTGCAACTGTTACTTTTTTAAATGATTAAAGAAATAATAATACAGTTTGTTATCATTTTAGATTAACAATAATAAAGTTTTCTATTTCAGTTTTTTATTATATTTTGATGTGCCTGTAGTCATTAAGGGGAAATATTATGTAATTGAGCATTTAGAGAGAAGGGAAACATTTTCTAATCAAGTTCAGTCTTACAATTATATGCTTTTATTATATTCTATGCATCTATTTTGTAGGATTGAGCATAATTTACTTAATGTGTAGTTTTCCAGTTAGACTGGTGTACTATGAGAGTAGGAGCTGTTTTGTTCTTTAGTGTATTCTTAGTGCTGAACCCTGTACCTGATATTTGGGCAGTACTTGATTGGTTGAATACAAGGCTTGGTTTTAGGTTATATTGTTAGTAGATTTTGTCAGGGAGTAAGCTGTGTACTTTGAGTTGCAGAACTTTAATAAATCAGAGCATTTCACAATAAAAGTGTTAGTTTCATCAGAGCTGAGATGGTCTAAGTTCATTATGCATTTGAAATATGGGCACTGACACAGTTAATAATTTGAATAAATACTGTTAAATGTATCAAATTCTTATAACTTCATTTTGCTTTCTTTCTATTTTCTTACTACATTTGTAATTGAGAGCAGTTAAGATGAAATTCTGCTTTATTTACTTTATTGAGAGTAAAGAGTAGCAACTTGCCAACATTTTAAATCAGTTATCATCAGTGTTTCTGTTGCTAAGTTTACTTCATTTTTGTGTAATTCTTAGCTCTTATTTTTTGGTTCTGTCACTTATTTTGCTGCTGTAAGAGGTACCATTCAGGACTGCCTACTTAGATAATCAGTGAATTGCATAGTGTATCTTTTTACCATAACATTGGGACTATTTTAATGTAGAACTAACCCTTATCTACTTTATAAAAAACAATCTTATTAAGACTTGAAGGAGATGCTTGAGATTGCCTAGGACTGCTGATTCAGAGTATGTAGTTGGAAAGAAGCATCTTTTAGAAAAGCCTTACTTACAAGGTGTATGTTGGGATATAAAGGTAGTTGGGAGTTGTACAAAACTGATAATATTTCAGTTAAGGAAGTGTTTCCAGCTTTTCACAATCGATGATACACGTAGGAAATAGCATTTTTACTGTTTTATGCTGTATTATACAAATATGGGTACACTGGAGTAAAGGGATCACCTGAGGACTGAGGGATCAATATCTTGAGCATATCTATTATAAAGTTGTGGCAAGTACCACAGAATACTTTTTGTGTAACTCTTGAGTTAAGGGTTTAAGGAAAGCCCAGTTAGGGTTTGAGTATAGAGGTTAGGTGGCTTTTAAGATGACTGTCAATGGGAAGATGGACTTAGGTTTCAGGCAAGAACAATATATAACAAATAAATTTAAAACTTTTTAGAGATTCAGGTATTTGAAAAAAAAATGCCCAGAGCAGGATGCAGGATGCATGTGGAACTAGGCATATAATAGTGACCACAGAAGTAGTATTCATAGAAAGATTTCTTCAAGAAAGGAAATGCAATACTCTAAACCAGGCGTTTTTTTTTTTACACAGGGGGCCAGTTCACTGTCCCTCAGACCGTTGGAGGGCCGCCACATACTGTGCTCCTCTCACTGACCACCAATGAAAGGGGTGCCCCTTCCTGAAATGCAGCGGGGGGCAGGATAAATGGCCTCACGGGGCCGCATGCGGCCTGCGGGCTGTAGTTTGGGGACGCCTGCTCTAAACGATTCAGCTTTTGTTGAGAATGGGCTATATTGCTGAGAAACTGTCATTACCTGAGGGGAATAGCTGTTATTTAGTAACTGTCATTATATAGGAGTAGTTGAGAATGATGAAAATATGTACCCTTAAGTCAGTGGAAGAAGAAAAGGAGTTGTCTTCTGTAACCAAAAACTATTGTTTAAAGAATAAACTCGTAGTTTTTCAAACTACAAAGGAAAGAAAAATGAGAATAGATATTATATGGAGTTGGAACTTTGTTCCTTTAGAGCAGCCCATATGAGAACGATCACCTATTAAGTTAGCAAGCCCCCTCTCACTGAGGTGTGTTTAATAGTGGCTACCAATTTTCAAGGATTCCTAATTTGGGTGGTAGTAGGAGTTGGTTCCAGTCCAAATATGTTTCAGTTTGTAATTTTTTTTCCTGGTTCTTAATTTTTATGTTTGTATTATTAGGTTATACTCCTGCTATTAAAGGACAACTCTTACATGTGGATGCCACTACCAGCATGCAGTATCGGACTCTTTTGGAAGCAGAAATGTTAGCAGTAAGTCTGTATATGAGGATATACATACTTGTATGAAAAACAAATTTGATTTTAATTTACTTATATAAAGTTTAAGTAATCAGGAAATCATCAAATGACTCATCTTCTAGTTTAAGAATAGCCAGATGCTCTTGACCCTGTCCTAGGGAAGAGTAGTGGATTCCCAGTGCTATGGACTCCTGGTGGCACCTCTCTCTTGCTCTGCTTCTAGTATGAGGGAAGTGAATAAAAGGCAATGATACATATGTTTTTGTCCTGTAAAATATGAGAAATTGTTAGAATATTGTTTTTAAAGTTCATTAGGTGGCTGTACTAAATCTCTTCTAAGTTGTAAGTAAGATAATTCTTTAATATATGTTTTCTAGCCCCACTGGATTGCTTTCCCAGGGCTTAAATAATGTAACTTATTGTGCCTTTTACTTGATGAGTAAGGTAAAGCGAAGAAAATCTTATTGATGCACTGGATTATTCCACATTAGAAAGAGAAACAATATGGAAATGCCAGTGATTAAAATTGCAGATTGTGACTCATTAATCAAGCAGATTATTATTATTATTGTTATTATTACTGTCAGGGACAACAATACTAACAATAACAAAAGCCATGATGTAAAATGGTTAATATGCAGAGATTCTTTCATATAAGATGGTGCCATTAGGTTCTTAATTACTTGTCTTAAGCATTTTACACATATGTAAATTAAGACAAAAATTTTGCAGTTACCAAGAATATATCAGAGACCGTAAGTATATTTTAAACCATGATATTCAGTATTTTAATGAATTCTTCATCTACTGCTGATAAATAGTGCTATGTGACAATGCTGTTTTTAGGCAGGCAGCTTTTGCCTTTGCAGAAATGCCAGACTGGGCTGGGCATGGTGACTTAAACCTGTAATCCCAGCAGTTTGGGAGGCCAAAGAAGGCTGATCACTTGAGGTCAGGAGTTCGAGACCAACCTGGCCAACATGGTGAAACTCTACCTCTACTAAAAATACGAAAATTAGACAGGTGTGATGGCATGCGTGCCTGTGATCCCAGCTACTTAGGAGGCTGAGGCACAAGAATTGCCTGAACCTGGGGAGTCTGAGGTTATGGTGAGGCGAGATTGTGCCACTGCACTCTAGCCTGGGCAATAGAGTGAGATTCTGTCAAAAAAAAAAGGAGAAGAAATGCCAAACTGCAGAAATACTAATGTCACTTTTGTGACAGTATACATTGCACTCTATCTTCCTTCACACTGAGCCTGTCTCTTAACAGATAAGGCTTAAGGAGAAATTAGGGGTGTTAGCTGTTACCCAATTGGTTTATTTGGAGTAGAGTATCAACGCTGTAACCTGATTTGTTTTTTTGGAAGTTTTTTGACCACATCTTGGCTTAATATTTTAAGGAGCTAGATGTAGCCATGTATATTGACCTACAGCCACAACAATAGTAAAATCTCAAAGGGACCTTCTGTTCAGCTCAGTAGGAAAATAAGTTTTAATTACTCACTAGTGTGTGTGACTTCATTTCTAATGCGGTTCACACAGTGTCACATTTTAAGCTCTAATACTTTTACCTAACATTTGTTTTGCAGTTCCACATCAATGCCAGTTACCCCCGAATATGGAACATGCCACAGACATGGCAGTGTGAATTAGAGGTTTATAAAGCCACCTACCACTTCATTTTTGCACAGAAAAATTTCTTTACAGGTAATTTTCTAATAGGTATAAATACAGTGAGATTTACTTGTTTATATTTGATAAGTTTTAAGTTCAACATAGGGATATGATGACATGATTCAAACTTTCTTTAACATTTCATTTTGGGCTGAAAATATCAAAGAGAAAGTTTAAATATAGACATTTTGCATTCTTTTCTAACCTAAACAAGAAAATATAAACCCCCAATTGAGCTTAGAAGGAAATGAAAGAACTCAATTTAGGCTGGTGCTTTGTATCAGTCTATTTAGGGGATAGGATAGAGACGATGAATCAATTTCTCTCTCTTCCCAAATTAGGCATCAGCATGGCTTCATTATTTTGTTTTAATAATTATAATCCACAACAGTATACGCAAATAGCTAAAAGTTATTTTTGAACTTGGAGCCCTTATTTAATCTTTTCTGTTGGCATGGATAATTGAGTTGATGCTGTCATTAGTTGGAAAAAACATTCTTTTATTTCTTGCAGCACATTTTGATAGCTTTACCTATTTTGTGACTATAAGAACATGTAGTGTCGATCTATGAATAGCATAAATATTACTAAATTAAAATAAGTGGCATTTATGGAGTCATCTTCTAAAAAATTTAGCCCCATAGAGTTGGTCTCATTTTCCAGGGCCAGTGGCTGTTCCACAGAAACCTAATCTTTACTTGACTGCTTGCTACATTTATCCATCCATCCATCCGTCCATCCATCCATTTGTTTAATAGTCGTTTTATACAAGCATCTAGTTGATGCTGCGTACTATTAGATATTTGGTGGTATAGTGGTGTTTAAGGTATACATAGGTAGTCGTCTACTGACAGTACTACTGTATAATGTTGTGTGACTTCACTGTTTAAATGACTTCACTGTTTAAACTTCAATTTCCTTATTCGTGAAATAGGGTTAACAATTTCCACCCTAATTCTGCTGTTTGTAGAGTTTTGGCCTTTTAAAATGCCTCTTACTACAATATGTTCAATCGTAAGTCTTTTATATTTCTTTTCTGGTTTGTCTGGGAGCCTTGGGGGACTAGATAGACTGCTTCTGCTTTCCTGGAGTTACATACTTCTCCAAGGCTTGAATCAGTGTATGGATTGAACCAGTAGTGGAAATTTTACCAGAGTCCCTGGCAAGTTAAGCTTTAGCTAGTGAAACCGAGCACTGAATGAGTATTTCTCAGTTCAAATTTATGAAAAAAATTATAGCTAAAACTTACAGTGTGTATCATGTGTCTGGCTCTGTCCTAAGCAGTTTGCGTGGTATTAAATTTTTGAATCCTCACAATAACTGTCAGGGGTCAATATTATTATCTTCCTTAATTTTTAGTTGAGGAAAATGAGCTATAGAGGTGAAACAATATATGTCCATGGTCACACAACTAGTTAGTTTGTTGAGCTCAAATTCTAACTCAAGTAGTCTGGCTCAAGAATCTGTTATACTACTTATCTCTGACTAGCCTTTTCTTTCTTACTTAAGATTTTGTGTTTTTTGGTAACTTTACTAATTGTTTAAAATAGATACCATTGTCAAGTATTTAATCCTTCACATTACTTTTCTTCCAGGCATTTCTCATCTTTAGACTCTTGGAGTGCTAAGAATAGCTGTAGTAGAAGTATAAATTCTTCATGATTTAAAAATATTATTTTGCAGTAGCACTTTCATTTATGCTATTTTATTAGTTACACTGAAACAGCTAAGTATGCATTTCCTAAGTTGCAACTGATTTTTCTTAAATGATTTTCTTTCTCTAATTCTAATTTGTATGCTTTCTTTATTGAAATTCGTTATTTTGGTTATTTATTTTTTTATAAAATTTATTTGGAGAAATTTTAAACATAGATACAAAAGTAAACATAATGATTTTACAGATTTAACAACTGTAACATTTGGTCATGTTCTGTTATTTTTAAAAGACATACAGCATAACAAATAACTGTAGAGTCCTTTTTAAACTTATTCTCTAAAAAGGATGACTACTAGAGAATAATATTAGTTTAGTAATGGAATGAGCCTGCTTGGTCATAGTGTTTGGATTGCTTTCTCTATTGTCAGAATTCTATAGAAAAGAAATTATCTCTCTACTGTGAGGGAATGCCTAATATTTCTCAGCAACCACTCTCATACCACTTATTAGTAAGGTAAAATTGTTCTTAAGAGATTTCAGTGGGGACAAAGATAGCCTTATGACAAATACAGAGCCTCAGAAATGAAAGCTTATTATAAAACAAAAACAGAAACTGAATCCTCTTCTGGGAATAATGAGATTGACTTAGATTTCTCTGATAAGGAGGAGAAGAAAATAACATAATGGCATTGCAAAGTTCTAGTATCAATTGATTGACGTTGTATAGGGTGTTTGCCCAACAACTAATGATAAAGTGAGTTGTTGCGTTTTTTCAGAGTAACATTTAGCTTGCTATACCTTTTTAATTTGTTGTACAAATGAGTAAGGCAGTCATCAGGAAAGTGCTTAATTTTTCTAATCAAATTATTCGATAAGAGCATCTGGTAATGAGAAACAACTTTTGGTTTAATGACAATGCATATTAAAAAGTTGTTGACTCTCCTAATAAAAACATTTTGTCACCATAATTTTTAATATTTATCAATAAATATATAGAAACTGGTAGGAAAACTATATTATAGAATGACATGTTGAAATTTGAAATAAGTCATTAAAGAAAAAACTGATTAAGTTTTATTAAAAATAGAAATAGACTAATAGTTGTAACATTTCATGTGAGTTATTAAAGAAGAAAGTAATAAGATTTGTTAAAATATATTTGGGTAATAACTTTATATAATTATACTGGTTTCCTGAAATAAGTAGTAGGTAATCTGAATTTTTGTTTAAGTTTTGTTTATCTCATTGGCAATTACATCTCAATCTTTTGACTAATAGAAATATAAAGTAGATAAAGTGCAACCAGTATACATTGTAAGTCTTATACATGAATAATGATTCAAAGCAAACATTAAGTATGATCTCTGCCTTCACTTATGAACATTTCTTGTTTTGTATTATTTGTCTCAAGTACATTGGCATGTGTACTAGACAGAGACAAATGAAGCAATACCAGACAGTATATGTACTGAATGCAAGTGTAAAATAAATGCAAGTGTGAAATGTGAAGCTGACAAATGCATGTGAGACATGAGTACAGAGGAAATCACTGTCATCTGAAGATGATCAGAGAAAGTAAGGGAAGACATTAAGGTCTGAAATGGTGTTTTTAAATGAACTCAGTAATATTAACTAAGATCTGATAGTATTTTGCCATTTACAAAGCACATTCACTTGTCTTATCTTCACATAACTCTAAAATAGGATAGCTGTTATTACTGTTTTTGAGTTAACAGTGAGGAACTTGGGGCATAGAAACATTGAATGACTTGGGCAAACTTAGGAGGCTAGTAAGTGGAAGGCATTTAAGAACAATTTTCAGACTGCAGACCCTGTGCCTTCTCTGTAGCATTATGCTGGCAATAAAGATGGTTAGTTTTTCCTTAGCAGAGAGGATATGAAAGACAGGAGTTTGACCAAAAATGCTGAACTATGAATGTTATGAGTGAGAAAATCAGCCTGATGAATGATGAGTATGTATTGTAGAGTTGCTTAAATTCAGAGATGATTTTTGGGCATTTTCCAAGTGTTAGACACGGTGCTGAAGACTAAAGTTAGAAAGTATGGAGTCAGGCTAGTTCGGTAGGGTGGCACTTAGAAGTAAAAGATGTGAGGTAAGCATAGATTATGTAAAGTATGATGAATCACTGTGATTGTTAAATAAAAATATGTTTAAAGTAAATTTGATAAGTGGAGTTTTCCATTCTCTATTAATAGAACAGGTTAATAGCCATATGCCTTTTATTATAGATATAGTAAAACTCTTTATCTCATTAGTATTAATTTGTGATTGACATTTGACATTAAGTATGTTATTCTGCCATTTTAGTAAGACAAGAGTTTCTAATACATTTGTGCTGTGTTTGTATGTGGCAGCTAAATTTTAAATGGGTTCATATGATATTATATAAGATAAATTTACTCTGAGTTCATTATTGAATCTTTTTGCTGTTTAAGTATCACCTTCAAAATAAAAAGAAAACTACTTTAAGTATTTTATCATTTTACCTATAATCTTCCTTAGGATATCTTTAGTAATAAATGCTACCATTTGTGGAGTCCTTACCCTGTGCCAGTTACTTTATTAAAACTTCACATAAATCATCTGAATTATCATCATAAGTCTGTGAGGTCGTTCTTATTTTGTGCAAGAGAAAACTGATAACATTTAAATTACTTTTTTCAAGATTGCGTAGCTAGTAAAATGATAAATCCAGAACTTAAACCCAAAACTGTCTAGTGTCAAAGTCTATGCTATAATGATACTGTTTCCAATTGTTTCTCTCTCTCTCTCTCTCTCTCTCTCTCTCACACACACACACACACACACACACACACACACACACACACAGAGTTCTAATTTTGTATACATGGCACTGTGTTATGCACAGTGAGTATACAAAGATGAGTCTGACACCTCTAGGAGGAGCCCTTTTATTGAAAGGCATTGCTGGGAGTGTACAATGCATATAAAACATTGCGGAGGCCAGAAGATAAAGTTGTGCAAACTGCTATGGTAGATCAGTGCTAATGTCTTTAAAGAGCATTTATTTATTGGGATTTAAAAGAATTAAAGTACCAAAGGGTAAACAGACAAATACATGAATGCAGTTTGAAAAAGCAATTTAAACATGCAATGAACAAATATGATTGAATTATAATTCTAAGAAAGTCAAGTCTATGTTACGTTTACCATTGTAGTTCCAGAGTCTAGAACAGAGCCTGACACACAGTAGACACTCAGTAGATATTTGTTTAATGAGCAAAACAATGTGAAAAAATATTCAGCCATGCTTGTAGTTAAGAAGTTCAGTGGAAGTGAGATACTGTTTTCCCGTTGTTAAATATCAAGTAAAACAAAACAAAAAAAACAGAAATAGAATGCAGGAAAAGGTTCAGTGAAATAGGTAGTCAGGCATACATTTCTGGTAGGAGTGTAAATGGACTCACTTCTCTTTGAATGCAATTTTTAAATTTATAATAGTTGTGAAAAATATTCCTAAATTTTGACCCAGCAGTTTCACTTCTAGAATCTATACTGGCAAGTAATCCCAAATATGTAAAATACCTTTTACAAAAATATATAGTACCTGGTAATATATGTAACATAAAAATTTGGAGTCTAAATATTCAACGATAAAAAATGGTTAAGTAAGTCCTGACAAATCTCATTAATGAGCTATTATATAAAATTTATGTAAACGTGTGAAATAACACGGAAAAATATTTGAGTTCAGTGAAAGAAGCAACACATAAAAAATGTACATATAGGATAGTGTCAGTCTATGTAGACAAATAACTGGAAGAAAATGTATCCACAGTGTTGGCTATTTGGGTAGTAGAATGTCAAGTGATTTTTTTACTTCCAAAATTCCTTTAAAAACAGATATATTAAATATATAAAATTTCTCTTATTTGGAACTATGATTAATAAGTAAACATCTGTTTACTGTCAAATTATTTAAATACGTCTTAATCACCTTTTAAATATTTCAGTATAAAATTTTTTTAGTTACATAAAAGAAAAATTCATTTTTGACTGGTGTTAGAAAATCTGTTTTCTTTTCCGAGTTTCAACTAACTTTACAATTTCTATTCACTACCCCAATAATTTTAGATTTAATTCAAGACTGGTCTAGTGACAGCGCTCCAGACATTTTTTCATTTGTTCCATATACGTGGAATTTTAAAATCATGTTTCATCAATTTGAAATGATTTGGGCTGCTAATCAACACAATTGGATTGACTGCTCCACTAAACAACAGGAAAATGGTAAGGCACTTAAAAAATTAGGTTAAGCATTCCTCTCATTAAGGCAAATACCAATTACGAAAATTAGTATAGATTTGATAGTTTTAACAGATAGTAGAAGTTACTTTACCCTATTATCTTTGTGAGACTCTCAGAGGACTGTTTCAGAGTTTGTACTGGACTAACAATTTTATTTAGTTGTGCATTTTAGGCAGTTTTATAATTGAAACTTTATTGACATTAAAAGTAAATTTACTTTTTCTTCTTTTTTTTCTTTGTAGTGTATCTGGCAGCTTGTGGAGAAACACTAAACATTGATTTTTCTTTGCCTTTTACGGATTTTGTTCCAGCTACGTGTAATACCAAGTTCTCTTTAAGAGTATGTATAATTGAATGCATTATTTATTCCACAAGATGTATTAGTAAGTTTGATTTCCCAAAGCTTGTCTTTACTCTCCCCTACCCAGTCCATTGCCACTCTAAGGTATTTTAGCTTTCCTCCAATGTCTACTACCTTTAGTGTCACAGAGTTCCTGCTACTTCGTTTTTGTAGTTAACTGCACCTAAGACATTGGGCAATTAAAAAATATCTCAAGTTGATTATTTTCTTAGAGTTCTTTTCTGATCTATGTGGCTAATCTATATGTTGGCCCTTCTAGCTCTAATGTTTACTAATTCATGTGAAATAATTTTATACTTCACTTTGATTCTTAATTGTAAACATGAATTCAAGGAATAACCACAGTACCTTTCTTCCTTTTATCTGAATGCCAGCTCTTATGTACTTCTAAGCTCAAAATTTTATGGAACATATTTTTTTGGTATGGGCAACCAGTAGTATTTGTAGTATTAATGGTGGTTATACTGGTAAAGTTAGCAAGATAATAGAAAACAGCTAACATCTATTAAACATTTTCTGTGTACTACATAGACACTGTTCCATGTGTTTTATGTAATAACTCATTTAATTCTCAGAACAACCCTCTTAAAAGTATTATTACCTGCATTTATATATTACAAAAGTGAGGAACAGAGCTTTTTTAGAACTCTTCATAAAGCTAGTGAGTTATTGAGCAATATAGCTTAGGGCTCCATTCTTTTAACCACTGTAACTTGCTGCCTGTTAAGAAACTAGTCATCAAGATGAACAAAGAATAGAAGAGCTACAAGGAAAAAAGTAAAGCCAAATAAAGATCCTTTGATTTGCCAGTTCCGTATTATTAAAAGCCAGCTGAGGAAACAAGACATACTAGAATCAAATGAGACAACACTATTTTAAAAATTAATAAAAATATGGAACATAGTCTACCTGAGCTTATAGCTTATAAAAGCTTTTTAAAAAACTGAACTTCATATAAAAGATCTATGAATACCCATGGAAGATATTCTTTTTTTTTTTCTTTTTTCTTTTTTATTCTTTTTCTTTTTTCTTTGTTTTTCTTTTTTTCACCACTTTGTTCTGGAACCTGGGTGACAGAGGAAGACATTCTTTTCACTGTTTGGAAACTATGCTGTTTCTCTGCCTGATTGTTTTGTTGTTTTTCAATACAAATTTAGTTTTAGTCAATGTAAAATCTTATTTGTTCTTTTCCTGACTGTTCAGTGTGAAATCTGTCATTTCAAATTTGTTTATCTTACTTGTGTAATGCCAACACTTTGGGAGCCTGAGGCAGGATGGTTGTTTGAGGCCAGGGGTTTGAGATTAGCCTGAGCAACACAAGAAGACCCTGTTTCTACAAAAAAAAGTAGCACATTCCTCTAGTCCCAACTACTTAGATTTACTTGAGCACAGGAATTCAAGGCTTCACTCCAGCCTCAGTGACAGAGTGAGACCACCAAAAAAAAAAAACAAAAAAGATAAATAATACAATAAAATAAAAAGTAATAAAATTTATTTTCTTTCAATCGTTTCCAAGATTGTTGTAGACAGGTTTGCCCATAAGTATTAACCAACATATTTATTCACTGATTTTATTACTTTGGATTATTATAATTATTTTTTTAGGGAGAAGATGTTGATCTTCATTTGTTTCTACCAGATTGCCACCCTAGTAAATATTCTTTATTTATGCTGGTTAAAAATTGCCACCAAAATAAGATGATTCATGATACTGGCATTCCTGCTGAGTGTCAAAGTGGCCAGAAAACAGTTAAACCAAAATGGCGCAACATTACTCAGGAAAAGTGAGTACATAAAATTAGTGACACAGGCCGGGCACAGTGGCTCACGTCTGTAGTCCCAGCACTTTGGAAGGCCGAGGTGGGTGGATCACCTTGGCTAACATGGTGAAACCTTGTCTTTACTAAATATTCAAAAATTATCTGGGCATCATGACACATGCTTGTAGTTCTAGCTACCTGGGAGGCTAAGGCAGGGGAATTGCTTGAATCTGGGAGGCAGAGGTTGTAGTGAGCCAAGATCACACCACTGTACTCCAGCTTGGGTGACAGAGAGAGACCAGTCTCAAAAAAATAAATAAATAAGTAAATAAAATAGAATTATTGACAAGTATTTTGTACTTATATGTGGAGAAATAATTCTTTCAAAAAATAATAAAATTTGAATATCTGCAACTGGTATCTGTACAATTAAAGGAATAAGCATCTGACTAGAAACTGTCTGTTTTACTATTCAAAGGGCTGGTTGGGTTGAATGCTGGACTGTCCCAAGTGTCATGCTTATAATTGATTATACATGGCATCCAATTTATCCACAAAAAGCAGATGAACAGCTAAAACAGTCATGTAAGTGTTTTTATATAATTTGTACTTTTATACAGCTGCAGTTATGATTGATAATTATGAAAAATAAAAAGCAAATAAAATGGAAACACATCTATTCTCACATAATATAAATATAATCTTTAAATATTTTAGAGTAATTATAGTTACATTTTGAGCATTTACTATGTATCAAGTATTGGGCCAAGCAGTTTTCTGCCTTCTGTTATCTCATTTAATCCTTACAACAACTCTGTGAGAAAGAGATTATCATTATTTTTATCTTAAAGTTGGGAAAATATGCTCAGAGAAAGCAGATAATTTTCTCAAAGTCTGCCAAGCTAGAAGCTGCAGAGCCTGAATATGAAACAATGTGTAAGTGGATCTGTATATTTAAGCTGCATGATTTTGTGAAATGTTAGTTCCTATATGATTTATAGTTTCCTGAAAATTTGCCATATTACCTGGGTCCAAAAAAGAATTAGAATTAGAGCTAAATGATGATGTTTTCTTTGTATGTTTCTAGTGAGCTAAGTTTCAAAGGATAGTTTTCATAGTTGTTTCCTAGTGGCTTGATAACATCACACTGTATTTAAATAGCTATTTATGTGAAAAAGCGTTGTAGTTTAGTGCCCAAGAATAGTTAAGGTCTCAATGTGACCCAAATTTATATTGCAGTGACTCAATAAGAATGTTGTTTATGTTAACAGAAAGTTTTCGTTTATTCTCTGCAGGCTGATTTATGTGTTTCTCTCATATTTCAATGATATTTATTATTTATTTGCTTTCTTAATTACTGGTCTTTTAGGTCTGTTTTTATTATTATACATTATGCAATGATTAGTTGATGTCATATCTGTAAAGTAAAATTTCTTAGTGAATATTTCCTTGAAGATCTTCTAAGAGGTCTTTTGTCCCCCACCCCCCCAGACATTAATCTTTTTTTTCTTAATTTATTCCAGTGTCAGAAATGGAAGAGACAATGCTATCTGTATTAAGGCCATCTCAGAAGGGATCAGACAGAGTTGTTTCTTCTCCCTCTACTTCTTCACGCCCACCTATTGATCCCTCAGAACTTCCACCTGATAAACTTCATGTAGAAATGGAACTTTCTCCAGATTCTCAGATAACTCTCTATGGACCTCTACTAAATGCCTTTTTGTGTATAAAGGTATGATTCTTAAAAACAACTTCCATATTTTTAAATATAGACAAAGCAGTTAAAATTTAATTGAAAATTGAGACCATTTGAAATAGCCAATTAGATTATTTAAAGTGTTGAGGATATACCAGATATCTTGACTGGAAGTGGGGTACTAGACTCAATTACAAAATTATTTATTAAAAATAGTACTCCTCAGTTCAGCATTCTTTTGTGCATTTAGTATGTTCTAGGAATGGTGCTAGTTGCTATAGATAAAGATGATGTAGCATCTGTTCTCAGGGAGGTAACCTAGAGGGATAGCTAGGATAGATAGATACATGGACAAATTTTAACACATTATAAGTAATATAGTAATAGAAGTACTGCATATATCTGAGAATAATTGGTAATGGAAAAGGCTACTTCAATGAATCCGTTAAAAATAAGTGATAATGTTTTTTAAGTAATGAGCAAATATTTGTTTGGTGCTTTATTTGAAAAACTGTAGCAAATATATGAAAATAAGTTTATTTCAGAATATATCAAAATTAGGTTCTGAAGAAATATGCACTAATTCTTAAAACAAAGAATGAATTAAGTGTTTACTCGTTTTGGTATAATTTTTTCCACTGTAATTGTGTGATTGCACAGTATGACAGCACTTTAAAGTTGATCTCTGTAGAATGATTACAGAGAGAGGCTATTTTTGGATAAATATTTGAGGAGTTCATCAGTTTTCTGGAGAGCACTGTTATTCTTTTGATATTCAACTCATAAGTTTTAAATGCCCCCAACAAATTATCAACAATTCTTGTTGATTTAATCTTTTTTATGGTAACTACTGTAATCCCTCTTAATCCTCACTTATCACCTTTGCCTGTGATTAGAGGAGTTATCCAACATCACTTTCAACAACTTCAAGAAATTTTGCATTTTTACAGGATCTGGCAGATTCACTTTGGGTATTGAATATCTAGGTGACAAGGAATCCTATAATGTACAGTGATAAAAGTAGTTAATTCTGGAGAGGGACTAGGATGTTCAGGGTTGGTCAGGGTAGCACAATCAAGGTTTGTTAGTAAAGGCTCTCTGGAGGAAGTGCTGGCTGAACTGGATTTGGAAGGTATATAGCATCTCAATATTTGAGTTATTATATTGTATTTACTAAAAACCACCATAAAGCATCAGATGTTGTAACTTAATATAAAAGGTGCAAGGGAAAATGTGGTTAATATTTGTAGATGACTAGAGTTTCTGTTGGTAACACACACACTTTTCTTCCTTCTTGTGACCATCGTTTGACCTAAAATGTATGTAAAATATTTCTCCCATTATCTTACTTTCTTGGGATTGCATGTGAATAACTATAAAGGATTTAAAAGGCAATTTTCAAGCTATAGTCTTCCTGAAGAGGCTGCATTATATTTTACTTAAATATAAGTAATGATTTAATTAGTAGGTGAGGGTAGTCATAGTGGTACAGTATCAGTTTTCAAATACTATTAGAGTGGTAATAAGTTCCATTTTTGCATTACTGTGTACACATGGAACCTCAGTTTATTTTTATTTTTAAAAAACTGATAGGAATACATATTCACCAAAAATAAGGGGACTCTAACAAACAGAATACATTGAAAGAAATATATGCCTTCATTTTAGACTTCCTTATAAGTTCTACTCCACAAATGTAGCCATTGCTGATAGATTATTGTTTTCATACAGACTGGTGTGCGTTAAAGGCTTTATAACAACTTTTTAATGGATTCAAGAGTTTGACTTGCCCTAAAGATTGTATTAGTATTTACAGTCATCTAATTAGCTTAGAACTTGTATAAAATATCTATTAAAGCAAATTATAAAATTTTAAATTTTGACGTTTACTACATATATATGCAAATTGTAAAATTTTAAATTTTGACATGTTTACTAAATATATATATCAAAGACATGACAGGCAAAAAATTTGTCTAGCCCAGTGAACTCTATGCTTCCTTATATAAAAAATTTATGCAATTCTTTAAGTTTCTGGTTTTGTTTTTGTTTTGTTTTTTAAGAGACAGGGTCTTCCTTTGTCATTCAGGCTGGCGTGCTGTGGTACAATCATAACTCTTTGTAATCTGGAAATCCAGGGCTCAAGTGATCCTCCTGCCTCAGTCTCTTGAGTAGCTAGGTCTACAGGCAAGCATCACCATACCCATCTAATTTTTGAAGAAACAGAGTCATGCTGTGTTGCCCAGGCTGGTCTCAAACTCCTTCCTGGCCTCAAGCAATCCTCTCACCTTGGCTTCCCAAAGTGTTGGAATTACAGCTGGGAACTACCATGCCTAGTCTGTTTGCTTAACTATATAATGTGTATTTTACTTGATATCAGTATTAGGACTTTAACACTTTTTGGAAATTCAAAAATATATATATTATTTTTATAACATTCAACTTCATATATGAAATTTTCTTGTTCATGCATTTTCACGTATACATAAAAGGGAAAATGGGAGTTTAAGGTAATATATAAATTCATGTAACTGAGATTGTGTTTTTTTTAGTTATCAAAATTAAACATTAAGAAATTATAAAGAATAAACTAAGAAAAGAAAGAATCACTGTATTTGTTTGGCCGCATATGAAAGACTGCTTTCCAAAATCTGTGGAACAAACTCAGCCTGGGATTATCATTATAAAGAATTATAAGAAGAATATGTCTACTGAATATGCATTAAAATGTATGAGGACATGTATGGAAATGGGAGGACTTCTGCAGATGTAGACAATATAGTAACTCTAAGTGTCAGCCCAAAGTCATGTCAGTCATATTATAACTTTGTCATTTCTTCTGTTGTGGATATAAAGTTGGATAACAATACACTTATATTACTTTTATGAATTGACTTCTCTTAGTCTTATTACACTTTGGTTAATGAAAGGAAATCTTTTTATAGCAATAACATGCCATTGGTAGCAGATAACTAGATTATAGGGTATATATGGATATATGTTTTTCTTATTAAAAATAATTTTGGGCCGGGTGCAGTGGCTCATGCCTGTAATCTCAGCACTTTGGGAGGCCAAGGCGAACAGATCACGAGGTCAGGAGATCGAGAATACCCTGGTCAACGTGGTGAAACGCTGTTACTACTGAAAATACAAAAATTAGGTGGGCTTGGTGGCGTGAAGGCTGAGGCAGGAGACTTGCTTGAACCTAGGAGGTGGAGGTTACAGTGAGCCGAGGTCGTGCCACTGCATTCCAGCCTGGTGACAAAGTGAGACTCCATCTCAAATAATAATAATAATAATAATTTTAATATTCTTGAACAGAAACCTATTAATTTTTCTTTTTTTAAAAAAAATGTAATTTTGGATACAATACTTATAGACTTTTCCTACTGTTTCTCTGATTTTATTAGCTGTCATCTTTTAACCTATTTTTTTTTTTCCATTTTGAGAAATGAGCATCATTGGATAAGTATAAATTTTTAGCTAGGAAAAACATGGCAATCTCTTACTTGAAGTAGGTGACATGATACTCATATACCAAAATATCATTATGAAAAGAAAATTTTGGAGAATTCTTAAGTAAATTGAAATGTAGTTTATCATTCTTAAATTCAAACATTATGCAAATTTGCAAAAGAACACGTTTTCTCTGTTCTATAAGCGAATGAATTTTTTCTGTGTTGTTTGGAATTTATTGTAAAGGTAGTTTAATTTTCCATGCCACTTACTATAAAATGAAATTGAAAGTTTTATTTGTGTTTGTAAATACTTGTATACATTTATTAAAGTATCATACAAATTTGTCATAATATATTACCACCTACCTTACACTTTAATCAACCTTTTTGGTAATTTTTTTTCAGTAAATTCTTTTTTTTGTTTTGAGACAGGGTCTCACTTTGTCACCCAGGCAATGGCATGGTCACGGTTCACTGCAGCCTTGACTTCCTGGGCTCAGGTGATTCTCTCAGCCTCCCAAGTAGGTGGGACCACATGCATGTGCCATCACAACTGGATAATTTTTGTGGAATGGGGTTTCACGATATTGTCCAGGATCATCCTGAACTCAAGTGATCCTGCCCACCTCGGCCTCCTGAAGTGCTGGGGTTAAAGGCATGAGCCATTGCGCCTGGCCTTTCAGTTAATTCTTAAGAAATTAACTTACAGATTTGGAATTTATAAATTAAGAAAAACCCTTGAATCACATACCCAGCATTAGACATTTAACATTAGACTAAGTTCTTAAAGAAGTTATAATTTTAAAAGTACATTTTATTGATAATATTCAGTAACTACAAATATTTCAGCTCATGAAAGCATCCTGGTGTTTTATAATTCCTTTAGAGCAAAGTCACTGACACTTTTAATAAAAATTAGCAAATGTTCTCTATGTTGTGCATTCATTAGTCCCTAAGGAATTTGATATGAATTATTTCCATTTCAGATAATTAAGCAGAGATTGCTTTAGTAGCAAATTGAACAATAGACCCAATGGAATCTTTTTTCTTTTTACTGTAATAATCTACAGGATTCTAATTTTTTTTCAAGATTTACAGTTATAAGAGACTACAAGGGAATTTTTTTTTAAATAAGAGATCTCTTGGCTACGATTATTAAAAATGAGTTAAAATGAGTGCTGGTAACTGTTTTGTTTCATTGGTACATGTTAGTTTGCTGAAACCTAATGGTAGTTGAGTCCTTAGATCAGGTGTCCCCAAACTACGGCCCGCAGGCTGCATGCGGCCCCCTGAGGCCATTTATCCGGTCCCCCCGCCGCACTTCAGGAAGGGGCACCTCTTTCACTGGCGGTCAGTGAGAGGAGCACAGTATGTGGCAGCCCTCCAACGGTCTGAGGGACAGTGAACTGGCCCCCTGTGTAAAAAGTTTGGGGATGCCTGCCTTAGATCACCTGTTTGGAGAAAAGGTGGGACAGAAATGATTTTCTGGAGGCCATTTACAGATGAAAGTACCAAAGAAGTTTTTCCACTTTACGCTTGACTCTGGACTCTGCCTACTGCATACTTTCTGAACAGTCACCAGGACTGAGGTGAAATGTGTATTTTGTAAAGGCTTCTGGCGGGGAGAACTACTGCTCTGAACGTCATTCAGTTTGCTTACATTATTTCAATTGTTTTGGGAAACAGGTAGTTTTTGGTTACATGGATAAGTTCTTCAGTGGTGATTTCTGAGATTTTGGTGCACCCATCACCTTAGCAGTATACGCTATACTCAGTGTGTGGTGTTTTATCCCTCACCTGCCTCCCACCCTTCCTCTCGAGTCTCCTGAGTCTATCATATCATTCTTACGTCTTTGCGTCCTCATAGCTTAGCCCCAACTTACGAGTGCAAGTATATGATACTTGGTTTTCTATTCATGAGTTACATCACTCCAATTCCATCCAGGTTTCTGTGAATGCCATTATTTCATTCCTTTTCATGGCTATTATTCCACAGGGTGTGTGTGTGTGTGTGTGTGTGTCACATTTTCTTTATCCACTAGTTGGTTGGCTGGCATTAAGGTTGTTTCCATATTATAAGGTTGGTTGTGAATTGTGCTTCTATGAACATGCATGTGCAAGTGTCTTTTTCATATAATGACTTATTTTCTTTTGGGTAAATACCAAGTAGTGGGATTGCTGGATAAAATGGTAGTTTTACATTTATTTCTCTAAGGACTCTCTGTACTGTTTTCTATAGTGGTTGTACTAGTTTACATTCCCACGAGCAGTGTAAAAGTGTTGTCTTTTCATCACATCCACATCAACATCTATTATTTTTTGTTTTTAAATTATGGCCATTCTTGCAGGAGTAAGGTGGTATCACATTGTGTTTTTGATTTGCATTTCCTTGATCATTAGTGATGTTGAGCATTTTTTCATATGTTTGTTGGCCATTTGTGTATCTCCTTTTGAGAAATGTATGTTCATTTCCTTTGCCCAGTTTTTGATGGGATTATTTGGTTTTTCTTTGCTGATTTGTTTTCATTCCCTGTAAATTCCATATGTCAGTCCTTTGTCAGATGCACAGTTTGTGTAGATTTTCTCCCACTCTGTGGGTTGTCTGTTTATTCTGTTGATTATTTCTTTTGCTGTGCAGAAGCTTTTTAGTTTAATTAGGTCCCATTTTTTATTTTTGTTTTTGTTGCATTTGCTTTTGGGTTCTTGGTGACGAATTCTTTGCCTAATCCAATGTCAGGAAGAGTCTTTCTGATGTTGTCTTCTAGAATTTTTATGGTTTCAGATCTTAGATTTGTCTTTGATCCATCTTGAGTTGATTTTTGTATAAGGTGAGAGATGAAGATACATTTTCATTCTTCTATGTGTGGCTTGCCAATTATCCCAGCACAATTTGTTGAATAGGTTTTTCTTTCTTATTTTATTTATGTGATGTATCACATTTATTGACTTCTGTATAAACCATCCCTGCATCCCTGGTGCGAAACCCAATTTTGCCACTTTGTTTTGCATGCTTTGTCGATGATCAGTTGGTTGTATTTTGGGTTCTTTATTCTGTTGCATTGGTCTGCATGCCTGTTTTTGTATCTGTACTTTGCTGTTTTGGTAACTATAGCCTTGTAGTATATAGTTTGAAGTCAAGTAATGTGATGCCTCCAGATTTGTTTATGTTTTCTTATTTTGAGATGGTGTCACGCTCTGTCACCCAGGCTGGAGTGCAGTGGTGTGGTCTCGGCTCACTGCAACCCCTATCTCCCAAGTTCAAGTGATTCTCCTGCCTCAGCCTCCTCAGTAGCTGGGATTACAGATGCTGGCCACCACGCCTAGCTAATTTTTGTATTTTTAGTAGAGATGGGGTTTCACCATGTTGGTTAGGCTGGTCTCAAACTCCTGACCTCGTAATTCACCCACCTCAGCCTCCCAAAGTGCTGGGATTACAGGTGGGAGCCACTGCGCTCAGCATATTTGTTCTTTTTGCTTAATCTTGCTTTGGCTATGCGGGCTCTTTTTTGTTTTAGTATGAATTTTAGGATTTTTTTTTTCTAGTTGTGTGAAGAATTATGGTGGTATTTTAATGGGAATTGCATTGAATTTAAAGATTGCTTTTAGCAGTATGGTCATTTTCACAATATTGATTCTACCCAACTTGTTGAATAGGTTTTGGTTTCTAATTTTGTTTATGTGATATATCACATTTATTGACTCATTCCTACATCCTGATATGAAACCCACTTGATCATGGTGTATAATCTATTTGATAGCTCTTAGATTCAGTTAGCTAGTATTTTGTTGAGGATTTTTGTGTCTTTGTTCATCAGGGGTATTGGTCTTTAGTTTCCTTTTTTTAATGTATTTTTCTGGTTTTGGTATTTGGGCAATACTGCCTTCATAGAATGATTTAGGGAGGGTTCCCTCTTTCTCTATCTTTTGGTTTCAGTGGTATTGGTTCCACTTCTTCTTTAAATGCCTGATAGAATTCAGCTGTGAATCTATCCACTCCCGGGCTTTTATATGTTGGCAGTTTTTTACAATTACTTTTTCTATCTCACTATTTGTTACTGGTCTGTTCAGAGTTTCTGTTCCTTTCTTGTTTAGGAGGGTTGCAAATTTCCAGGAATTTATCCATCTCCTCTAGATTTTTCAGTTTGTTCTTATAAAGATGTGCATAGTAGCCTTGAATGATTGAGCTTATCTGGATCTTCTCACTTCTTTTCTTGGTTAATCTCACAAGTGGTCCATTAGTTTTTTGGTTTTTTTGTTTGTTTGTTTTTTGAGATGGAGTCTCGCTCTGTCGCCAGGCTGGAGTGCAGTGGCACGACCTGGACTCACTGCAACCTCTGACTCTGGTTCAAGCGAGCCTCCTGCCTCAGCCTCCTGAGTAGCTGGGATTACAGGCACATGCCACCACACCCAGCTAATTTTTGTTTTTTTTTAGTAGAGATGGGGTTTTGCCATTTTGGGCAGGATGGTCTTGATCTCGTGACCTCATGATCTGTCCACCTTGTCCTCTCAAAGTGCTGGCTGGGATTATAGGCAGGAGCCACTGTGCCCAGCCCAGTTTTTTTTTTTTTTTTTTTTTTTAAATCTTGTCAAAGAACTAGCCTTTTGTTTCATCTCTTCAAGGTTTTTTGTTTGTTTGTTTTGCTTTTTTATGCTTTAAGTTCTGGGGTACATGTGCAGAACGTGCAGGTTTATTACATAGGTATGCATGTCCCATGGTGGTTTGCTACATCCGTCCCCACCCTGTCATCTATAGTAGGTATTTCTCCTAATGCTATTCCTCCCCAACCCCCCCCCATCCCCTGCTATCCCTCCCCTAACCTCCCCACCCACTGACAGGCCCTGGTGTGTGATGTTCCCCTCCCTGTGTCCATGTGTTCTCATTGTTCAGCACCCACTTATGAGTGAGAACATGTGGTGTTTGGTTTTCTGTTCTTGTGTCAGTTTGCTGAGAATGATGGTTTCCAGCTTCATCCATGTCCCTGCAAAGGACATGAACTCATCTTTTTTATGGCTGCATAGTATTTCATAGTGTATATGTGCCACATTTTCTTTTTCTTTTCGTTTCTTTTTTTTTTTGAGACAGAGTTTCACTTTTGTTACCCAGGCTGGAGTGCAATGGTGCGATCTCGGCTCACCGCAACCTCCGCCTCCTGGATTCAGGCAGTTCTCCTGCCTCAGCCTCCTGAGTAGCTGGGATTACAGGCACGCGCCACCATGCCCAGCTAATTTTTTGTATTTTTAGTAGAGACAGGGTTTCACCGTGTTGACCAGGATGGCCTCGATCTCTTGATCTTGTGATTCACCCGCCTCGGCCTCCCAAAGTTTCTTTATCCATTGTATCATTGATGGGCATTTGCGCTGGTTCCAAGTCTCTGCTATTATAAACAGTGCCACAATAAATGTGTGTCTGTGTCTTTATAATAGAATGATTTATAATCCTTTCGGTATATGCCTAGGAATGGGATTGCTGGGTCAAATGGCATTTCTATTTCTACATCCTTGAGGAATCGCCACACTGTCTTCCACAATGGTTGAATCTAATTTACACTCCCACCAACAGTGTAAAAGCGTTCCTATTTCTCCACATCGTCACCAGCATGTGTCTCCTGATTTTTTAGTGATCGCCATCTTCACGTTTTTAATGTTGATTGAACTCAATTAGACACTCATGTTATTTTTAAAAATTTAATGTTGGAACTTAAAATATAACCCAGTGTTTTCTATTGTATTTGTGCTTATATTTGTCCATGCTTCTGAATTGTATTATAAAGACAGTGATTAAGATTTCAAGCAGGTTTCAAATGGAATCTGTAATTAGGAGGTGGACAGCAATAGAGAATAGAGGAAAAGCACTGGTTTTGTGAGCAAGTGGATTTGGGATTTCAATATTAACCCTCCTACCAATTAACTATATGACTTTAAGCCCTTCAACATTATTTCCTATAAAAGATATTATGTACTGATGTCCATAACTTTAGTCAGAAAATAACTTTGTCAATAACCAAAGTGCAGAATTTACCAAAATACTTACTTGGTTCTAATATTTGACAGATATGCTAACAGTGTTAACAGGAATATTTAACAGCTTTTATTTACCACTGACAGATCAAATGACCACAATTTAAATTTAGAATCAATGTGAAAAAAAGAATTTAAATTCAAGCCAAATTTCGATTTTCATGCAAAAGAAAACAGCAGTTGAAACACTTCTGCATAAGAAACCAGGATGAACTATGTGAAAGGAGGTTTTACTAATTGTTGGTAACACGTGTCTTTATCTCATCAATAACCAAGATTGGATATTTTTATTAAAGCTGTTAAAACATGCTTGATAAATATTCCAATAGGAATATGTGAATTGTACTAGTTTACCTAATTGAATTTAGCCAGACTAATTTTCAGTGAACTGCTTTCCCCAAAGGATGTCCCTGGGTATTGCCTGAGAACTCTTAGGAGCAATAATTGAAAACTGTTGAACCATGCAAACTTTCAGAGGTCTCTCAGGACCTAAATTAGAAGGTTTTGCTGTAACTTGGGCAATGTCATGAAAGCTTTACTATAAAACAAGCTTCTGTAACTTTTTGCATTTTTTGCTATTGAATATTTATTTGCCAAGTGTCTACGTGTAAGTCTTAATGTATACTTTCTTTTATATTTTAACACAATAGACCTGATAATTTTTATTAAATATACTAGGTTAAGGAAATGAATAATTTACAAATTTAGGCTCAGAGGTGAAAATATATTTACATACCTCTTTTGACAGCAATTTGTGTTTTCTTAATATTTATAGGAAAACTACTTTGGGGAAGATGACATGTATATGGATTTTGAAGAGGTTATCTCAAGTCCTGTTTTGTCACTGTCAACATCATCCAGCTCTGGGTGGACTGCTGTTGGAATGGAAAATGACAAAAAGGAAAATGAAAGTTCAGCCAAGTCAATTCATCCACTTACCTTACGTCCTTGGGATATTACCGTTCTTGTTAATTTGTACAAAGTTCATGGGCGTCTTCCTGTTGTAAGTGTTTATATATCAAAGTGTTCTAGAATATATTATGACACCCACCTGTGGGTAGATGTGAAGCATGCAGCACACACTTAGAAAAAAAAAATCAGATTCAGAAGCTTCTAAATTTATTCTTTTACTGTTATGAAGCTCATGTGTTTTCTTTATAATATGATTACTTGATCATTGGTAATTTTACTTTCTGTTTTTCTTCTAATTTAACTTAGCTCCTTCTTTGCTGTTCTATGTAACGTCAGGACATTGTATCATACCTCAAGCTGTTGGGTTTGTAATTAACCTGATGAGTATTTAACGACTTCACATTTTTTTAGCTTTTATGTCCAGACCCCAGATCAGTTTGAGGCCTTATGGTGGACCTGTTACAAAATCAAGTTTCTGACTTGACTCTGAAGGTTGAATTGTGTGGTTTGGATCTAGCACAGTATCCTGGGTCACTCTAAGGACAGCCCTTAGACCTGTTCTGGTTGACCTGGTATTGAATGGTATTAAATTGCTCCAAGAACCCAGATACTTTGGAGCAGGGCCAGATGAGGTGTGTGTCTGTGTCACAGTGGGGTGGTGGGCGAGTGGCCCTCTGGTGCTTAGTGCAGCTAATGATTCTACTGGGGTACAGAATAGTTATTTTTGTCAATAATCATAGTTTCTCCATTTAAAAAATCAAATTCTCTTAATCATGAGAAATGTAATTTTTTTCTTTTTTTCTTTTTTTTTTTTGTACTTCCTTACTTTTTGCTTTTTCTGCATTTCAACTGTGCTATTTTGTTTGACTGCAGCATGGAACTACTGATGGCCCTGAATGCCCTACAGCTTTCTTGGAAAGACTGTGTTTTGAAATGAAAAAAGGATTTAGGGAGACTATGCTGCAGCTTATCCTGTCACCCCTGAATGTGTTTGTCAGTGATAACTACCAGGTAAGGTGAACTGAGATATGCTAGAGATATAGAGATTCACTATTAATATTTATTGAGTCAAAACAATGTATTAGTTTCTGTGCACAGACTTTGTAGCTCTTTAAGTCAGAGACTTTTAAGTTAACTATATTAAGAAGTTTTGTATGTATGTTTATGTGTATGAGAGTTGTTTTATTTCCAAATGTTACATTGGTTTGTCTCCCTTGTACATTCTTTATTCATAATATAAAAGTGCTGTAACTGGGTGGTCCTTTTTAAACAAAACATTATTTGCAAAACAGAGGGTATTATTTGTTTTTAAAGCTTTTGTAAATAAAGGCTTCAAAAATGTTTTCTTATAAAAAAAAAAGAATCTCAATTTTATTTTGCTGCTCCCATTTCTGTGATCCCAATTATATTTTATACCTTTTATTATTATAATAGAAACAGATATAAATACTTTCTCAAATATTTATGGAAGGGAAAGATTAACTATGTAAAATTTTGGTAGGTTCTGTTGAATATCACAGCATAAATGTTAATATTAACCAATACCATAATGTTTTAAAATGTGTGTATCTACATGGTCAGTGATTTATTCTTATTCATTTAACATAAGATACTTTGTTAACTCCTTCACGATACTTATGGGCTCTTTTAAAGGAGAACCAATGACATTCATCAAGTGAGAATTTGAGAATTTATTACATTTCTGGGTAGATTATCACTTTATTTTTTTAATGGCAAATGACTTTCCATAGCACCTATCACTGCTTTGTATGTCCATCTTACTTTTAGTCAAATTGTGTGATTTAGAAATATAAATGGAACTTAATACAACACAAAGTAAAATTATAAATGGGAAGATGAATCTGACACCCGGAAATCATCAATGAATGAACATTTATTATGATTATTTGCAGTTGCTGATCATCTTATTTAAAATAGCATACCCCCTTTTCATTCTTTTGCCATTACTGATGATATTTTTCTTCATGGAATTTTAATTTGTTTTTTCTTATATACATTTGACATATATGAGATCACATCAGCTAAAATTTAATATGTGCTAGGCATTGTTTTTGTTTTGCGACAGAATGTGTTTCTTGTTTTAAACTTTTATTTTGAAATAGTTACAGATTCACAGGAAGTTTCAGAGATACTATAGAGCAATATCTATGTACTCTTTACCCAGTTTTTTCTATGGTAAAATTATTTTTTATAATTATAGAATCAAAATAAGGAAATTGATACAATGTGTGTGCATAGCTGTAGGTTGTCTTATCACATGTAGATTCATGTAACCACCATCAAAATGAAGATACAGAACTATTCTGTCATCACAAAGATCTCATATAACACTTTATCTTGCCATATTAACCTTTAAAAAAACTCTTGTCCTCCTCTATATAATTAGTGGGTCATTAGAAGCAGTTACTTTTTATTCTGGGAGGCAGGTGTGTGGAGAGGAAGCCTATCTCCCTTTTTCACTCTATTAAGGAAATTAATAAAGGGGAAAGGGAAAGTCTTCTATGGATGAGTTCTGAGAATCTTAGATGAATATGCCTGGTTTCTTATGAGTACCTGGTAACACTTCAACTTTTAATCACTGCACTTTTTTAAAAGGCTTTACCAAATATAGAAAACATTTTATTGGGCTTATTATGAATGTTCACATTAATTCTTATTATAGAGGTATGGCAAACTTGTAAAGAGACTGAATTATAAAGTATGATTTATTTGGGGATTTGAGAAGGAGTTCATGGAGTAGAGAAATCAAGGTGGAAGTGGAAGTACTAGTGATAATTTGTTTCCTAGATAGTTGACAACTTACCCAAAACACAAAAATATCATATATATCCTCTTGGAATTTGCTTGTCTACTTACCTTGTTTACATTCTGTAGTGTTGACACAACTATTCCTAAGAATTTTTTTCTTCATTTTTCGTTATACTCTCTAGTGTTCATACAGTGAGAGGCTTTACACTGTGTCTACTCCCAAGGCTCAAACCTGGGTTACCCACTTGTAGTTTATCCTGGATAGCATCAGTCTTAACTCAGGGTTTCAAAATGAGGGATCTCAGGTAACTGATGGACTGCTGCATCCCATTATGAAACTATGCACTTTTTATTTTGTGGTCATCTTATGTATTAATTTCATAGGGCTGCCATAACAAAGTATCGTACACTAGGTGACGTAAAACAACAGAAATTTATTTTCTCACAGTTCTGGATGTTCAAAGTCCTAAATCAAGGTGTTGTCAGGGTCACATTCTCTGAGCTGTAGGGGAAGATCCTTCCTTGCCTCTTAGCTTCTGTTGTTGCCAGCAATCCTTGGTGTTCCTTGGCTTATAGATGAATCACTGAGATTGCTACCTCCATCTCTACTGGCTGCCACACTCTCTGTGCCTGTGTGTCCCACTTTTTCTCCCTTTATAAGGACACCAGTCATTGGATTAGGGCTCACTCTCAGTGTAACCTTATCATAACCTACTTACATCAGCAGAAATCCTGTTTTCAAAAAAGATCATATTCACAAGTTCCAGGGCTTAGGACTTGAACATACATTTTTGAGGGATGCCATTCAACTTACACATGATGCAAACGGCAATAAAATTTAGAATATAATGTTTATTGGCATATCATGTAGGCTGTACCTTAGGAAAGGTCAAGATCCACACGTAATTTTGTGATTGAAAAATTTCATAAAAGTTTTATACTAAGAATTATTGAGTCTCAGTTTCACAAGATAAATTTCTTGACCACCCTCCCCAGTTCCCTCAGTAAAAAAGGTAAGAGAATTAGTGCCTGGAGAAGTAAGGTGATTTAATATAAAGTCACACAGCTTGGATGAAAATAAAATGAAAAATTGTATCAGAAGAGCTTCTAGAATGATAATTGTAGTCACAATTTGAAATTAAAAAAAAAAAAAGTCTCAGGAATTATAGGTAACCTTATCCTTAAAAAAAAAATTTTTTTTTTAAGAATGTGTTTCCCAACATATATTGAAGCAAGGAACGCTAATCCCATGAGATAGCCTAGACATGCACTAAGAAGACTACTGTAATAAAATTAGGTTGGGGAATATCTATGAACTGCCTCTATGTATACTAGTATATTGAAGGCTCTGTGAACACTTGCTGTGAAGAAATCTGTCTAGTCAAGTCAGCAGCATCTACTTTTTATGGTCACTGTTAGGTGCAGCGATACTTTGTGCATAAGACCGAAATTATCCATAACCTGGAGAAGAAGGTAAATATTGAGAAAATTAAAATTAAGATAAATAATTTTAAATGTAAAAAGTGCTGCAAGGTGAGGTAGGCAGTGGTCTGGTAGCATTTAATGGTCTGGAGGCAAGGACAGGATCCAATTTGTATGTTTAAAAGATCTCTGTGATTACTGGTAGAGTATGGAGCAGAGAGATGTAAAAAGTTAACGCCCTGAAAAGGTCCTGGCAAGAGGTGATACTATTTGGACCAGGATGAAAAAAAAGTCAATGAATTCATGAGAGATTGGGAGGTAAATTTAACAGAAATTGGTGACTAATCAGTAGGGCATTTCCAAACTTATTTGATTCTTTATTCTTAATTATGTGTGGGACTAGTCTTCATGAAATAATCTGTTTTATGACATATCCTTTATTTCTCTGAATATATGTTAGAAATTTTCCCTTTGAAATACATGCTGCCTTTTAGTAGTGAGTATAAAATTATTCTCTGTAAGAGAAAACTGTCTTTGTTTTTACATAGTCCTCAGAATCTATATGGAAGTTGAGTTTTCCCCACAGTTCTTCATTTTTTGGTCTTAATGGTCTTTATTCTTCAGTGTTACGTTTCTTTAAAAAAAATTTTTAATCTCATGATCCTTAGGTTTCCTACAAAAGATTGGTCGCTTGTATTCCCTGTCAGAGTACTACTGTAGTTTCTTGTTATTCATAAAGACAGTTACCAATCAAAGATCTGTGTATTTTCTAGGACTTAGCTATCTTGCTTTTTATAATAGATGGGCTCTCATAGGTATTGTTCATTAAAGATGCTTAGCTCAGACTACCTCTTTGGCTACAAGTATTAGGAGCTTGTGGATTCTGAAGCCTTATACATGGCATGATTTTATTGGTCATCTCTTCAGGGGGCATGGGGGAAACAACTAGAAATTACAATGTGATTTTCTTACACATTTTACAGTCTCATCATTATTGTTTTCAGCAGCGACCTCCTGTGGATGAAGTACTCAGGGAAGGTCACATCAATTTGTCAGGTCTCCAGCTGAGAGCACATGCTATGTTCTCAGCAGAAGGTCTTCCTTTGGGAAGTGATTCCTTAGAATATGCATGGTTAATTGATGTGCAAGCAGGAAGTCTTACAGCTAAGGTTACAGCACCACAGGTATGGTTTTCAGAGTACTATCTCCTGACTTATTTTCTTTTTCATTTCTTTACTTACCTTCTCAAGAATAACTTGTATGCCTGTTTGAATGTTCATTGCATTTCCACTGATGGCATTCTGATGGGAGTCATTCTTGCCATTCAAAATTTTAGTTATAGGTGAGTCAGAGACAAGTTTCACTTTTCGGAGCCACATATAATTTATTGAGTGTAATATATGTCGTTCTTTGTAATAATACAAAGAATTTGAGACTTTCTTTGGGAAAAATTCAGGATGAGTACTGTTCTAGAAATCAAGTTAATTATTATTAAAATTATATTATTTGGTCCTCCATTGTTGGAAAAATCTTAAGTTTTCTACTATATGGAATAATTTTCTAAGAACGTTGTTTTCTTCAAGTAGGATTTGAAAGTAGCCCTTATGATGCTAAGGATTAGGTAATAAGTTTCTTTACTTATCATGTCCCAAAGCAAGATTACATCATTTGTACCTGCTGTTAGTGATGTGGAAAGTAGTATCAAAAAATAAAAGTGAATTTACTGGTAAGTAAATCTGGTCTAGAATTCTAGATGTGATCCTTTTGGATAAATTCTCCCCCATCACCCCTTCCACTTAATCCTTAGAAGGTGCAAAAAGGTTTACTATGTTATTTGTTACTAAATGACCACTGAAGTTTAGTTGAATTGCCATATTATTGTAACATTTCACCTGAGTCATATATTTATTATAATATGAATGCTTATCTTGGCATTTCAAAAGACTGAAATTTGATAGGAATGTTACATACTCAATTTTGATAAAAAGTTATAGAATGGGTATGAAATATATAATTTAGAGGTAGGTAGTAGCAACAAGAAAGTAATAAAGAACCTAGATGCCCTGTATACCTGGAAGAAATTTTCAGAGGGTAGCAAAAATTAATATTCTAAAAATGTTGGGGAAAATGAATGGAATTAAAAAGGGATACTTTAGAGTTGAACATCAATTCAATATAATATCGAAATGTATAATGATATTTATAAAAGTATATGAAAAGAAATGCATAATGGAATGTGTAAAAATGGATGAAAAGCTATAGTCATTGCTCACTGGCCTTGTAACTGTCCTCTCCTTATTGTCTCCCATTTCTCGTCCCTAAGTATACAAGTAAAAACTGAAGCGTATTCTAAAGCAGCTTGACCCCTAAGAAGGGAATAAAGCCATACTGACCCTGCAAGACTGGATACAATTCCTTTATTCTAAGGACTGCTAGAATCTTACATGTTTATAAATTGCCTTTATAAGAGGAAACATTTCTCCTGCATAAAATCTTAGCATCACTGTTTGCAGTTCATGAATCTGTAGATGTTTTTATGTTTATTCCATTCTCTGTATATTTTAAATTTATGTTTTCCAAGAGTTTAAATTATGTACTTATTTGGGGGATAATGTCATGTACATCTATCCCTCAACATTTTTAACAGCTCTAATCAATTATAAAATTGTTTTTTTAAAAAAAAAAAACTCAAGATTTGAAGAATTATAATATGTGCTTACTTAAGCTTCTATTTACATAAACAAAAGTTCTTTAATCATCAAAATACCTTATTTTTAAAAATTGTAGCGCAATGTGTTATTTAGATAACCAAAGATTTCACATGAAAGTTTGGTTTATGATTAGAGAGTTTTAGGTGCTTTTCTATGTAGAGGATTTCAGTTAGCTGTATAAGAGAAAAGATATATAACCTTGAATAAAAGGATTTGCTTTTAAAGTTGCTAAAGTGAAATTTTTCAGTTGAAATGAGTTTTCATTTTGACAATACATTTTGTCATTCATAAAGGAAAAGTAACATAAGCATATTAAGTATATAAAGGTAGAAAAAAATCATTGACTAACAAGTTGCTTATTTAGCAGAATTTTTAAGATAGTATTTGGCTTCTTTCAAGCTGTGTTAGTATTCTTCAGAAGCTTTTGAACTGTGAACACTTGTTTAGAATGCTAACAGTGTTGTCAATTTGTCACTTACCATATGTAGCTGGCATGCCTCTTGGAGTGGGGACAGACATTTGTTTTTCATGTGGTATGTCGGGAGTATGAACTGGAAAGACCAAAATCAGTAATAATATGTCAGCATGGAATTGATCGTCGGTTCTGTGAATCTAAGGTATGTTACATATGTTAGCAATATTATAAACATTTATGAATTTTTAAAAATGGAATATTGAGATACCAGCTTTAAGTCAAATACACATAGCCATGAAGTAAACTAGTTTTTTCAGTTAACAAAATTATTTTTTAAATTCTTAGCCATTTTAGTTTTAAGTTTCTGAAATATGAGGTAATTATTAAAACATACAAATTAAAAAATGAATGGAGATATAAAAATTGTATTTTGCTTATGTTTTTACTGCTAACATTCATGTCATATTGCGTTATTTTACTAATTTGTTGGGATGTGGCTATATATGTAGAAGATTTAGAAATTGAAGCAAGGACATGCTTTGCAGACCACTCTGGGCATGCCAGTTCTCCCATAACGTAATTGGCAAGGGTGGTCATTTGTCAGGTTTCCTGATTCCAAATCTTACGCTCTTTTCACAACATTGTGCCACCTTCATTAAGGGTTATTACAGTATCTTCAAAAGGGTTGCAAAAAGTAGATGGTAATCCCTAAAACCATACGCAGTGGCAATGAAATGCAGAGTATTACTGTGCAGTTAATACTCTCCCTTATGAATTTGGTGAGGCCTTTAGGTACCTCTCCCTCCTTTTTCTTTTTTCTTTTTTTAATAACTTAAAGTTTTTATATTGCATTAAAGTTTTTAAAAGTAAGTTTTGTTGAGGCATAATTTATATACAGTAAATTCATCCTTTTAAAGTTGTACAGTTTGAGTTTTGACAAATGCTGTATATATGTGTGTAACCATTACCACCAGTGAAGATACAGAACATTTCTTTCACCTTAGAAAATTCCTCTGTGTGTCTTTGCAGTCAGCCCCTGCCTCAGGTAACTACTGATCTCCATTCTGTCACTTTAGTTTGTTTAGGGCTCTTTTTGTCCAGAGGAAATAGATCCTTATAGAATATTGACTACAGTATAAGATGCCTGTTCCTGCTTCTGGCTCTGCCACTAATGAGCACTTACATGCTATTGGGCCAATAATTTGCTCATGGCTGCCATCTCAAGAAATTTATTGATGTAGGTGATATGTACATTTTCTTCTAATGTAAATTTTATAAAATTCTGTGTTTTGGGAGTAAAAAAAGAATTAAATGTATGTGGATTGTCTTAGATATCATTATAATATTTACAATAAATATATTTGTGTGTATGGAGTACCTATAAGAAAATCTTACAACTCTAAACTTACATAATTCTTGTAAACCTGTGACACAGTTTACTTATTACCTATCTTTTTTGAATTTCAGTAACAAATTGTATATGTATTATCTATTAGACTTGCCACTTGCCCCTTCTAAATAAAAATGGTACATGCTTACTTATTGTTTTCTAATATATAGTTTTCTAATTGACAATGCTTTAACTGCTGGTTTTATTATTATAAAATAATGAAATTAGACCAATTTTTAAATAATTAAATATATCAATAACTGTATTTTTTGTGTTTATTTTGAGAAGATGACTTAAGTGTCCAGCTAATAAGTTGATGGTTGTGATTTACATGTACAATCCTTTTTTATTTTAGTTGAGTTGTATTCCTGGGCCTTGTCCAACTTCAGATGATTTGAAATATACTATGACTCGTATAGCAGTAGATGGAGCTGATATTTACATTGTTGAGCATGGTTGTGCTACAAATATAAAGGTAAGTGTTTTGCTTGACAAGGGAGGTGCTTTTTCCTTTTTACTAAACTAAACCTCTATTTCTTGAAATAAAATACACATTTATAGTTTGTCATTTCACAGACTGCCGCAAAATTTTAGGAGATAGCTTTCTAATTGTTACTCATCCATGTTCTTTTCCAGTATTATTTTTTTAAGGCATACTTTTATTTACTCTAACTGAACTTTTATAACATTGCTTTATGGCAGAGATATAAAATAGTAGGTTGTTTTTATGGCAGGGATATAAACTGGTAGTGCTTTTAAATAATTTGATTTTTGAATGTCTTTAGGATTCATACATTTATATTTTCTGCCTGGTTCCTGAAAACATTCATTTCCCACTGTTTTATGGATTGTAGTGTAAAATCAAGCCTTGTTAAGTTTCTATGATTTTTCATTATTTACTTCTCTTATGTGCCTGAGGACTTCTGCTTTTTTCCTTTTAACCTCTTTTAAAAAGATTATCTATTTTTGTTTTTATTGTGTTTAACTTTTCTATTCCCTTTATGTCCCTTTCCCATTTTTTCCTTATTTCTTTTTCCTTTATTTTCTCCTTCCACTTATGTTTTACTCTATTTGAAATGATCTGTAGTGTAGGCTACTACTTAAAAATAGAGAAATTACAGTTTTGTTTCATTTTCTTCATTCAATTTTAGATGGGTGCAATTCGAGTTGCAAACTGTAATCTCCACAATCAGTCGGTTGGGGAAGGAATCAGTGCTGCAATTCAGGATTTTCAAGTGAGACAGTACATTGAGCAAGTAAATAATTGCAGAATTGGACTTCAGCCTGCAGTGCTACGGAGGGCCTATTGGCTTGAAGCTGGGTCAGCCAATTTAGGACTTATTACTGTTGATATTGCTTTAGCTGCTGACCATCATTCTAAACATGAGGCACAAAGACATTTCTTAGAAACTCATGATGCCAGAACTAAGAGGTAAGTGAAAATTTTAAGAATGGTGGCAATCTCCTGTTCAGATGAAAGCAACTAGATAATTACAGAGGAAATTCTACTGAGAGAATGGGCTAAGAATATTTTAAATAAAGATCTAATCTGATTGTGCTATACCTCAAATAATATATAAGGACCTGATATTTAAGTAAATATGTATCTTGTATCTGGTGGTGGTGCAGTTGTTGGAAATAACGTTATTTTCTGACATGTTTCTAAGTGTATACCATGTATGGCAACAGTGAAACAAGTTTAAGTTACTGGTTCCTAAATAACAGTTTTTAAAGCACTACATTTTCTCTCTCACCCCAGCTCTTAACTTTCATGTCATCATTCTTTCCTAAAATGATGTACTCCACAGTACTACTACCATCTACTATATAAAACTCCTTTTATGGGCCTTCAGAACTACAGAGAAGACTAAACATACTCAGGCCTATTTCCTTGATCCTTAGGAAATGATTGTACTTATGTTTTAAAAAGTTACCAGTGCCTCTTACTGAATCACTTCCATTTAAAATGACAGTATGACTTTTTCTATCCCCATCTTGCCCCATTGTATATTTAATATGTGCTAATTCTAAAAATATAGGAAACTGTTAAGAAACAAAGGAAAATAATGATCATAACCTTACCACATGAAGTTTTATCATATTTCTCTCTAGGATTTTGCTGTATTTTTTAAATGCTAGAAATCATCCTGCATTTACATTTTAAAATTCTGCATGTTTGTATTAAACTTATATCCAAAGCATCAGGCCACATGTTTAAACATTTTATAAAGATACTTTTAAACAAATGATAATACATTACCAAAAAGACACAACATGTTTTATTTAGCCATTGCCCTTATATTAAATATTTAGATTGTTTCTAAATTTCCCATTATGAATGATAGTAAGAGGAACATTTTGGCACATAAAATATATTTCTATGCTTTCTGGCTGTTTACCTAATTTTCTGGAAGGGAGTATGAATGAGTTAAAAATTAAGACTTTTCATATGCATTCCCAAATTACTTGCCAGAAATTATTTCAGTTTGTATCCCCAATAGCTTTTTAGATAGTCCCTGTCTTTGCCCCTTTGCGACCTTTTGAGTGTTTTCTAATAAGTGAAAGGTGGCATCTCTTTATTTTGCATTTATATATTTCTGAAATTAATACTTTAAAAACCACGTTTGTTAGCTGTTTCAGTTTCTTTGCTTGTGAATATAATGTTTATATTCTGTGTACATTTACTTACTGGGGTCTTGGTGATTTTCAATTTTTAAGAGGTTTTTAAAGACAGTCACCCTTTTTGTGATCTCTGTTGCTAGTATTTTACAGTTTGTTTTACCTTTTAATTTTGTTTTTATTTTCCTATGTGACTTTAGTTTTATACATTCAAATACGTCAGTTACTAATTTGAGAAAACCATTCTTTTCCTAGTAATCAAATAGCATCTGTATTTTTTTTTTTTTCTTTTTCTTGTTAACATATAAAGCCCAAATCCATCTGGATTTTATATGGGGTGCATGTGTGTATTAGTCTAGGTAAGGAGGTAAGTTGCTTTTTCTGCAAATACCTATTCGAATACAGAGGGAAAAATTTATACCTAACACATATTAATTTCTCTGTTTTACAAAATGATTAGTTATTATCATCTGTTAACTTTCCCAAGATAACTTGAGGACAATTTTTCTAGTTAAAAAAAAGAAACGGTTGAGATTTTTATTGATAATACATTAATCTTTTAAATTAATTGAAGAAGATTTGACATATAGCTGAGTATGAAAGCTCATATGTGAAGAATATCGTGTAAAAGAAATTGGATTTCTTTGTTATTTTATTGCTCAGGGAGCCACTAAGTGTGAACCAAATGCCTGTCTTTGATTAGGTTAGGTGGTAGAGCAAGGTGCTAATGGAGCTAAGGAGGTTGCTTCAGGTGACTCAGGTTGCTCCAAGTAACTCACTTAGGTTGGTTTCAGTGCTGTAGCTTATCAAAAATTGTGAAGTCTGGGGTTTTTATCTTTCTTACAAGTTAACAAGTTAGCCTGTTACAATTTCGTGGGTGCTGGCAAAATACACAAAACTTCTCTGATCAGAGATTGTATTACTCACAGCAAGAGTGGTAGCCAGTCATGTGTTGGTAGGTTGGTTCTCTGTGCCCCCCAAGTAGAGTTGCCAGATAAAATACAAGATGCCCAGTTAAATTTAACTTTCAGATAAACAACAAAACACATTTTAGTATAAGTATGTCTCCCATATTGCATAAAACAAACTTATTTTTGTTTGTATTTTATTTGCTAAATCTAGCAAACGTTTCCCTGAGTCCTGTAGGGGATAATGTAGTTCCCGCTACTCAGGAGGCTGAGGCAGGAGAATTGCTGGAACCTGGGAGGCGGAGGTTGCAGTGAGCCAGGATTGCACCACTGCACTCCAGCCTGGGAAACAAGAGTGAGAATCAGTCTCAGAAAAAAAAAATAGTCCATCAATGATGAATACATGCATAAAGTAGGTTACGTTAAAAAAGAGGAACGCTGAATTTTTAGTGAATCTTTCCATTTTTATCGTAAGTGGAAGGAAGCCTATTCTTTTCCAGAGAGAAACATTATCTCAATCCTCACAGTTGCTTGCTGCAAACACAGCCCTGAGAAGTGGCCTGGACAGAACTTGCATTCATGGCATACCCACCAGGAACATGTAGGGATTCTTAGGACTCATGATAAATTGCCTCTCCTATATGGTAACTCATTGACCTTCAGCTTTGGCTGCCTTTTTGCATATTGGATTCCCAGGAGTTTTAGAGAAAAGTGCCATGCATTCTACCAAGCTTTTGCTTTGCAAATGAAGTAAAAAAATGTCTATTATATATATAAGTTATTTTATTTTGGTGGTGTTTTAAGATATCTTTGCTGCTTGACTTAATACTTTAAAGTTCAGAAGTGATTTGAAATGGATAACACCTGATTGAAGTAATCTCAAGTGCTTCCTCATCTTAAGGCCTACTCATACATTTTTCTGTCTTCTCTAGATAGGTGTTCCACTTCTAAGTTGTCCCACCTCATCTTTAATTTCTCAAATGTTACTTTTTAAAAGATTCTTCCTATTTTCTTTGTCACAACACTGTTTACCTCATAACATTTAATACAATTTATGATTAGTTATTATTTTTTTGTTTATTGTTTGTCTTTGCCTCTGTATTATAAACTTCATATAGATAAAGACTGTATCAGTTTTGCTTAGCCTGGCACTAGGCACTTAATTGATATGTTCAAGAAATACAAATTAATGGATGTATAATGAAGGTGATAATACCTATTCTGTCTCCCTGTGAGGGTCTTGAGAATCCAAGGAGATAATACATGTAAAAATGCTTAGAAAAATGGACTGTAAATATGAGGGAATTTTATTAAAGTAAAAAAGGAATAAAGATATATCTCATAGATTTCTATTATATAATATTTTTTAAGAAAGGAGGGTAGTTAATAACGACTGACAGATCTATGAGTCACTTATACAGAACCTGAAGTTTACATACATTTTTAATGCTTTCTTTGTAGTCCTTATTACAAGGGAGTAGACCTGGATATTGTTTTTCTCCAAAATGCGGAGTAGTTCATTATTTTAATATTATTGAGAAAAAATTTCTTACTTGCTCCATATTTGTAATTTTTTAGTGTTTTAAATTTGCAATGTGAAATAGGCCCTGAAATGCTAAAGGTAGTGAGCTGTCAGGCATAATCTATACTAATAGTTTTGTCTGTTTTTGGATTAATGTCTTAAAATTTTAGTCTTTTTGAGAATGTTCGCTACATTATAAAACTGGATTTAAATGTCTGATTTTTATATTTGCTTTTTTTAAAAAAATGCTTTGGGCTTTTTACTGTGTGCCAAATCTCTATTATTATTGATTCTGCTTATTTCCATCTCACTTGCTCTGGTAAGACTGTTTTTTTAGAAAGGCAAATGATTTAAAAAAAGAAACCACAGTAGGAATAAACCTTTGTGTTTGTGTTTACCTTGCCTTTTAAAAATATTAACAACTAACTTTAATTACGTACCAAAAAGTTTTTTATTTCTTAATGAGTTTGTTTTTTTTTTTTTTTATGTAGTTGTTTTTTGTTTTCTTTTGGGTTCTGTTTAGGTTGTGGTTTTTGTGGCCAGATGATATCCTGAAGAATAAGAGGTGTAGAAACAAATGTGGTTGTCTCGGTGGCTGCAGATTTTTTGGTGGCACAATAACTGGCCTAGATTTCTTCAAACTTGAAGAGTTGACACCTTCCAGTAGCTCTGCATTTTCAAGCACAAGTACAGAGTCTGATATGTATTATGGACAGTCTCTGCTACAGCCTGGAGAATGGATAATTACTAAAGAAATTCCCAAAATTATAGATGGTAATAAGATATTTCGTCACTTCTGCTAATTGTTGATTTTCTTTATCCCTGTGCCATTCTGGAAGAAACTCAGTGTTACTCTGCTCAACTCAATTTATTTTGTGTAGTCTTATGAATAGGGTTTAGTATAATCTGCCTTTGTTTTGCATATGACTTAACTGCAGCCAGATAAAACTAGTGATTTTCTCAGAGTTACACAGGGCAAAAGTAGGTCTGCTATTCAAATCTGTTGTTGATGTGGGTGGCTTGCCTCAAAAAGTTTATTCTAAATATTTCCTTCCATATTGTTATTTTCCTGTAACAGAACATTCAGATGAACACTTAGTAATAGCTGTGCTTCAAGGTAACAAGTTGTTTGACCATTGCTTTTATAGGAAAACTTTTCAATAGTAATATTTATTCTATTGGCCCCTGTGTTACCAATTATTTTTGCAAAATAGTTTCCTTATCAGTAAAATTAAACATGTCAAGAAAAGAACTCCAGTCTTTCCTTAGAATCTTTAGCATAACTCTGCAAATAACTCCAGTTTGGTACAAGCAGTGAAGAGTGGCTTTAAGTGTATTATATTTAGATTTACCTAGGGTCTTTTCTCCAGAGACTTCAGAAACAGATTTTCCTCTGGATTTTTTTTTGTTGTTGTTATGTGTTCCTACAATTCAGTGCAATATTTACTTCTTAAGTTGCCATGCTGTGAAGGTGTTAAATGTAGAAAAGTCTTGATACTTCATCAGTATTTATTCATTTTCCCTTAATTAATTTAAAAACATTAATTTATGGCTGCCTTTTATCAGTATACAAAAAAAGATAGGAAAGGAGTAATTTTACCTTTAAGAGTTTATCAGATTGCTTTCCCATTTATAGGAACTCTTAGAGGAAACAGCCGGATTACATATGCTAAATTCCTGTTTAAATGATTTTTTACTAAGTAGTAATAAGTGTGCACATTTTATTTTAAGATCATTTTACTTCCGCAGGTTTGCTAGAATGAGAGCAGATTATCTTATAAAATCAGCAAACCAAAATTTCTTGGCATTTAAGTAATAAGATAGATTTTAATAATTTAGCTGTCTTCTTATGTAACTTTTTTACATTTGAATATGTTCATTTTTAAAGGTTTACACTGGCATTTTCTCATTTAATCCCCAAGCTATCATGTAAGGTAGATATTATCCTTGTTTTGTAGTAAAGAAACAGGCTTGTCACTGAGACTGAGTTGCATGAAGTAATAACAGCCAACTATGGCTGAGAAGAAACTAGAATCGGGGCCACTGAAGCCACTTTCTTGTTCTCTCTACTGTGCTATAACTGGCAGTAATTATGAAGATTGCTTGATTTTCAAAGATTTACTATCAGAAACTCAAGAAAGAATATTTGCAGGAAATTTTTACATGGTGTGAAAGGAGGAAAATAGTAAATTCTCTTTCTAACATTGAAGAAAGTAAAATTCTTATAATGTATAATAGGAAGTGTTGGCATCACTTGGTGATTCTCTTAGTAGCGAGTTGTAATTGCTGAATTGCGTACAGTTTCTTGTCCTTATCGACAAGAAGAATGAGAGTAATTATGAAAACAATTTCAGAATGAGAGTAATTATGAAAACAATTTATGGAAGGTTGGGAATAGCCACTACATATGTACCTGAGTTTCTGATTGTTGAGTCATCCAGGGATGGAGTGTAGATGCAGTGTCAGGATAAAATCAAGGAGGGCATATGTGTAGAATTAAGGATCTACTTGGAAGGTCAGTGAACACTACGTTCCTGTATCTCTTAGAAGTGAATCAAGACCATTTTTCTTTGACTTTCATTGCTCTATTTTACGTTTGTGGTACTAAAAGTAAATAGCATTCTAAGTTTACGACTCTTACCCCTTGAATGCCACTAGAACTGCATTCTGTTCAAGGAGATGTTTTCTCCATTAGCAGGTTTCTTTTTCTTGGATATACAGGGATGGTAGGAGGTGAGGGGAAGTTGAGCAAGAGTTAAATATTGTGAATCTAGGCAGCCATAGTATTCTCTTTTTAAAATTTCCCCCAGCCCCTCAATTTATGTAACACTTCACGGAGCTCTTTATGAAACTCTGAAACAGTGGTGCTTCACTCTGGTCCTAAAGTCATTATTTATTCATTCACAGAACCATTTATTGAGTGCTTTCTGTGTATGAGGCATTGTTCTAGGCACTAGAGGTACATCAGTGAATGAAAAATGATACAGTTCCTGTCAATATTGAACTCTTAGAGCAAAAGGGGAAAAATATAAAAGAAGTAAATCTAAGTAGAATATATATGGTGTTCTTTGTACTATTCTTGAAAGTTTTCTGTAAATTTGTAAATTTTCCAATAAAAGATTTAAAAAGAAGAAAAAATTCACTGTTTATAGACCTGGGATCTATACTTAATGTAGAATATTTAACAAATTGCTATGTGAAATTAGATACTTGGCTTTTTAAAAATGATTATACTTAAAAATGGAATTAAATTGCCATGTTTTTCATAAGTTGCTTTTGAAATTTGTATGTTCACTTAACTCACCCTTTTTTTGTTTAGGTAATATGAATGGCATGAAGAGGAAAGAATGGGAAAACAAATCAGTGGGAATAGAAGTAGAGAGAAAAACTCAGCACCTTAGTCTTCAAGTACCATTACGATCTCATAGTTCATCCTCTTCCTCAGAAGAGAACAGTAGCTCTAGTGCTGCACAGCCTTTGTTGGCTGGTGAAAAGGAAAGTCCATCTGTTGCTGATGACCGTTTGGTTCAAAAAGAGTTCTTGCATGGGACAAAAAGAGATGATGGCCAAACAAGGTCAGTATTCGCTTATTTAGAATCCTGATCATAAATAGGATTCTATGTTTAAAATTGTGGCAAGAAAAACTTCTTCCCTGTCCATTTCCCCACTTTAAAAAATTGTTTCCCTGTGTATCTGAACATATTTTGAAATGTTAGTTTGCTCGTCTTTCTGATTATAAAAGCCAACACATATCTTCTTTCCAGATATGAGGAAAGTACAAGGAAGTGTAATGAAAAGTGGAAGTTTCTTGTCATCCTACCACTCACAGTGAATCGTTGTTAACATTCACATATTATCCTTCTAGTCTAATGGATACCTTTTTTGTTCCTCCTTTTGGCACCTTAATAGTTGGCCACTCCGTTCTTGAATCAAAGTTTCCTCTTGGTTTGGTAGCATTTTTCAAAATTTCTTCCCACCTCCTTGGCTGTTCCTTCTCAGTCTCCATTGTCATGTCTTCCATTTCTTCCTCCTTTCTTTTTTCTTTTCCTTTTATAGCTTGCCCTTTGTTGAATGTCTCTTTTTTCTCCACTCATTCTGTACTATTTCCCTAGGGAGTCTAAGTAACTGCTTTCAATTATGTTCTCTAGCTAACATCTTTTAAATGTAAAACTCCAGCCAAAACCTTTGTTCCTAAGGCCTAGACACCTTCTTGATATATCTACTTGGATGTTGCATGGAGACTTCAAATTCAACGTATTAAAAATGGCCATATTCCTATCATTCTTCACTTGTTCTGCCTTACTAAATGGCACTACTATATCAGTTGCTGAAGTCAGAAACACTGAGGTTATGTATAACTTCTTCCTCCTGTCTCCTTTAATCAAATGCCCCTGGTATATTTTACTGGACAATATTTTAAAGGATGTGAAAGAAAAAGAAACCTTTATAAATGCATTACTGTCCATGGATTATGGATAGAAGGTTGCATTCTGGAGTTTCTTTCAGTTTTCATTGTGTTTTAAGCTACCTCAAAAACTTTTGGAACTAATGGGGGTATGAACACATATTGTACCGTTTTGTTACTTTGAGTATTTTATTGTAAAATTTTAGATTTCTTTTTTTTTTTTTGAGATGGAGTCTTGCTCTGTCACCTAGGCTGGAGTGCAGTGGCACGGTCACTCACTGCAACCTCTGCCTCCCAGGTTCAAGCAATTCTCCTGCCTCAGCCTCCTGAGTAGCTGAGATTACAGGCATGCGCCACCATGCTTGGCTAATTTTTTGTATTTTTAGTAGAGACAGTGTTTCGCCATGTTAGCCAGGCTAGTCTTGAACTCCTGACCTTGTGATCTGGCCACCTGGCTTAGATTTTCTTTTATTTGTAAAATACATGATTAAAATTACTAAAAGAATTTTTAGTGGTACTTATTTTTATGCTTAGAGTAAATTTTATAATGTATAGAAAATGGTAATAGCTTTTCTTTCTGTTTTAGTATCCCTACAGAAATTTCAGGAAACAGCCCTGTGTCTCCTAATACTCAGGATAAGTCAGTAGGTCAATCTCCTCTTAGATCTCCCTTGAAACGGCAAGCCTCTGTCTGTTCCACCCGACTTGGAAGTACTAAGAGTCTTACTGCTGCTTTCTATGGGGACAAGCAGCCTGTAACAGTTGGAGTCCAGTTTAGTAGTGATGTCTCTCGAAGTGATGAGAATGTACTAGACTCACCAAAGCAGAGGAGAAGTTTTGGTTCATTCCCGTATACACCATCAGCAGACTCTAATTCATTTCATCAGTATCGATCAATGGATTCCAGCATGTCAATGGCTGATAGTGAAGCCTACTTTTCTGCTGCTGAGGAGTTTGAACCCATTAGCAGTGATGAAGGCCCTGGAACTTACCCAGGTAGAAAAAAGAAGAAAAAACAAACTCAGCAGATTGACTACAGTAGGGGTTCCATATATCACAGTATAGAAGGACCACTTACTGGACATGGAGAAAGCATTCAGGATTCCCGAACTCTGCCATTCAAAACTCATCCTTCTCAGGCTTCATTTGTTTCTGCATTAGGTGGAGAAGATGATGTTATAGAGCATCTATATATTGTAGAAGGTGAGAAAACAGTGGAGAGTGAACAGATTACTCCGCAACAACCCGTGGTGAATTGTTATCAGACTTACCTTACTCAATTTCAAGTAATTAATTGGTCAGTTAAGCACCCAACAAACAAAAGAACCTCTAAGTCCTCATTGCATCGTCCCCTTGATCTGGATACACCAACCAGTGAAGAAAGTTCATCATCATTTGAACAGCTTTCTGTTCCAACTTTTAAGGTATAAACCAAATCATTAGTTTCCATTGATGCATTTATTTAGAAAAATAGATTTTTAAGACATTGTTTTCATAATTACTCTCATTCTTTTTAGCTACCTTTCTAAGAGATATACTTTCTGAAGCCATGGCTTTATGTATCACAGGTCACAGAGTTATTGATGAATATTAGAGATTTAAGTGAATTAATTGAGGAGTGGTTTATGAGTTGATTGCTACTGCTTTAATCTAATCAGCACGTATCCTATGTCTGAATTGTACTCTAAGATTAGGATCAAGTCTCTCTGAATTAATATTTTCTATGTTTTAAAAATAAAATTTTGAGGCTGCTTTTATTAATGTTCTTTTTATTAATTCATAACTCCTTCCATGCAAAGCCTTCCTTGTCCACTTACTTGACATTTGAGTTCTTATAATTCAGTATGAATATGGTTATTGGGCATTTCTGTAATGTATTCTGAAAATGCGTTACAGAATTTTTTAGGTAAACTAAAAATACCTCAAAATAAATTTAGTGGTTATAGCCAATATGAAATACCGTACTTATTTGAAGTGTCTAAATGCTTATTTAATTATCCTTAATTCAGATAATATGTACAATTGTGTACAAGGCATTTGATGTACAGTGGTGAGGGAAATGGAAGTGGAGCTTGTGGTTTAGAGGTGGAAGACTGACAATAGATAGATAGATAAATATACAATTACAAATTGAGAAGAGTCTATGATGATTAACCAAGGGATGTCGGGATAGAAAATAACAAGGGGTAGGGCTACCTAGATTATATTGAGATGAAAAGTCTTATCTGAGATAATATTTAAACTGAAATTTGAAGCATGAGGAGGAATTGAAGATAGGAGGACCTAGGGGCACTGCATTCCAGGCAGAGGCAACCGCCTTCCTACAGCCCTGAAGAGGGTACGAGGTCAGCATGCCTGAGAAATAGTGAGTGGAGAGACTTGCTCATAATGAGGCTGGAGACCTAAACAACAACCAGATCATTCAAAGCTTATAGACCATGGCATCAGGAGTTTGAATTTTATTTTCATTTATTAACTCTTCAGGGTTTTAAGGAAATATGATATGATCTCATGTACTTTGATACTAAGTAGAATTGAATTGTCATTAAGCAAGAGAGGAATTGGGGTGATCACTTAGGAGACTGTTGCAGTAGTCTGTGCAAGAAACGACCAGGGCTTGGACTTAAGCTATTAGTTATGATGGGACATGATACATGGAGTTGAATTTTCTTATAGATTATCTAGGCATTTGAATAATATGTATTGAAGGAAAAAGAAACATTAGTGACAGTTACAAAATTTTGTTTTTAAGATTGTGCTGTTTTCTTATCTTGCCCAAAACCAATCGCCTGTGCTAAGATTTCAAAATGTCCTTTTTAGTCCATGTGGAAATATGTTGGTATATGAATTTTCCAGTTCAAAACTGAATGGTACTTAATGCAGAATAGTACCTGAGAAGATGTAGTTATTTCAGTATTTTAAATAAATCTTTCTAATTTGATTAGGCAGGCAAATCTCTAGAGAAGATAGGTCAAGGAATTAATATGTTTAGCTTCAAAAATAGAACATAGACTGTTATCAGAACGACAAAAAATAACATGTATTGGCGAGGATGTAGAGAAAAGGGAACCCTTATGCACTTTTGGTGGAAGTGTAAGACAAATTAGTATAGCCATTATGAAGAATAGTATGGAGATTCCTCAAAAAAATTAAAAGTAGATTTCCATATGATCCAGCAATCCTACTACTGGATAATATCCAAAGGCTATTAAATCAGTTTATTAAAGAGATATCTGTACTCCTTTGTTAATTAAAACACTATTCAAAATAGCTAATATATGGAATCAACCTAAATGTTCATCAGTGAATGGACAGATAAAGAAAATGTGATAGCTATACACAATGGAATACTCTTTAGCCATAAAAAAAGAAGGAAATCTTGTCATTTGTGGTAATATGGATGAATCTGGAGGGCATTATGTTAAGTGAAATAAGGCAATAAAAGACAAATACCTCATGATTTCACTCATATGGAATCTAAGCAGGCTTTTATAGATGGAGAGAGTAGAATGATGGTTACCAGAGTAAAATGTCTGGAGTAGTTGGCGGGTTGGCAGGGTGGGAAGAGTAACCTGGGAGGTAAGAAAGTTATTTTTCTCCATTAAGTCTAAATACTGACTAGCATTTATAAAGGTTCAATTTGGTTAGGTTCATTTGTTTATTTTCCTTGTTATCATTTATGGATATAAAATACAAGACTAGTTATTCCTATAGTTTAATGTTTCTGTGACTCTTTTTCCCCACTTAAAAGTTGTTTGTGCTAGGAGAAGACTAAAATTAGCTTGAGAAAAAACTCAGTTACTCAATTTAGAAAGGAACTGTGGAGAAAAGACATTTGAAACACTTGCTTTTAAGTTTTAGTTGTAGTATTTTACTCTCACAACCCTGCTCTGCCATTTGAATCAACAAAGTGCAACTGACAATTGAATGTATTCTTTTATTTCCTCAATTTGTCTGTTAAACATTTATATCAAATATAACAAAATCATATTAGGTAATTCAGATATTTACATTTATCAGTTGATATTATAAAGTTAGAGAAATATTAAAAATCTAGACTATAGTATTTTATATTCTAGGTTATCAAGCAGGGGCTCACGGCTAATTCTTTGCTAGACAGAGGCATGCAACTTTCAGGATCAACTTCAAAGTAAGTAAAAATAACATGCTTTTGAAGTTATTCTTCCTTGATTATGAGATGGATAGGGTTTATTCTGAGTAATAATCAATCATACTTTATTTGAGTATGGACTTTATATTAAGAATAAATTACCGAAAAACTTCAGCTCTTTGTCTGCCATGGCTTTGGCTACATTTATAAGTAGTCAGTAGCATTCAAATAATATGTATTCAACATGCTATAACTTGGCATATCAAAATTGGTGACTAATAAGAATTCAGTATCATGTTTTTTATAATTTAGAAAAGGAGTATCAGATAAATATATCAAAAAAGTTTTCTCATTTGATGTATTAGCCATATTTGATCAATTGACATTTTAATACTTCTTTTGGCCTGTCTTTGAAAAGTCTTTGGTACATAAAATGTCAAGTCTAGGCCAAGCATGGGATTCACACCTGCAATCCCAGCACCTTGGGAGGCCATGGCTTGCAGATCAGTTGAGGCCAGGAATTTGAGACCAGCCTGGCCAACATGGCAAAACCCCATCTCTACTAAAAATACAAAAAAAATTAGCCAGGCATGGTGGCACACACCTGTAATCCCCGCTACTTGGGAGGAGGAGGTTGCAGTGAGCCAAGATTGCACGCACCACTGCACTCCAGCCTAGGTGACAGAGTGAGACTGAAAAAAAACAAGTCTAATTCCATAAAATTTTCAGTTATAATGAATACGTTTGTTCACTATCTTAAGGAAGCCCCAACTTCTAATTCATGGTCTTTTTAATGTATGATTTGCTTGATAAATTGTACAGTACACCATATACTCCGTTGGATAAAAAACTCACTGATAACACAGATGATGAAACATTAACAGAAGAGTGGACCCTGGATCAACCAGTGTCCCAGACCAGGACAACAGCCATAGTTGAAGTAAAAGGAACTGTTGATATCGTTTTGACTCCCCTGGTGGCTGAAGCTTTAGACAGGTATTGATTTTGTCTAAAAATACAGTTATTGCTTTATACAGTGGTTACTCTGTGTGATATGATGCGTATATGTAATATGGTATGTTCATATAGAAGATTGTTGAGATTTACAATTATATGTGACATCATTATGTTCATATAGAGGATGATTGATAGCTGTTTTGATTGAATAAAGATGAAAATATCTATGTTTCAGTTAGTTATCATTTGCTACTTTCTCAGCCTAAATAATTACAGTCGTTCCTCCATATCTGTCAGATATCGGTTCCAGGACACCTATGGATACCAAAATCTACAGTTGCTCAAGCTGCAAGTTGGCCCTGTGGAACCCGCAGATAAAATGTCAGCCTTCTAGCCGGGCGCGGTGGCTCAAGCCTGTAATCCCAGCACTTTGGGAGGCTGAGGCGGGTGGATCACGAGGTCAAGAGATCGAGACCATCCTGGTCAACATGGTGAAACCCCGTCTCTACTAAAAAAAAAAATACAAAAAAAAAAAAAAAAAAAAAAAAAATGTCAGCCTTCTGTATTGGTGGGTTCTACATCCCACAAATACTGTATTTTCAGTCTGCACTTGGTTAAATGTGTGGACTTGGAACCCACAGATATGGAGAGCTGACCGTATATTCAAATTTATTGTTATACTGCAATAATACAATATACATTATATGAAACTAACATGAATAAAAATGAGAATGAAACATAATGAAAGTGGTGTGGAAACAGTTGAGAAGAGAAAAGGGGTTCAGTGAAGATGAGCTTTCATGAAAATCTTCCTTTTCCTGCAAAAGCACATGGTTTTCTTTGATAGTTTACACTGTTAAGATTCTTATGAGATATTGTATAAATGACAAACACAGGAAATCTTATTCAGGAGTTTGTTAAAGAAAAGATCATTGCCCAATCTGGAACACTTCATCTTGGAGTGAGGGAAGTAATGGTAGGGATAACCTCAGAAATGTTTCCCTTGTATAATTTCTAAATATGTGGCTTAGACATTCTCATTTCAATGTTGAGCGATTGTTGTACATATTCAAATGGTGCTGCGTTTCATGATATGTTTACATAAGCTAAGTTGTAGGATTAGTGACATTTAAATATTTCATTTACTGTTTTTTCCCTCAGATATATTGAAGCAATGGTTCATTGTGCTAGTACCCGACATCCAGCTGCAATTGTAGATGATCTTCATGCTAAAGTTCTCAGGGAAGCGGTCCAAAATAGCAAGACTACCTTCTCAGAAAATGTAAGAAGTTTTTAATTTACTGCGCATAGCAAATTGGGTATTTATCATGTGTACAGAATATTCAAACTTGAAAAACTTGAATGGATCAAAATTTTCGTTACAAGTTAAATCAACATATATAGACATGTTCTAAAAGCCTTTAGATGTCATTGGCTCCATAAAAGATAGGACATATAACTGTACTGTGGACTGAATAGTAGTAAAAACATTTACTTAAAAATATATTAAATAGCTTTGTTTCTTTTATTTCAGAAGCAGCTTAGTTCCAAGCCTTTTCTAAAGAGCTTTAGCCCTAAGTGAATGAATATTCTCTTGAACTGACACCTTGCTTTTCTAAGACAGCTGCTTATGTTTTGATTTTCCTCTATGATTAGATGACTTGTATCTTAATACTACTTTTGAGATTTTCCTCGTTCATTTCAGTGAATCAAGCCAGTACCTCTCATTGTGTGATAGTCTACTTACATTGTGATTCTAGCCACGCACGAGGCCAGTTGCTTAGCAGTCATATCCCAGTGCTCTTCCAGAGCTTCTCCATTTGATGTTCAAATTTATCTTTATTATATTTGGAGTAGGGACTAGAAGAGAGGTGAAAGTGAGACTGATTATTTTAGTGAACTGTTTGTTTAATATGTATTGACATTTCATGTGATAGAGTAGATGAGTGAAAAAAAGAAATCTGAAAATATTCCTAGCCAAAAACGGGCCAATTATCAGAAACCAAGTTTCCTTTTAAGTCAGTAGAGTTTAATGATCTTAAAAAATGCCTATAACTACTGTATCATTTTTTATAGCGAAAAAGTATGTATTACTTTTCTCAACCCTCTGCTGTCAGTCTATTTCCTAGATTATCAAAGGTTTGGATTTTAAGGTGGGATGTAAAACTAGGACACAGCTGGCACATAGATGGGCATAGAGGGGCAGAGTGAATAAGTGAGTTGCTGTTGTGGATGATGCGGAAGTTATGAAAAGCTTTTGAAATAATTTCACTTACAATCTTTTTAGTTATCTTCCAAACAAGATGTTAGAGGAACAAAAATTGAGCACCCTACAATAGGAACGACTAACCAAGGACAAGCGCAGACCAATCTTACAATTAAGCAAGATAATGTAACAATTAAAGGACTTCAGACTAATGTTAGCATACCAAAGGTAACCATTTATATTTAAAACTTTTTTTCTGAAAGAGGAGAGCATTTTGATGGTGTTTGTCCTTTTTAGTTACCAACGTGAATAATGGTAGAACAGTGCATAATATTAAAAAATGTTTTATTCCTGTGATCTAATGTAGATTTAATGTAATCTAGATAGTTTAGTTAAGCAGAATATTAAGTAATAGTAAAATGTTCCACATCCATCCAATAACAATTTAATTAGGATTTTTTTTTTTTTTTTGAGACGGAGTTTTGCTCTTGTTACCCAGGCTGGAGTGCAATGGCGCGATCTCGGCTCACCGCAACCTCCGCCTCCTGGGTTCAGGCAATTCTCCTGTCTCAGCCTCCTGAGTAGCTGGGATTACAGGCACGCACCACCATGCCCAGCTAATTTTTAGTATTTTTAGTAGAGACGGGGTTTCACCTTGTTGACCAGGATGGTCTCGATCTCTTGACCTTGTGATCCACCCGCCTCGGCCTCCCAAAGTGCTGGGATTACAGGCTTGAGCCACTGCGCCCGGCCCTTAATTAGGATTTTTAAATGAGAATCTGTATTCATAAACTTCGTCTTCACTGACAGATACATAGGTATTACATTCTTAACGTAGTTTTTCATTTTTATGCGTATTTTATGTTTGTAATAACTTTTCACTTGTGAGTTTTGAAATTTTGTGTGTGTGTTAGGTAAACTTATGCTTGTTACAAGCCTCAGTGGAAGAATCTCCAACTACAGCTCCCAGTAGGAGTGTGACTCATGTTTCTCTAGTGGCATTGTGTTTTGACAGAATTGCTACACAAGTTCGTATGAACAGGTAAGAAAGATTTTATTAATCTGAGCCATATTATCTTGCTGGATGTAAAAGCAAGCCTTGATCATCTTTTTAATACTTTTCGAAGAATGTAATGTTAAAACTCAAAACTGGTTTTGAAATTTCAAATATTAATTTATAGATTAGTAAAGTATGTCTTTAAAAATTTTTTACTGTTTCTATTCATAATATCTTTCAGTAAACATTGAAGAATTTTTTTATTACTGTTGGTAATAGTAGAGTGTTTTTTTTTTTTAAAAGCAAACCTTTTAGCTAAATGTTTTCTCTGAACCGTATTATTTAAATGTTAAACATTTATTCTCTTTTTTTTTTTTTCATAAAGAGGTGTGGTTGAGGAGACTTCAAACAATGCAGAACCTGGTAGAACATCGAATTTTGATAGGTATGTTCACGCCACAAAGATGCAGCCTCAGTCATCTGGATCTCTCAGATCAAATGCTGGAGCAGAAAAAGGAAAAGAAATTGCAGCCAAGTTAAACATTCATCGAGTTCACGGGCAACTTAGGGGTCTTGATACAACAGGTAGGATTCTAGAACAAATATGTTTTTCCCTGGCATATGTAAATGTAAGATGATTTTGCAAAAGAGAATATGGTTTTTTCCTTTGAATATTGCTACAATTTGAGTATTCTACAAGAAAGAGAAAGATATTTCTCCCTATATTGAACACATGGTATTTAGCTACTTGTCACTCATATTCTGTACAGAATAGAAAATAAACTTTGGTAGGAAAGTCAATTGGTATGACCCAAATTAGGAACTGTTTCTGTCTCCCATGTGTTTTTTTCATGCTATTTGCTTGCTCATTATAGAACAGAGAGGACATGATCTTTATAGTCTTTCTTATTTCTTTAATCATTCTGTTTATAAAACAGTGTTAGAATTAATTGTAATATTAATCAAAACCAGAGAGTCTGTAAAATATAGCAGCAATAAGGTGACGCATTTCTCTTGAAGTTACTAGTGAGGTAAAAGGAAAGTAGAGTGGTTTGTTATATATCATTTAAATATTTTTGACTCTTATTTAGCACATTTTCTCATTTAGATGCTTAAATGATTTCAGAATGTCAGAGATTCAATTCAGAAAAAATTAGATTTGTTAATTGTGTTTGAGATGATTGCTCTTTATGTGGGACGGGAGCCCAATCCTGAATAAACAAATGAATTCATTGAGTTTGCTTACTGTATTTTATAGGTTCTGACATTTCCATGATTCTGGTCTGCATTTCTGGGTCTGTGTAACTATTTTTTCACTTTCTCGGGGCTTTTTTTTTTCATCCCATGTGTGAGACTCAAAAGCATTTGACCTGAGATTTTCAAGGAACTTTTCTTGACTGCCTAAGATCTGTCGTCCTAAAACTGGTAAAAGATGTGGTGGCTTGAGTGAGGAGACATTTATCTGCTCTGTAGTTTGCACTGGTAACCAGTTTGCACTTAGGTATTATACAGACCATAAGCAGTATCTTATATAATTTTGAAAGGCATTATCATGAAGAAAAAACTCTCATCGAAGACAAAGCTCCTAACAAAATTCCAAGGTGGACATTTTTGTAAAAATGTGACAAAAATGTAGATGTCTTTGCTTATATGTACATTCGGTATCTGCCTAAGGATATTTAATAACCTCATATTTATTACCCTCATAGGGAGGCAATCTCCATGTCTGGTTGTGGTGTTAGAGGCTTTTCATTGCACACTTTTTCATAATTTTTGGAACTTTGATAAATCTGAATAAGTATGAGATTAAAGACAAATACAAAAAAACTAAATAACTAAATGAGAAAATTATAGGAAAATGTAGATGAATTACTCTCTGAGGAATACTTTTTCATTATAAATGCAAAGAATGGCATTTCCATAGGATGGAGTATTATATGGCTCTTAAAATGATATCTTTGAAGGCTGCTGAGGCAGGTGCGGGTCACAGCAGCGCTGCTCTGCAGGGCCAAGCTGGGCTGGCAGCACTGGCGCCTGGCAGTGAGGGTGAGCTCCTGTGTGGCCCCCGACTGAGGGTGGTGGAACTAGCGGCTGAGCCCAGGATGCTGGCAAGGCAGCACAGCGGCTCCTCACTCATCCACGATGTTGGTCATCTTTCTCAAGTAGACTTTCCATGGCCTGAACATTTTCCGAAAATCATTTTGAGCAAAATATCTGTTTAATAACAAGATAACCACATCCAGGTGGTTGGAAAGCTGAAGCAGAACTTACTATTGGCACGTCTGGTGATGTTCTGTGACAGTGTTTTATTTGGGCCCGCATGCCATGGAATGCCATCACCAGTTAGAGAAATGCAGCCAGCCAGTCAAATCAGAGAGCACAAGGGCCACCATAAGAACTGGCCTGGACCTCAAAGCCAACAAGACCTTTGCCTATCACAAAGATATGTCTTTAATATTTATTGGAGGTGTGCCTCGGAGTGGAACCACACTCATGAGGGCCATGCTGGATGCGCATCCTGACATTCGCTATGGAGAGGAAACCAGGGTCATTCCTCGAATCCTGGCCCTGAAGCAGATGTGATCACGGTTAAGTAAAGAGAAGATCTGGCTGGATGAGGCCGGTGTTACTGATAAGGTGCTGGATTCTGCCATGCAAGCCTTCTTACTAGAAATCATCATTAAGCATGAGGAGCCAGCCCCTTATTTATGTAATAAAGATCCTTTTGCCCTGAAATCCTTAACTTACCTTGCTAGATTATACCTCAATGCCAAATTTCTCCTGATGGTCTGAGATGGCTGGGCATCAGTACATTCGATGATTTCTCGAAAAGTTACTATAGCTGGATTTGACCTGAGCAGCTACAGGGACTGCTTGACCAAGTGGAATCGTGCCATAGAGACCATGTATAACCAGTGTATGAAGGTTGGTTATAAAAACTGCATATTGGTTCACTATGAATAGCTTGTCTTACATCGTGAATGGTGGATGAGAACACTCTTAAAGTTATTCCATATTCCCTGGAACCACTCTGTACTGCACCATGAAGAGATAATTGGGAAAGCTAGGGGAGTGTTTCTGTCAAAAGTGGAGAGATCTACAGACCAAGTCATCAAGCCAGTCAGTGTAGGAGCTCTATGAAAATGGGTTGGGAAGATAGCACCAGATGTTTTGCAAGACATGGCAGTGATTGCTCCTATGCTTGCCAAACTTGGATATGACACATATGCCAACCCACCTAACTACGGGAAACCTGATCCGAAAATTCTTGAAAACACTCAAAGCGTCTATAAGGGAGAATTCCAGCTACCTGACTTTCTTAAAGAAAAACCATACTGAGCAAGTGGAGTAGCAGAACCAGGAGCCTCTTCCATACCTGAGGAAAGAAGGCTGCCTTTTCAGTGACGGGAAATTTCTGGGACTGGCTGCCCTCTTCCGAGTTTCTGCACCTTGGCTGCATCTCCTCTTCGTCTTCTCTTCTTTTGCCAGTTTCCTCCCACTGAGAGGATGGAGGTGTCCACACACCTTTGGGCCTTGTGAGGGATCTGCCTCCTGAGTAAAGAGCTCTTGATCCTGATTCCATGCACAACCCTGTGATGTGGAGCCCAAAACGGACATGTGTTTCCTGTTAAAACTGCTCTTGTCCTCTTTTCTTATCAGATTATGAAGTTGGTGTTCAAGGGGAGGGTTTAAAAATGGAATCCTGTAAGCAGACTTCCACAGTTTCTTTTTGAAATAGGTTGTCTTTACATGTTCTAATGTTTTGTAGAACATGTGTGCCTGTTTAAATGCATTGATGCGGGTAATATTAAAAATTATTTAAATGATTCATTTTATTGTTTCTAAGAAGTTGGGAAATTACCATTATACTTTACAACTTAATGACTTTTGTATTTTATTTTTCAAAATAAAAGTTTTCAATGTGAGGAAAAAAAAAAGATATCTTTGAAAAACTTTTAATGAGCTCAGGAAATTATCATGGTTTACTGTTGCATGAAAAATGGGAACCAGAGCTGGATTTGCAAAGTGATCTCTAAAGGGCTAGAAGGCAGTGTACTTTAAATATAAATAAGTTATCTTTGAATGGTAAATTTACATATGTTTTTAATATTCTTTTTAAAAATTATTCATTAGTGATAATTAGAGAAAGAAATGAAAAAAGTAAGATAAAATAAAACTTCTCCCAGGCACTCGGGTTGTTAATTTCCATGGTGTATCTGTAAACAATGGAACTGTGACAAGGTCTGTGATAAATTGTAGTTATATAAAATATGTTAGTATAAAACAGTCTTTTAGTAAAAGCTATAATTTGCCTTGAAAATAATGTTTTTCCTAAGGCTTGGTAATTAATTGAAATTTTTTTTATTCTGTGAGATGAAAGTATTTAAAACTACTATGAAGATTAACTATTTAGGACATCTTTAACTTTATATTTTTTAGAGTATCCTATTATCATTCAGCAACAAATTCATACTACCTTTAAGCAACTTGTTAATCACGGAATCTTCTTCCTCTTAGGCAGCATTATTCTAAAAGTTAGTTAATTTGTTTATTTTTCTATCTTTTTGACAGAGTACTAAGATATCTTAAAGGTAACCAGTGTGCCAGATGTCCAAATGTTTGTTTGTTTATGTAAGCTTATGTCTTTAAAAATGGCCATTTTCCTCTCTTGATAATAGACATTGGGACCTGTGCCATCACTGCTATTCCTTTTGAGAAGTCCAAAGTTTTATTTACTCTTGAAGAGTTGGATGAATTTACTTTTGTGGATGAAACTGATCAGCAAGCTGTTCCAGATGTAACTCGAATAGGTCCCAGCCAAGAAAAATGGGGATGGATAATGTTTGAATGTGGACTTGAAAATTTAACCATTAAAGGCAAGCATTTTTTATTGAATTCTGCTTAAGTAGGGGACAAATTTGCCCTGTACTGTAGAAATGTTTTGAACAATCATGGCTTTCAGTAACCTGAATCAACATAACAAAGTGGGAAGTATGGTATCTGGGATTATTTACCAGGGGTGAGCACCCCATACCAGTTGCTTAAGTATGTGATTTCAAAACTAGGTAGAGCTTGAACAGAACACTGTGTTATTCAGAAAAAGTTCCCAGATAAAATATAAAGCCACCCAATTTTTTGAAACTTTGTATCTTTGAAAACTGGATCTTTCATTAGTAGTAGTATGCCATATAGAATATAAAAATGGTAAAGTCTTTAGTGAAAAATATCTACGTATAATTATATTTACTTTCCTATATATTATTGAGTCATATTTCAAAAAGGCAGGTTGCAATGTCCATAACACTTTTTTAGATTTAGTCATAGATAATGCAGTAACTACTATACGTAGTAGTAATTATATATACCTACAATTATTTACCTGATAATTCAATGTTACATTACTTTTATAGATAAGGGTAAACACTTGGTAAAAAAAAAAAAAAAGAAATAGCCTTTGTGAAATTTTATGCCAGATATTGTAGAGTACAGCATTAACACACTTATTGACTATTTATAATAAATACTTTTTTATTTTTATAGGAGGAAGACAGTCTGGTGCTGTTTTATATAACGGTTTTGGAATTATGGGTAAAGCTAGTGACACAGAAAGGGGTGGAGTGCTGACATCCAATAATTCTTCTGATTCTCCAACTGGCAGTGGCTATAATACTGATGTCTCTGATGATAATCTTCCATGTGACCGGACAAGCCCTTCCTCAGACTTAAATGGAAATTCTGTTTCAGATGAACAAGTCAGTGACTTTCTAATAATAATAATGATGCTTTAGAAAACTAACAAAACTACATTCACAATTCAAAATTAGTTTCTGGAGTATATTTGCCTATCTTTTCCTGTTTTGGATTTATGATATCTGCTTAAATGTTAGTCAGAATATGTTGGTGAATATACTACTAGAATATGATTTCTGAAGTATATCATAGATACATTTATATTCATCATAGTCCTGGCATTATGCCTTGCTCGTATTAGATAATAAGTATTTGTTGGAATAACAAATTAATAAAATTTAAGAGAAGCCCACCTATAGGTTTTAGAGATTTTAGCAGGAGTCATTTTGGTATTGGTAATATGTTATGTCAGTTCTAAATATTTTTGTCAGTATCTGCTTATTTCAGTTAGAGTTCTGATTAATACCTTATATGCAACTTATTTTTTATTTTTATTGTGGTAGAATTACATGGGTTATATTGAGTACAGTGACAGCAACAACAAAAATATTCCAAATTTGGGGTTGAAGAAATGTGCCATGAACCGGTGACCTGGGGCAAGTTCCTTACCTTCTCTTAAGTTTCTTTACCGGTAACCGGGAGTATGGTCTTGATATTGACCTTGCAGCATTGTGAAGATTGAAGCAGACAATACATATGAAGGGCTTAGCTTAGTATCCAGTACATAGTAAGAACTTAGTAACTGTTGTTCTTATACATACATATATTTTGGATCACTTTGAAAATTAGACCAATTGGAGAGGAAAAACTTCCAAAGAAACCACCTTTTAATTAGGAAATGTAGTATGCTTATCTAGTAATCATGGGGGTACTCACCTTTACCTGCCAGATTCCTAGGGATTTCTTTTTAAAACATTTGTTTTTATTTAATGTATAATTTAATGAGTTTAATCATAGTTTTATTTGGAGGTCTTTGGAAATGTTTGGGGGATGGATTATCGCTGTAATTAAGGAAATTTAAAAATACAATAGCCACTCACTGGACAAAAGAGCTGGGAAGAACTTAGCCATTCTTTCCCTTTCCTTCAGCTGCTAAAATATGTGACAGAATTCATGCATCTTTCTTGATATCTCAGATCCTGCTCTCCTTGCTGAAAGTCCTCCTTGAATTTGCTAACATTACTTTCTTTAGGTTCTCTGACTTTATTGGTCCATTTCCCTGTGGAATTTTTTCATCTTCTTAAATGTGGTATTCTCCCCATGTTCTGTTCTTGGCTCTTCTTATTTGTCTACTCCCTGACAAATTTCATTTTCTAAGCCATTTCCATAATTTAATGACACTTCTCCTTCCTACTGGCCACATCTTTAGCACTACCTTTTCACCTGAGCTCCAGAATTGTATCTGGTGGCCTTTTAGACATCATCATTTAGTACTTAGAAGAGTTGTGAAGGACCCTAGGTCCTGGACAACATTTCTAGACACACCCTGGGCCAGAAGGGAACCCACTGCATTGAAGGAAAGGACCCAGTCCTGGCAGAATCGATCACCTGCTGACTAAAGAGGTTTTGAGCCCTGAATAACCAGCAGCAATACCCAGGTAGTACATCATGGGCCCTGGGTGGCACTCTGCTATGTGCTGGCTTTAGGTGCAATCCAGCACATTCCTAGCTGTGGTGGCTGTAGTGAGAGGTTCATTCTGCATGAGAAAAGCAAAGGGAAAAGTAAAGGCGTCTTGCACCTTAGACGGCAGCACAGCCACAGTGTGCAGAGCACTAAGCAGGCTCTTGGGGTTCCTGATTCCCGGATGTGGCTCCTGGATGGCATTTCCGGGCTGCCCTGGGTCAGCGGGGAGCCTGCTGTCCCGAAGAGTGAGTTTCAGGCCTGGCAGCATTCACCACAAGCTGACTGAACAGCCCTTGGGCCTTAAGTGAACATCAATGGTAGTCTGACAGTACTCCCCATGGGTCTGTGATGGTGGTGGCCATGGGGTGAGGGCTCTCTGCCTGTGGAAAGGGAAGAGTGGGAAACTGTGTCTCGCGATATGAGTACCAGCTCAGCCATGGTAGAATAGAACACCAGGTAGATTTATAAGGTTTTTGTCTCCAGTTGTTGCCTCAAGGATAGCATCTCTAGATCTGCCCAGAGCCTTGGGAACTCACCACTCTGAAGGGAAAGACTCACACCTGGCTGGCTTTTCCACCTGCTGATTGTAAAGCTCTAGATCTGTGAGCAAACATAGATGGAAGCCAGGTAGTGGTTACAGCAGGTCCTGGGTGAGACTCAGTGCTATGCTGGCTTCAGGTCTAACCCTAAACAGTTCCAGTGGTGGTAGCCACAGGGTTGCTTGTGTCACTGCTTCCCCAGCTCTAGGGTGCTCAGCACACAGAGAGAGGAACTCTGGGAGAAACTAAGGGAAGAGAATAAGAGCTTCTGCCTAGTAATCCGGAGAATCTTCTGGATTTTATCCAAGACCGCCAAGGTGGTACCTCTGTAAGTTGCAAGAACAGTGTTACTGGGCTTGGAGTGCCCCCTAATGCAGATTTGACTGTGCTGACCAATAACTAGTAACACCAAAGTCCCTTTGAATACCTGAAGAGCCTTCCCAAGAAGGATGGGTGCAAACAAGCCCAGACTGTGAAGACAACAGTACACATCTAACCCTTCAATGCCCAGACATTGATGAACATACAGCCAGCAAACTGTGACCTCACCAAATGAATTAAATAAGGCACCAGGGACTAATCCCGGAAAAACAGGTGTGTGGCCCTTCAGACAGAATTCAAAATAACTGTGTTGAGGAAACAAAAAAATTCAAGGTAAAAGACATAAGGGATTCAGAATCTTACTAAATAAATTTCACAAATTTAAATAATTAAAAAGAATCAAGCAGAAACTCTGGAGTTGAAAAATGCAAGTGACACAGTGAAGAATGCGTCAGAGTCTCTTAATAGCAAAACTGTTCAAGCAGAAGATGGAATTAGTGAGCTTGAAGACAGGCTGTTTGAAAAAACACAGAGGAGACAAAAGAAAAAAGGAATGAAGCATGCCTACAATATCTAGAAAATGGCCTCAAAAGGACCAATCTAAGAGTTACTGACCCTAAAGAGAAGGTAGAGAAAGAGATGAGTAGAAAGTTTATTTAAAGTGATAACAGCAGAGAACTTCCCAAACATTGAGAAAGATACCAATATTCAAGTACAAGAAGGTATAGGATACCAAGCAGATTTAAACCAATTAAGACTACCTCAGGATATTTAATAATTAAATTCCCAAAGGTCAAGCATAAGGATCCTAAAAGCAGCAAGAGAAAAGAAACAAGTAACATGGGATGGAGCTCTGATACGACTCGCAGCAGACTTTTCAGTGGAAAACTTACAGGCCAGGAGAGAGTGGCATGACATATTTAAAGTGCTGAAGGAAAAACACTTTTAAAAGAATAGAATATCTGGCAAAAATATCCTTCAAACATGAAGGAGAAGTAAAGAATTTCCCAGAGAAACAAAAGCTGAGGGATTTCATCAACCCTAGACCTGTCCTACAAGAAATGCTAAAGAGAGTTCTTTAATCTGAAAGAAAAGGATGTTAATGAGCAGTAAGAAATCATCTGAAGGCACAGAACTGAGTAATAATAGTAAGTAGACAGAAAAACACAAAATGTTATAACCCTGTAACTGCCATGTAAACTACTCAAGTAGAAAGACTAAAAGATGAACCAAAAATAATTACAGCTTTTCAAGACATAGTGCAATAAGATAAATAGAAACAATAAAAAAGTTAAAAAGTAGAGATGAAGTTAAATTATGGAATTTTTTTTTAAATTTTTTTATTATGCTTTAACTTCTGGGGTACATGTGCAGAACGTGCAGGTTTGTTACACATGTATACACGTGCCACGATGGTTTGCTGCATCCATCACCCTGTCATCTACATTAGATATTTCTCCTAATGCTATTCCTCCCCTATCCCCCAACCCCTTACTATCCCCCCGAGCCTCCCACCCCCTGCTAGGCCCCAGTGTGTGATGTTCCCCTCCCTGTGTCCGTGTGTTCTCATTGTTCAACTCTCACTTATGAGTGAGAACATGTGGTGTTTGGTTTTCTGTTTTTGTGTCAGTGTGCTGAGAATGATGGTTTCCAGCTTTATCCATGTCCCTGGAAAGGACATGAACTCATCTTTTTTTATGGCTGCATAGTATTCCATGATGTTTATATGCCACATTTTCTTTATCCAGTCTATCACTGATGGGCATTTGGGTTGGTTCCCAGTCTTTGCTATTGTGAATACTGCTGCAGTAAACATATGTGTGCATGTGGCTTCATTCCCTGGGATGCAAGGCTGGTTCAGCATACACAAATCTATAAACATAATCCATCACATAAACAGAACCAAAGGTAAAAACCACATAAAATATAGAAAATACTGTCTTATAAACCGTTATTTTAAGATAACAACTTACCACTGCTTGCATAAACAAACAAGCAAAAAGAAAACTAATAAAAATTCTAATCATGATGCTATCCCTCCCCCATGCCCCCACTCTCTGCTATCCCTTTCTTTGCCCCCCACCCTCTGACAGGCCTCAGTGTGTGATGTTCCCCTCCCTGTGTCCATGTGTTTTCATTGTTCAATACCCAGTTGTAAGTGAGAACATGTGGTGTTTGGTTTTCTGTTCTTGTGTCAGTTTGCTGAGAATGATGGTTTCCAGCTTTATCCATGTTCCTGCAAAGGACATGAACTTGTGTACACTGTTGGTGGGAATGTAGTTTAACCCCTGTGGAGAACAGTTGGAAGTTTCCGCAAAAACTAAAAATAGAGCTACCCACAATCCAGCAATCTCATTGCTAGGTACATACCCCAAAGAAGGAAATCAGTATATTGAAGAGATAGCTGCTCTTACATGTTTATTGTAGCACTGTTCACAATAACCAACATTTGGAAGCAACCATCAACAAACTCATGGATAAAGAGAACGTGGTCCATATACACAATGGATTACTATTCAGCCATAAAAAAGAATGAGGTTTTGTCATTTGCCACAAAATGAATAGAACCGGATGTCATTATATTCAGTGAATAAGCCAAGCACAGAAAGACAAACTTCACATGTTCTCACTTATTTGTGTGGGCTAAAAATGAAAACCCTTGAATTCGTGGAGATCGAGAATAGAAGCATAGTTACCAGAGGCTTGGAATGTTAGTATGTGTTGTGGAGCTGGAAGGTGGAGATGGTTAATGGTGCAAAAAATAGAAAGAGTAAGATGTATATGCTGGCACAAGGCGGTGATTATAGTAAAAAATTTAATTGCATATTTAAAAATAAGAGTATAATTGGTTTATTTGTAGCAAAGGATAATTGCTTCAGGTGATGGATACCCCATTTACCCTTATATGATTATTAAACATTGCATGCCTGTATCAAAATATCTCATGTAACCCATAAATATATACACCTATTATGTGTGAACAAAAATTAAAAATAATTAAAAATAAGTAAGTTACAAGTCTTTTAGGATAAATCTTCAATTTGTCTTTGAAGTTTCTAAATATATGACAACATTTTTATAAAGTATATATCAATTGATAGTGTTTTGACTTCTCATTTTTTATCAAGAAATTATGTAACAAGGCAATGTGGTGGTGTGACACGTTTAGGATTTGGAATAAAAAGAAAAAAACTTGTTTATACTCAAAAAAATTGAGCTTCTTACCTTCTTGCATTCTGCAGAGTGGTGGCTACACATTTCAAAAGTATTCCTACTTCTCAATACAGATTCAGAATAGTAGCATATTAAATAAGAACTTTAAACATAATCCATCGCATAAACAGAACCAATGACGAAAACCACATGATTATCTCAATAGGTGCAGAAAAGGCCTTTGACAAAAATCAACAGTCCTTCTTGCTAAAAATTCTCAATAAAGTAGGTATCGATGGAATGTATCTAAAAATAAGAGCTATTTATGACAAACCCACAGCCAATATCATACTGAAGTGGCAAAAACTGGAAACATTCCCTTTGAAAACTGGCACAAGACAAGGATGCCCTCTCTTACCACTTTTATTCAACATAGTATTAAAAATTCTGGCCAGGGCAGTCAGGCAAAAGAAAGAAATAAAGGGTATTCAATTAGGAAAAGAGAAAGTAAAATTGTCTCTGTTCGCAGACAACCTAATTATGTATTTTGAAGACCCCATCGTCTCAGTCCAAAATCTCCTTAAGCTGATAAGCAACTTCAGCAGAGTCTCAGGATACAAAATCAATGTGCAGCAATCACAAGCATTCCTATATACCAATAACAGACAGAGAACCAAATCATGAGTGAACTCCCATTCACAGTGGCTACAAAGAGAATAAAATACCTAGGAATACGACTTATCAGGGATGTGAAGGACCTCTTCAAGGACAACTACAAACAACTGCTCAAGTAAATAAGAGGGGACACAAACAAATGGAAAAACATTCCATGCTTGTGGTTAGGAAGAATCAGTAATGTGAAAATGGCCATACTGCCCAAAGTAATTTATAGATTCAATGCTATCCCCATCAAGCTACCACTGACTTTCTTCACAGAATTGGAAAAAATTACTTTAACTTCCCTGTGGAACTGAAAAAGAGTCTGTATAGCCAAAACAATCCTAAGCAAAAAGAACAAAGCTGGAGGCATCATGCTACCTGACTTCAAACTATATTATAAGGCTACAGTAACAAAAACAGCATGGTACTGGTACCAAAACAGATATATAGACCAATGGAACAGAATAGAGGTCTCTAAAATAATGTCACACATCTACAACGATCTGATCTCTGACAAACCTGACAAAAACAAGCAATGGGGAAAGGATTCCCTATTTAATAAATGGTGTTGGGAAAACTGGCTAGCCATATGAAGAAGCTGAAACTGCATCCCTTCCTTATACCTTATACAAAAATTAACTCAGTTTGGATTGAAGACTTAAACTTAAGACCTAAAATCATAAAAAATAAAACCCTAGAAGAAAACCTAGGCAATACCATTCAGGACGTAGGCATGGGCAAACACTACATGACTAAAACACCAAAGCAATGGCAACAAAAGCTGAAATAGACATGGAATCTAATTAAAGAGCTCTGCACAGCAACAGAAACTAACATCAGAGTGAAAAAGCAATCTAGAGAATGGGAGAAAATTTTTGCAATCTATCCATCTGACAAAGGGCTAATATCCAGAATCTACAAAGAACTTGAACAGATTTACAAGAAACACACACACATATCAAAAGTGAGCAAAGTTCACTTCTCAAATAAAGGCATTTATGCGCCAACAAACATGAAAAAAAGCTCATCATCATTGGTCATTAGAGAAATGGAAATCAAAACTACAATGAGATACCATCACGTGCCAGTTAAAATGCTGACCATTAAAAAGTCAGGAAATAACAGATGCTGGAGAGGATATGGAGAAACAGGAACACTTTTACCTTGTTGGTGGGACTATAAATTAGTTCAACCATTGTGGAAGACAGTGTGGTGATTTCTCAAGGATCTAGAACTAGAAATACCATTTGATCCCCAGTCCCATTACTGAGTATATACCCAAAGGATTATAAATCATTCTACTATAAAGACACATGCACATGTATCTTTATTGTGGCAATGTTCACAATAGCAAAGACTTGGAACCAACCCAAATGCCCATCAATGATAGACTGAATAAAGAAAATGTGGCACATATACACCATGAAATACTATGCAGCCATCAAAAAGGATGAGTTCATGTCCTTTCCAGGAACATGGATGAATCTGGAAACCATCATTCTCAGCAAACTAATATAAAAACAGAAAACGAAACACTGCATGTTCTCACTCATAAGTGAGAGTTGAACAATGAGAACACACGGACACAGGGAGGGGAACATCACACAGCAGGGCCTGTTGTGGGGTTAGGGGGCTGGGAAGGGGATAGCATTAGGAGAAATACCTAATGTAGATGACAGGTTGATGGGTGCAGCAAACCACCATGGCACCCATGTACCTATGTAATAAACCACATTCTGCACATGTATACCAAAATTTAAAGTATAATAAAAAATAAATAAAAAATAAAATTTTGAAGTGTTATTTATTTGAACATGCTCTACATTAGTATTTTTTATTGCACCTTATTTGGAAGTTGAAATATTCTAGTAAAATGGAATGGAAAGCAGATTACAGTGGGAAGCAGAAGTCCTTAGTTCTGTTACCTGTGTTCCAATTTAATAGTTATCGAAGCCCCGGGAAATTGCAGATCTTTCTCTCACTGTCTTTACCTTGACGAATTAACACTCAAGATACCTTAACAAATGTGATTAAATGAAGTGATCAATTGAAGCCTTTTAGTTCTTAGATCTTTGATTCTGCTGAGCAAGCTTTACATTACCTGTTTGATGTAAGGGTATTAATCTGTAGAACTTGATTTGATGAAAAGGTGTTACACTTAAAGCATTAGCCTCTGTGTTAGTGGTTTTAAGGTGCTGTATGCCAGTAAGTTTTTGGCATTCTATTTTATACAGGATGAAGGAGTAGAATCTGATGATTTGAAAAAAGATCTCCCTCTGATGCCTCCTCCTCCAGATTCTTGTAGCATGAAGTTGACCATTAAAGAAATTTGGTTTAGTTTTGCAGCTCCCACCAATGTGAGATCTCACACGCATGTATTTTCTAGGTAAAGAGTCTTTAAAATACAGTATTATCCCTTGATATTTCTTTATTTAAAATAGCATGCAATTCTGTTTTATATTTTTTTAAATTACTTTTCTGGTATGTATAGTATTAAGGTTGCTACTTTTTCATCATTTTTACTTCATATGTTCTGTAGACATTATTCTCACCTTGTTTGACCCAATTTCTTTCATAGTACTTTAGTTTTATTTTTACATGTTCTCCTTCCTTAGAAATGTTTACTCTTTTTATCTCTGACAGGCTTGTTTTTTCTTTCTTTTCTATTGTCCTTTGTTTTGTTATTTTTACATCTCTTGTTTATGTTTCATCATTTATCAGTGCTCAAAAAGATAAGAAAGTAATTCTGTCTGAGTAAAACATCCACCAAGCACAGTAGGTGTGGGAGATTATTTGAAATACAAATTTTGACCCTTGTTTTTATAATTTTTTATTTATGTTAAAAGGCAGCTGAACCTTTTAAGCACTGCAACGCCAGCTGTTGGTGCATGGCTTGTTCCTATTGACCAACTCAAGTCATCCTTAAACAAATTGGAAACTGAGGGAACCTTGAGAATTTGTGCTGTTATGGGATGCATAATGACAGAAGCATTAGAGGTATGTCTTTAAATAATGTTAGGTATACAAACTTCAGTATTGAAAATGACCCCTTATTGTTAATTGCTGTTGGAAAATACCAGACTTACAAGTTATTAATTACTGAATTATCTTTTATTTGTAGGCTCTTTCATACCTATCACTCTAAATCTATTGTTGTTGTTTGATTTTAGAATAAAAGTGTACATTTTCCTCTAAGAAGTAAATACAACAGACTTACAAAAGTCGCTCGTTTTCTCCAAGAAAATCCTTCATGTTTACTATGTAATATACTACACCACTATCTGCACCAGGCAAATTACTCCATCATTGATGATGCTACAATGGTAAGTTACTGAAACTACATTAGTTTGAAGGAGGCTTCAATTCTGTTGGTGGACCACTGATAGATACACAGGGTTTAAGATGTATGTGGGAATGGTTAGAAATACAGCTCTAAGGGCTGGGCCTGGTGTTTCATGCCTGTAATCCCAGCACTTTGGGAGGCCAAGGTGGGTAGATCACCTGAGGCCAAGAGTTCAAGGCCAGTGTGGCCAACATGACAAAACCCTGTCTCTACTAAAAATACAAAAAATTAGCCAGGCATGGTGGTGGGCACCTGCAATCCCATCTACTAGGGAAGCTGAGGCAGGAGAATCTCTTGAACCTGGGAGGTAGAGGCTGTGGTGGGCCTAGATTGCACCATTGTATTCCAGGTTGGGCAACAAGAGCGAAACTCTGTATCAAAAAAAAAAAAAAGACACTTCTATAGACAAGAGTGTGTTCAGATTCATGATCTGGGAGTTGCCAGCATAAAGGTGCTAGCAGAAGCTGCAGACATGGATGAGATTTCTAGGAATGCTATGTTGAGTAAGAAACTACTCAGGGATGGAATCCTGAAGAATGCCAAAATTAAAGGGGATGTAGGTGGTTGGAAAGGGGTACACAGTGATGAAAAGGGAAAGAAAGAGGTAGGAGAACCAGGAAAGAGTGCTGTCATGGAAGCTAATGTTATAAAGAGTTTTTAGGCAAGCCAATAATTACCAGAGCCAAATTTCACATATAGTTTGATGAAACAGGGACCAATTGACGATTGAGGGGAGAATATATTATTGCACAAAATAAATACAATCCATGTCTGCCTCTAGAAAAGCAAATAACATATCATGATTAGAGTTTTAGAACTTTTAGGGTCTCTCTTCTCTTCAAGCTGCTGGCCAATAGGGCATACACAAGAATCTTTAGTCAAATTAGGGACCAATGTATCAGTATTGTTAATTGCCAGTCAAGCCATTGGTCAGGCAAGTCAAGAATCTCTAATAAGTGTTGGATATGAAAAAGACACTTAGACCTAAGGCTGGCGTAGTACTTTTTACTCCCTCCCTATGAATTGAAGACTAGGAAATCTACAGATTAAGCCTAACTTGCCTGTGTAGTTATAGGTAGAGAAGCATGAACAGAGAGAATGGCAGGTGTTCCTCATGGGTGGATGCTCTGCCAGATGTGCTTTCCATGTAAGAGGAAGAGGCACGACATGCTCCAGTACGAGGCTAGGAATGAAAGGACAGGCTAATGGTATTGGTGTTCCTCAGATAGTAAACGGGGTGATTCCTGCCCGCTAGTAAATGGTGCTCTTCAATCAAATCAGCCATTTATCCTAAAATGAGGAATAGTAGGAAATAGGATGGAGAGGAGTTAGAGATTTTCTCTTTAGGCTAAGGCAAGGTAATTAGACTAAGGTAATAGGAAAAGAGCCAAAAGTTTCTTACAATTATCACCATGTGAAATAAAGTATATTTTAAACTATATAATTATTACTGATAATGCAGTTAACTTTCAAGGCAGTTACAAATTCATCTACGTCTAGCATACTACGTAAGTTATAGTAATTTATTTTTTTAATGTTAAAATGGTTATAGTTACCAAGTCTTTGCAGGAAATAATTGTACTTCCTCTTTGCTTATTGAATATTCCAAGTAGCTCAAAATACATTTTGATTTTTCATTTGGGCAAAAAATGTAGATTGAATGCTTCTTAAGGAAAACTCCAATTTTGCATCCCACATCTAGTGTCATATTGACCTATGCTATTGTGTTGTTTTATTACAGAAAGATGAAATGTTGTGTCTAGAGATTAGATTCTATATTCTACTGATAACTGAAATCCTGACTCTCTTGGACAACTTTGGACAAATTACTTAACATCTAAGTTTTAGTTTCTTTATCTTTAAATGGAGATTATGAGATTTGAATAAATATATGCAAAACAAATAATAACTGTTGTTATTACATTAGATTATTTATAATCACATCATTGTTGTTACAGAGTGATGGACTTCCTGCTTTGGTAACTTTGAAGAAAGGTTTAGTTGCACTGGCAAGGCAGTGGATGAAGTTTATTGTGGTGACACCAGCCTTTAAAGGAGTTAGCTTACATAGACCAGCTCAGCCTCTGAAACCTCAAATAGCTATGGACCATGAACATGAAGATGGACTTGGATTGGACAATGGGGGTGGTCTTCAAAGTGATACTAGTGCTGATGGCGCAGAATTCGAGTTTGATGCAGGTAGTTTTGTAAGCCTCTATTGAGTGCTTTCTTGCACTTCACAATTAGGGTATTTTCTTACTCAACAAAATTACTGTAGTTTTTTTTTTGCTTAGATATTATGCATCTTCTATTGATAAGTTAATATACCTCTTTAAAAATGTCGACACCCTTTCTTTTTCCTCACAGTTATTAATAAATTACTAATAGGAGATTTTAGATATTACATACTTGTTAACATGCTACTTATGATAATTTTAGTAATTTGTGTCCCAAAGTAGAAAATGTCATGGCTTAAATGTACAAGGATGATTTTTATTGGCCAAATACGTGGTAATGATTAGGAGTCTTCATACTGACTTGATTTTATAAGTTTAATTTTGTGAAATACAGTAGACTTCTCCTAATCTATTCAGGACAAAAGTATCTTAATATATGTAGAGTTTTTTGAATGAAACACATAAACCTCTATTTAAAATTTTTATTTGTCATCTTCCCTATGCCACATTATTTTCCAGGGGCCTTTGTCTTTTTACCTGATGCCTGCTTGATCCTGGGTTTATGTAAATTTGTGGGCCTGCACTCAGCCTACAGTTTTGTCAACACAATGGTCATGTCAGAACAGATATGCATTTATGAAATGTACATGCATACCTTAATGCTTTGCCAAACGTTAATTTTTATTATGACCTATAATATTGACTGAAAATGCATGTTATGATGGTTTTGAAAAAAATATTGAAAGAATAGTCTTAAAATTAGAGATTTTAGAACACTGATATGTAAAACTTTGCCAAGCTTAGGTTTAAAAATAACATGATATTTAACAAATGGGTTATGAGGAATAGTGTAGATTTTATTTATTGTTTATTTTGAAAAATTTCAAATCTACACAAAAGCTGGAAAACCAGTCCACTGAATATCCCTTCCCTTCCCATTGTCTGCAAATCCCTCTGTTAATCTATGAGCAGTCTGCTTTCTTGAGCTTAATTGAATTGAATTTTGGTCTGGGTATCGAGTATGTGAAAGACTGAATAAAAGCCATTTGTTCCTTTCTTGAAACTGAGTGATAGTATCGGGGGAGGAATAACAAATATTTGTCAAGGAATATGAAAGTTGAATGTTGTTATGTAACTGGAAACATTGGGGCTGATGTTTCAAGAAAATATCTGATAATCTATTACTCATTTATTCTTTTGAACTGTTACAGCCACAGTCAGTGAGCACACAATGCTATTAGAAGGAACAGCTAACCGGCCCCCACCTGGTAGCTCTGGACCTGTAACTGGAGCTGAGATAATGAGGAAACTTTCTAAAACTCATACCCATAGTGACTCTGCATTAAAAATAAAGGTATATTATTGCAATTTTTTGGTTAGAGCTATTTAGACTTAACAGGGAAAGACTTAAATCTCAAATTTAAATGTTAGATGTCTACCCTCAATATTCAGATAGCACTTTTGTGTCGAAATTTACTTGATTTGTAATTTCAGTCTAAATATTTCTTTGAAAATTATATCATCAGTAACTGCTGTTGATTAAGAACCACTATAACTACTAAGCTTTAGGACTGTCTTCAGTTTATTGAATACTCTATTCAATAAAATCCAAAATTGAAAATGTTGATAATCTTATAATTATCAGTTTTAATGAGAAGACTTTTAGACAGTGCATGATCATTAGGTGGTTTCGGTTAGACTATTTTATGGTTTAAATTTTTTTGGTTTTACGAATTTAATAGATGCTTGATAAGAGACATATATAGCAAAGTAGTTAGACTGCCACCTTGGAAGCGAGACTGCCTTGGTTTGAAACCTGCCCCTGCCACTTAGTTGCTCTGTAACTGAACAAGTTTTAACTGTATGTTAACTGAATGTTTTAACTGTATATCAGTTTCCTTGGTGTAAGATGGAGATTATAATAGTAACCTTCTGAAGAGGGTTGTTGTGAGAAATAACTAATTCATGAAAAATGCTTAGAACAATATCTGACCCTTGATAAATTATTTATTGGTGGTAGTTATTCATTTTTTGCTAGTTCACCTTTCTGAGCACTAAAAAAGTTAAAATTTTAACTTTCTGGCCAGGCGCGGTGGCTCATGCCTGTAATCCCAGGCATGTTAGAGCAAACCGAAGTTTAAAGGAGGATTGCCTTACATCACTTGAGCTCAGACCTCTGAACCCTGCGTTTCACTCCTGATGTCCTCTTTTTGAGACACTAATTTTTTAAATACTTATTAGCTCTGAAATGTATTGCAGATTTTGATTGCAGACAGTATTCCCAGGGTGAAATTAAACCAACTATAGGCCTTTTTCTTGGGATGATTTTCTAGTCTTAAGGTTTGCGACATTATAAACTTGAGTACATTTGTTGTACATAATTGATATTCCAAATTGTATGTATGGGAGGGAGAGGTGTTTTAAGCTGTAGGCTTTTCTTTCTGCTGCATTTATAGAGATTTAGCTTTAATATTTTTAGAGATGTAAAACATTCTGCTTTCTTAGTCTGGCTTAGTCTGAAACATTTTTATTCAATAAAGATTTTAATTAAAAGTTGAATTTGTGTGTGTGTGTGTGTGTGTAGCAGCAGTAGTAATAGTAGAAGCAGCAAGTTTTTCTAGGGAATATTTTGTGTAGGGGATATTGTGTCTAGGTATCAGTTTGCTGGTTCAGTAAATAAGCAGTGATATAAATATTTCAAGCTACTGTTTTTCTTTGCTACCCATATGAATGTTCTTTGGCACTTCCACAAATACCCAATGTATAACTTTCTGAAATTTCAATATTCTATTTACTGCTCCTTCGGTAAGGATAGTGCTTCATTTCCACCCTCTGTTTGATATACTGTGCTATGTGGTTTTATGTCTTGTCACCAGACTCCCTCATCAGATTAAGAAGGGAATTAATGGCCAGGTGCGGTGGCTCACACCTGTAATTCCAGCACTTTGGGAGGCTGAGGCTGGCAGATCACGAGGTCAGAAGTTCGAGACCAGCCTGGCCAACATAGTGAAACCCTGTATCTACTTAAAATACAAAAAAATTAGCCGGGCATGGTGGCAGGTGTCTGTAATTCCAGCTACTTAGGAGACCGAGGCAGGAGAATCGCTTGAGCCCAGGAGGCAGAGGTTGCAGTGAGCCGAGATTGTACCATTGCACTCCAGCCCAGGGGACAATGTGAGATTCCATCTCAAAAAAAAACAAAAAACAAAAATAAAGGGAATTAATGATCCATGGTTAAAGTAAGTGAATGTGCTTCATTATAATATTCATAATAAAAGTGGCCCATTGTCTTATACTATAGAGTTATAAAGCATTTTTACATGCATTTAAGGATGTATGTAAAAAGGATTCACCACAATCCTAGTAGACATGATCAGTTTGGTATTAATGTGCAAAATAGCTAACAGTTATAGCAACAGTAATAGTAATAGTAGTTGTAGTTATCAGCAGTCATTTTTATATACATAATAACCCTAAGTTACACTTTCTGTAGGGAATTCATCCATATCATTCTCTGAGCTATACCAGTGGAGATACTGCCACTGATTCTCCAGTGCATGTTGGACGTGCTGGGATGCCAGTAAAGGAGAGTCCAAGGAAGGAGAGTCTACTCAGCTACCTGACCGGAAGCTTCCCAAGCTTGCACAACCTCCTGGAAGGGACTCCTCAGAGAAGCAGTGCTGCTGTGAAAAGTAGTTCCCTAACGAGAACAGGTACATCCTCTAGATTTGACAATTACATGTTTGTATTTATGGGGGAATTGAATTGAAACAGGACTTAAGTTTAGTTAGATATATACTTTGGCAGTACAACTAATCTCACATATTATATCTTATCTTTGAGAAAATATTTTAGAAATCCATTGTTCTGTTTGTAACTTTTTGGAGTCTTCATGCCCTTACTTTGCATTTTTAAATTGCAGCACTGACTAATGTCAATGTATGCGTCTAGACCAGCAACGTAGAATTTTTCCCTATTATAATAAAAATAAGCTTTTTATTAATGCAGTAATATCCAAATGCCAACATTATGCAGTGAGAATTTAAAACCATCTGCAAACATATATTTTAACCTGGCGTTTCAAACATAGTTATGTAAATTAAATTTTTTGGGGGCTCCTTAGTATATAAATAATACTAAGAAACATTTTATTTTCAGGAAATACAGTAGCCACTGATATGTTATCTGAACATCCCTTGCTATCTGAACCATCATCTGTGAGTTTCTATAACTGGATGTCAAATGCTGTGGGTAATCGAGGAAGTGTAGTACAAGAATCTCCTGTTACAAAATCAGGACACAATAGTCTTCCAACAGGTATTGAGTTACCACATTATGTTGCTTAACTGTCTAAGGGGAAAGTATAGCAAAATCTTATTTTTCAGAGGATGGGTTAAAAATCTCAAGTACATTCGGTTGAAATTGTTCCATTTATGAATGCCTTTATAATATTGTAATTGAGAGAGTAGTAAGTAGTCACTCAGTGTTCTTGTTGAAAGGTAATTAAGTCAAATATGAGATTGTGTATAAGGAGTTTAAAGCTTTCTTTTAATGTGGCTGGTTTAATTTTCAAAACATCAAAAGGTGGTAAACAAAAAACTGAAAAGTATAATTAAACATCATATACTTAACGTTACAGAAAAAAGTTTTAGTTTATCTAGATCCCTCAGAGACATAATAACTATCATTCTAAACCTTTTAGTTACTTAACAAACACATAATTAAATGCAAAAGAGTAGGTATGTGTAAGGATACATAAGGAGGACATGTCTTCTGAAAAGTTAATTTCATTTTCCACGAATAAATCGTGTGTATAAAATAAACTGAAAGTACGAATTACTTTTTTTCCTTTCAGTTTAAACAGTCTAGAATGGTACTACTTTACAGGCTTCAAAATTTCTATATGCCTTACTATATGTCTTTATGTGTTTCTATTTCCCAATAATTTACATTTTATTCTTAAAAATTTACTCCTTTAGGTGTTGCACCCAATCTTCCTACAATACCCTCAGCCTCGGATTTCAACACTGTTTTGTCTAGTGACCAAAATACTTTAGATGGCACACATTCTCAGCATAGCACCAGTCAGGATGATGTGGCAGGTGTAGAAGAAGCAAATCAAGGGTTTCCTGCTGTTCAGCTTGCTGATGCACAGGTGAGCCAGCCTGGTTTTTTTTTCATAATTATAATAATATCTCATTAGGCAGTGCTTAGCAACTGGAACCATCCAGTAGTATGCATCTTGGAATTCCAGTGAGGATATTCCATACCCATCTGCCCACACCCTCCATGCAAAACAAGAGGAGCCTTTGAAAAATACATGGGTTAATTATAAATGCAAATTAAGTATCTATATGTAGTAATTAAATAGAAGAGTCTCATGTAGCAACCTTTTTGTCATTTGTAACAAATTGGCTAAGCAACATGAATAGAAAGTTTAATTATACCCTATGGTTTTTAGTGCCACCTTAAGACCTTTTTGAGCGAGAAGTGGGAGGCATTGATTTCAGAGAAGAGGAATAAAATAACTAAAACTATAGATGTAGAAATATTATATGAGTAGCAGCTGTATTAAATTGATTGAAATAGAGAAACTAGTGGTGAAAAGATGATTTTTTTTTTGAGACAGAGTCTTGCTGTGTCACCAGCCTGGAGTGCAGTGGCGTGATCTCGGCTCACTGCAACCTCTGCCTCCCAGGTGCAAGTGATTCTCCTGCCTCAGTCTCCCAAGCAGCTGGGATTACAGTCACACACCACCATGCCCAGCTAATTTTTTGTGTTTTTGTATTTTTAGTAGAGATGGGGTTTCACCATGTTGGCCAGGATGGTCTCGATCTCTGGACCTGGAGATCCTTCCGGCTCCGTCTCCCAAAATGCCAGGATTACAAGTGTGAGCCACCATGTCTGGCGAAAAGATGAATTATTGAAATAGTTCACCCAGTGGTAGTGAGATTCTAAGCTTAGATGTTTATGGCTTTGAAAAGGCAAATGAAGATATTGTGAAGGTCTTATTTAATTGATTAAATATGGAGAATAAGGAGTGAAATCCTTTAAAACAACTTTTTAGTTTGAGCGGCCAGAAGACAAGTGTGAGAGTGGGACATGGGTGAGAGGACGCATCATTTTTTCATGATAAAGGGATCTTGAGCATATTTACATACTGCTGTCCCTGAATATCTAAGGGATTGTTTTCAGGACCAACCTCCTGTCCACCCTCTGATCCGCCACCCAGGATACCAAGATCTGTGGTATGCTTAAGTCCCTTATGTAAAATGGCATATATTTGCATACAACATACATACATGCTTGTGTATTTGTTAAATCTTCTCTAGATTACTTATAATACATAATGCAATGTAAATACTACGTCAATAATTGTTATACTGTATTGGTATTTTATTTGTATTTTTAAATTGTTACATTGTTATATGTTATTGGTTTTTTACTCCGTAGTATTTTCAATCTACAATTGGTTAAATCCTTGGATGCAAAAGCCTTGGATATGGAGGGCCAACTGTACTTGAGAAATTAGGAAGCTCATGATCAAAAATAGATGAAAGAAGGGTTAGCAGATGGAGCAAGATTAGTAGAAAAATGAGAAGTATTGGAATTTAGAGTCAGTTAAATAGAGAGCTATCTTCCCAAGCACACACACAAAAAAATGAGGTGACCTAGGACAATGGGAAATTTAGGATTGGCTCTCATTGTGTAAATGTCACTTGTCTATTTAGATGAGGATTTTTTAAGCTTCAGGAAAAGATCACTAAGGTAGAATGCGTAGTGAAAGAGTTCGAAGGCAGCTGAGAAAGCACTGGATAGCACCTGTATTTAGGATGTGAAAGCAGGAAAAGGAACCATGTGGCAGAGGATGAGTAGTCAGAGTGATTTTAGTGCTCTGGCATTGAATGCATGTAGTTCTTTCTGTTCCAGTTAGTGCTTAGTGTCCGAAATCCAGTTAATTAGAGATTAAACCAGAATAATGTATTTCCATCAGCATGTGTGATACTTAAAACGTAAAGAAGTTCTTTGAAAATAAATATTAAGCCACTTGGCTTTCCTATAATGTTAAAATAATTAATTAATTAATTAATTTTTAAAAATTTAAAAAACTTTAAAAAAATTAAAAAAAATAAAAAAGAAAATAAATGTTAAATGACTTTTATAACCAAGTGCCTCCATTTAAAAATAGGTCAGATATTTGTAACATTTGTAATGTTGTATTAACACAGGAAGTTGAAAAATCAACTTTGTAAACCTAATATATACTTTTTTTTTGTAAATGGAAACATAATAGAAATTCATGCCTGTTTTAAAAGCAAGAGGTAGAATGATTTAACTAATTCATAATTTTATTTTCTTTGTACTTTCAGACACTCAGGTAGGATCAAGGAATCTGTGTCCTTATTTATTAATATTAATTTGAAGATGAGTGGCCTATAATTGTTACTAAAAATATTAAATTTTAAGTAAAATTAGTGCCAATTATACGAGACAGTTTTTTGCTTCACACTATGATAATAATATGTACTCAGGTAGGGTAAGAAATAAAAGCTACATTTTTCTATATGTAATTCCTACAGTAGATGATAAAATATAAATAGAGCTAATATGACTGTTTATGTCTTTTAGGTTGTTTTCAAACCTCTTCTGAGTCATACAGGGATCCAGTCACAGGATACAATGCCACTATGCTACCGAATGTACTTTGGAGAACACCTTTCATTTTCTGGGACTTTGGACTGCCTCAGAGCAGATATTGTGGATTCAGACACAGCCAAAGAGAGAAAAGGCAAAAGAGCAAGAAGGTATCTTTTGCATTTTTGTGTATAATTTTGTTCAAGAATTATAATACTTGTTTGTTTTTTAACATTACTTTCTTATAATCCAAATGAGAAAGTAATTTTAATGTTAATAAGAAGATAATTACCTTTTTGTAAAAGTAGTAGCCACATTTTCTTAATAACTAATTGCATTTATCAACAGAGTATGAGGCCTATTTTTAGGCATATTTTTGAACCATGTTAACATATAGATGAGGGTCATATATATTGCTATATATAGCACTTACCATTTATTTATTGGCTTTTGCAATAGTGGAATTTTTATGATCTTAGGGGTTCTGAATTGACTCGTGTCAGGTAGTATTTTGTATTAGAAACAGGTGGAATTCCTATTGAGAGTCTAGCCATCAGAAGCAAATAGAAATGTAGCATGGTGAAAGTTAAGAACCATCTTTTGCTGTTATTTTATATTGCCATGGTTGGTTCTTCAGTTTCTTTAGTGTTTACGTAGGAAATAATATACTCACTAATTGGATCTGAGTACTATTTTGAGAACTTGGAATTTTAGTTTGAGTGGGACTTAAATAGATAGGAATAGAAGAATATAGAGATAAATGGCACTTATGACAAGAGGTTTCTGTAGTATTGTTTCTTTCATCCTTTTTGTGTTTTTGCAAGATGGTAAATTAAAATACTTGTGTCTGATATATAGCTAAGTAAAACTTATTTTTCATTTGAAATATTTCTATTTAAATTTTACATAATTTAACAAAAGTTCCTGCTTTTCACAATAATCTTTTACCATAACAATGACCATGCAAGCTGAAGCTGCAAAGCAGTTTTAATAATCAGTGGAAAAAATTACTTTTGTGACCTTGACAATATCAAAACATTAAAAATATAATTACTATTTATTATAAATAGTGAAATAAAAAAGTAAAACTAGTATTTAGTACATTGTAATTTAAAATGTAAGAAACACTGAGAATTAAACTATTTTATTTCTTTTTAAAAACATATCAAAGGGTAGTTTGAACACTCCTGTCCTGATCACTTATAATGCAGAACAAGCAGCTTTTGTGTGCCTTGGCAAAATGTCTTACTCCTTTGTATATAAGGATCAGTTTTCAACATTTTATTCTTTGCACTTCCAGTGTCATGAAATAATCTTTGATTTGCTTTTATTATGCAGTTTTTTGTCAGCCTCACTTCCTCTGGGATATCTTCATCCTTTTTGTCACGGTCACTTTCCTCTTTATGTCAATAATTTTGCCTCCACTGAGTTTTTCTGGCTGACATTTAGAGTGTCTCAAACAATGGAAGTAACAACATTTCCATGGTCAGCTGTTTCTTCTGTAACATCATTCAATTGATTTTCCCTACCAGTATCTTTGTTTTTACTTTCTTTGCTGCATTTTCATCTTTGTTGTCCAATTTCCTCATTTGATTATTCATTTTTGGAAAATGTTATGGGGATTTATTACAGAGAGAGAGAGACAAGGAGGCAGCACAAGTAACTACATGCCATGCTTTCTGTGCATGCACTGAACAACAGATATGCTTCAACTAATCACTATCATTGACACATTTTGAAGTGATGTGATTAGTCAGCGATCACGAAGCACATCTGTTGTTTTGTACTGAGTTGTGGGCTGAAGAACTAGTAGTAAGTTTGTACTTTATGTAGTTTTCACAGTAAATCTTTGTTACAAATTTGTATCACATTAGGAGACTTGTTATTTAAGTAAACCATTTACAAGTAAAAAATTTATAAAAAATTAAGTAACTAAAATTTTAAAGTATTGGAGCCATCAAATCCAGACCCAAAACATTAGCACTTACACACACTCTAGGGTTAAAATATCTGAGCTAAACTTGTATTTCTATTTGCGAAAGCCAGCTTTCATACAAATATATGCATTCATATATAAATATTTATATATATACACACATACAGTATATAACTTTTCAAATATCTAACTAGGGTATATATAATTCAATTAGATATAATTTATTTGTAGTAGGTTGTATATAAACATATAGATTATATAAATAAAATTATAATTGTAGCCTATTATTGGCCTAGTGAATGCCATATAATACTGCCACAGACTAGACCTTCATTTGAACACACAGGTCTTTTTATGTTCCTAGAGAGATTATTTGAGTGATTCTCTGAATTTTATTGCCCTTGGTCTAGCTGAACTTGACATTCCTTTTAATTTTTCTACTACCACACCAGCTCCAAATGCTCCACATTCTTACAGCTAAGTCATGATTAGCTTTTATTTCTCGGATCTCCTGTAATTCCATCTTAAGCTCTTATTTATTTGGAGAGCATCACCACAATATACTTTACCCAGCTGTTAATTTTAGTATTGTCTGTGTTTTTTGTTTGTTTTTATAGCAGATTGTTTATTCTGCTAATTGTTGTACATTAGTTTGGGGTTACAGTTTCTTGTATGAATATATACAACTCTCTTACTACTTTGTAAAGCCAGGGCAGTTATTAAACAGCATAGAGTCTGGCGTGTAGTAAGTCGTCATAAATAATAGGTTCGCTGTCTCTAGTAAAAGTAGCTGCGTGTATCAGGGACTTATATTTTAAAATTTTAATTATAACTTTGGCTCTGCAGTGCCCATGTCAGGCTTTTAATTGTCAGGCAAATTATTATTATGGTATACCCATTTTCTTTTTCTCCTTTACTTGAGTCTCCTCTCTTTAAGATTTTCTTACTACCCTTACGTGTTTTAGATTCTTGTTTTTGCAATTATGGATTATTTTCCTCTCTTTTTAGTTTTCTCTCTCCTCTCTGTTTTAATTCTCAAAATCAAGTTTTTCCTTCTCTAACCATATGCTTAGTTTGCATTGATTATACACTTCCTGTGAGTTTGTGCATTTACATGAAGTACACTACAATGAGGCATTTTTCTTATTAATTAAGAAATACTAGTATTAAGGAATTACTGTTCTCTAGTTATAAATTCTTTTAATTAAATGGAAAATATCAAAGCAACTTTTGATTTTTTTTTCTTTCAGAAAAAAACTCCCATGTTTTATTTGACCTATGTGTCTGCACATTCATAGCGTGCATGGATGATGAGGGAAAAATACCGTTTTACAGTTTTGGTGCTTGGGGTTTATTGTTATTATTTGTAGTTGGTTTCTAGAAATTTGAGACATTTTTGACTTTCATTAAAATTTACTGTAATAGTCTTAGATGAAAATCTTTAGATAAGCAGGAGGAGTTGCCAAAATAATTTTTATATCAGATTTTACCTTTTTTGTGTGTGTGTATTTCTTATTTTTTTTTTCAATTGCTTTTCCTCTCTTTCACCTTAGCATGAGGTTTTCCATTCTAATAGCAAATAAAATTATGTTAGATATCTAGTAAATTAGACACATGGTTATATCTAATAAATATCTAATTTAGTTAGATATAACCATGTGTCTAATTTACTAGATATTTAACATAATTATATCTAATTTAGTTAGATTAAGGGAAGGGATGGTTAAATGAAGTATCCTAATTGATCTGTAATTGAGTCTACATTCCAGTACTCTATGGCAATACCATCAAATGACAACAAAACTTGTTTTATCACTTCAGTGAAATCATTTCTTAACATAAGAAGACTGATTTTGACTTGTTAGTTTTAGAGTAAGATAAAAAAGGAAGACCTTCAAACTCATAAAAATTCTGGCCTAGTGGAAAACATGTTCTACTTGTTTGCATGCTTAAAATTATTTAAGACTTATATTTTACCTTGGAGATAAATTTGCTTATACATTAATAAAGATATATAGTGCTAGAAATAAAGAAGAAAATCTTATCTTTTTTTTCCCCCCCACATTTTTAGGCAAGGCCATGTGAATCTTCCTCCACTTGAGTTCAAACCAGCATTAATGTTGGGAACCTTTAGCATCAGTGCTGTTGTAATGGAAAAGTCCGTGTGCACCCCTCAGAACTCTGCTAGTGCCCTTTCTTTTCACGATCTCAGCAAGCGGTATTACAATACCTTTCACTGCAACTTTACTATTTCCTGTCAGTCAATAAGCCAGCATGTAGATATGGCTTTGGTTCGTCTTATTCATCAGTTTAGCACAATGATAGATGACATCAAAGCAACTCAGACTGATATTAAACTTAGCAGATATACGGCCGGATCTGCTTCTCCAACACCTACCTTCAAAACCAGAAAACATCGGGACTTTCGTTCATCTGACTTTAGCCGCAGTTCTAGAGGAAGTCTTAATGGTGGCAATAGAGTAAATAATGCAAAGAACAAACGGACCAACAATGAGAATAACAAAAAGGAATCTCGAAACAAGAATTCATTAGGAAGATCTGAAAGAAGAACATCAAAAGTGTCTAGGAAAGGTTCAAAAGATGTGGTGGATCACATGACTATTCATATGGATGACTCTGATTCAATTACAGTGTCAGAACAAAGTGAACCTTCAGCTGAGTGCTGGCAGAATATGTATAAATTGCTTAACTTCTATTCACTTATCTCTGATCCAACAGGAATATTGGAAAAATCTTCAGAAACATTTGGACCAGCAGGTAACAGGCATTTTTATGTTTCAAAATTTCTGTTTAGTGTAACTGTAATACCAAAGAAGCAGCAGACTGTTCATCATGTTTTCTTAATGTTGTAAGTGGATAATTGAAATAGAGAGAAATTGTCTATCACCAGGGCCCTAAAATGGTAATGGAATTTAGGTATCTTGCCACCACATTTCCCATCCCTTTAAACCTGTACATGGTATGTTCTTAAAGGATTCAGGCAGACTTGATTTAAAATATCTGGCTCTACTATTCACTTTCAGTAGGAACTTGGAAACATTTGGAAGAAATTTTTAATCATTTTGTTGGAGAACAGAAGAAAGATGACTGGTTGGGAATGTGAAGCAAAGAAAGGCAATGTTTGGAGTGTCCTTCCATTTTTCAGTCTTCCTATCTAAAATTGAATATTTTCATTTACTTATAAAGGAGTTCGAAGCCCTACAGAGCCAACATGTAAAGTTGTGTTTGAGAATGAACAAGACAACAACAGTTTGACTAAGACACAGAGGAAACGTAGCTTGGTAACTTCTGAACCTCAGCATGTTACTCTAATAGTGTTTGGGATTGGCATGGTAAACCGCACACACTTGGAGGCAGATATTGGTGGACTAACAATGGAATCAGAACTGAAGAGGATCCATGGCAGTTTTACTCTTAAGGAAAAAATGAAAGGTATGAATGATTTTTCTAATAAAGTGCTATGTATACATAACAATTAGTGCTACTTTTCAGAAGAAAACCAATGACATGTCTCCAAAATTCCTACTTGGCAATTTTTTTTTCCAGAAAAATTAGACTTCCCAAATTCTGAGGTACCAAGAACTTTGTTGTAATTGAATATCGCTGAATTGAGGCAGTTTTGATGTCTAAACATTGTAGCACATAAATATTGAGCTAATGTATCTACACTCAGTGACTTTTATTCTTTGACTGTCTTTTAATATCAACTAGTAAGGTATCTCTAAAGGTGAAAATTTTACCAAATTAAATTTATGAAAAATTTGCTTTTGTTACTACCATAGAAATCTTAGAATTTAATACTAAGTATCTCTATAAAAGAAGTCCCTTTAGTTGATACAAAATTTCCTAGGTTAGTGAAAACATACCATTCATCTTAAGAATGATTACACAAGGTATGATATTTTATTAAATCCAGTTTGAAGATGCACTATTATTTTATGTATCACAAAGAAAAAAAATACCATTGTCAGGTATGGTCAGATGCCATTGATTATAAACTGCATCCCACTTTCAGAGATGCTAAAATAAAAAAGCAAATGTTTCTTAGACTTGGTGGATATAGCAATAAAGTTGCAGAGATTCCCTTGCGGTAATGATTCTATAAGACCGGTGGTTTGTTTTTTTGTGTTTGTTTGTTTTTGTTTTTTTTCTGTTTGTGAAAATAACCTGACAGATTTGAGAAAAGGAAGTTATCAATCACTATGTGTTTTTATTGTTAGTTTTATAATTTACAAATATGTAAGGTCTAATCAAAACTTATTTTGAACCTACTTTTTGATGTATACCCTTCATTTTGTACCCCGAACATTTATTATTTACTCAAAAACTAATTTTAAACTTAAGGATTATGTACTTGGGATTGACACAGTGAACACATGGTTCTCTGATAAAATTAGATGGACTGACCTGCAAATTGCTTAGAAAAATACAAACACATCAGCCTTCCTTAGATATATCACAGAGGACATAATACACAAAAGTTCAGGTGGCTAAGTTGATATAAAAAAAAAAAAGTTGTTAGTTTTTTCATCTGTTTAACAAAAGTTAAGAATGACAATACCTATTTTGGTGAGAATTAGAGAAATGGACATTTTCATTCACTTCTAAATTGATGTAAATTGGTTTAACCTTCCTAGAAAGCTATTAGTTTAATAGCTTTTATCGGTAGTCTTTAGAGCACATTTATCCTTTGACTCAGAAATTCTAGGTCTGCAAACCTAGATAGAAGAAATAATCAGAATTGTGTGAAAAGATATCTGTACAAAGAAGCAGCCAAGTGTCTGACATTTAAGGAATTGATTATTTTTATAAACAAACATAATACCAGTTTACAATTTACCCATTAAAATTATATTGCAGAATTTATTAACATGAACAATAATCCTAAATGAAAAAAGTAGGCAAATTATATATGTGATTTCATTTTTTTTAAGTGATTAAAATATTTATACCCTCCAATAAAATCACAGGAATTAAATGAACCAAGAGTACTGGTTTATGTGGTTTCTTTTTCAGATTTTTAAAAAATTTCCAACTTTTCTGCATTACTATTTTTGAGATTTAAAATGCCATTTGGCTAGGTAATGCCAGCAGACTAATGCAGGAATGGCATATTGAAGTGTATATTTTGCATTATTTCAATTTTGATGTTTAATATGTGTGTATTAAATGCAGAGAAGTAAAAAACTAAGGAAATGTTTTAAAAAGTAGTTCTGAAATAGTTGATCAGAATTTACCAGAACTTTAAAATTATCTTTTGCTACTGAATATATTATGAATTAAATGCAATTTTAATATGAAATGCAGATTTCTTATTTCCAGAATTCAAATAAATATTTTTTTTCCCTCATACTTAAGATGTTTTACATCAAAAGATGACTGAGACTTGTGCTACTGCTCATATTGGTGGGGTTAATATTGTGCTGCTTGAAGGGATTACACCAAATATACAGTAAGTATGTCAGTTTTTATTTTCTTACAGTTTTAGACAAAACTTGAAACTCCTTGGATAAACATGCTGAATTTTGAGGTGTGTATATACAGTCTCAGTTCCCAAATACTGAGAATTCTGTCATTAAGAATGTCAGCAGATAAAATATTTTAGAAAAATACTTTTTGTCTTTCTAAAATTGGTGGTATATACTTTCATTCCTAACTTCCATTTAGCAAAGCAGTCTCATGTTAAATACAAAATAGTCTTTAATAATTTAGGTCAGATTTTTAGAATTTGCTCTTTCTTAATAGTATGACTAGTCAATGTTGTGCTACTGTTACACTATAACACGTCCAACATGACTAAATAGAGGATCTGGTTCAGTGTTATAAAAATTAAGTATTAGTCCTAGATTGACTAAGAATTATGATATGTTACAATGCTAATACTATTTTTTAATCTGAATAATGTGATCTTGGGGAATATTTTCTAAAATTGTTATTTATTAATGGGCTGTAACTTTCTGCAGTGAATTTTGGCTATTATCAGCAACCTCAGACAGAGCCCATTCTCAAGACTTCCTGGAGACTCAGGTTTAGTTTGGACCTGTAAGTGTAGAACCAAAGACTGTATATTTCATAATAGCTGCCTACTATCCAGATCACATTTCCTAAGAAGTCTTTTCAAGAAAGGCCAAGAAATTCCAGTGGTTAAAAGAGATGAGATCTTTCTTTCTTCGTTCAGTATAGGAGGGATTATTACTGTATGTTAATTACAGTATTTTAAAATGCCTATTGTGGGCCAGGAGCCTCAACTAGATTATTTTATTTAATCCTCACTGGAATTTTGGGACCTGGGGTGGTTTTATCCACCTTTACAGAACAATAAATTGAGGTTCAGAAAGATCAACATAGTACTTAAAATATTTAATATGGTCTGTAAGGAGAGATGCCTGAATCTGTAGTCCTTCCACCTTATTTTGGTAGATGCTTCCACCGAAAGTCATAGACCATGGATTCCATGATTCCCTCATTTACTCTAACTTTGAAGTACCATGGGTACATTACCTTTGGAAAGTAAATTAAATATCTTTAGGTGTCCCATGTGTTTTATTTATCTTCCTAGATCTCTTCTCTTCATTTTCTATTATCTCTTAAGAGAAGGGCTTCCCATAGTCTTTAACCTTGCAAAACATAATGTTTATGAAAGAGATTTTTGATAAAGTAATATATAGCTGATATTTCTTGCTCTTTTTTTTCTCCCCAAGTAAAGATCCCTTAACTGTTTTATTTGAAAAATAAAAGTTATTTACTGGTTACTCCCAAACTCATAGTATATTCTTTGGTATTATATTTTCAACGACAATTAAAAAGAAATGGAATGGGAAAAAATAGTTCAAATGGTACTTTAAAGGAACATTTTAAGAGTAGGAAATTAGAAAAGCTTTCCAGATGATTGGTCATATTGTAACTGATTTGTGCATGAATGTTTATTTGCCTCCTTTTTTTCCCCTGCTTTCTCTTGATTCTTCATCTGTAGACTGGAGGATTTTCCTACATCTCCTACAAGTACAGCCAAACAAGAGTTTCTGTATGTCATACTATTCTTTTTCATGGTTTTGTGATTGCAGTAGTATTGAATAGTTTTTAAAATATTTAAATTATTTTCATGGCTCTGAATTATGTAGTTATTGTTTTGTAGCTGTAATATAGACCCTTTTATATAATAGATTAAAGCTTACTGGTAATCAAGGAAAACACAGGTAAGAGCTGCTTTTTGATAATTTATAGTTTGTCTGTTGTTGACAAGTTTTAACACTGTAGTTGTGTGTTGCTTGTGTCTTTTCAGATGTGTTATTAAAATTTCTATGATCAAGGTACTTAAGTTTTGATGTGATAATGGAAGCTTAAAATATTCACTTTGCAAGAAAGAGTTTTCACTAATTGTAGAAATAATTATTAAAACACAAATAAAACATCTGTACGTCTCAACCTTCTAATTCTGTTTTTAAGATGGGGAGGGATGCCGGGCGCGGTGGCTCAAGCCTGTAATCCCAGCACTTTGGGAGGCCGAGGCGGGTGGATCACGAGGTCGAGAGTTCGAGACCATCCTGGTCGACATGGTGAAACCCCGTCTCTACTAAAAATACAAAAAATCAGCTGGGCATGCTGGCGTGTGCCTGTAATCCCAACTACTCAGGAGGCTGAGGCAGGAGAATTGCCTGAACCCAGGAGGCGGAGGTTGCGGTGAGCCGAGATCGCGCCACTGCACTCCAGCCTGGGTAACAAGAGCGAAACTCCGTCTCAAAAAAAAAAAAAAAAAAAGATGGGGAGGGTTGATTGCTCTGTTGATAGATTTTATCCATGATCTTTACTATATATAAATGTGTGTTTAGTTTCATTCAAATGATGAGTGCTATTCACATCTACAGAGCCATTTGCATGTCAGCACCATCTGGATATGTTCTGACCTGTGTTGAAACTGAACTTGAAATATCACTGATTATTAAACAATGATTATTATAATGTTAGAAATGATTCAAAATTCAGTAAGTAGTCAGCATTCCAGAGCCTGCCTTCATGCTGACTAGCCAGTTACATAAACTACTGCCTCCACCCTCTGGTGATCATCTCTGAGAAAGAGTGTCTTGGGGAAGAAAAAAGTAAAGTTATCTAGTAATTGGTTTTAATTTTTATATAATATCTAGATTTTACATTTTATTATCAAGACCTCTGATAGAGCTGCTGTTAGGCTCTTTGAGGTTTATCCTAAGAAAAGTTAAATGTGATGAACTGGTTCTTCATTTCCTTGAGACTATAGGTAATTAGCCAATTTTCTGTAGCCCAGCAGAGATTAATGTATGTAAATCGGCCTGTAATTAATATGAAATGTGCATTTTGTGTATTTTACCAAATTTACTGATTGTCAAGAATCATTTGCCCATTTGAAGGCTCACATTTATATTAGAAGTTATTGGAGCCGAGGTGGGAGGTTTTCTTGAGGCCAGGAGTTTAAGACCAGCCTGAGCAACATAATGAGACCCTATCTCTACAAAAAATTTAAAAACAAATTAGCTGCACATGGTGGCAAACCTCTGTAGTCCCAGCCACTTGGGAGGCTGAGGCAGGAGGATCACTTGAGCCTAAGAAATCCAGGCTGTGGTTAGCTATGATAGTGCTACCGCATTGCAGCCTGGGCAAAAATAAGACCCCATCTTTAAAGAACAAATACGTGTGTGGGGGTATGTGTATGTGTCAACGACTACTTCATTATGGCTTCTATGTACATGTCCTATCACATGCTTCTATGTTACATGGCCTATCATATCTGTGGAATTCCATAGTTGTAGTGGTAGAAGTCATTCTTTTGCTTTTTTTTCTGCTCTTTCATTTCACAAATACTTGGCAAGTGTCTGTTGTCTTCCAGGAATTGTTCTAGGCATTGGAAAGTACAAAATAAATTGAGAAAGATAGTATCTTTGTTTTATATCTGTACTAGTAATTAAAGCATACCAGTTCTTAACTAAGAGCAATAGCCTTGCTCATTACAAATCACAGTTTTATCATTTCTTCACCACCCATTGAAAATGAAAAGCAGAAAATGCAGGTTATACTTCTTCCTTCCTACTAATTTCATATAACATAGTGGATGATTGTTATTCTAATTTCTTTGACTTCCTAATTAGATTTTTAAGAAGTATAGTGAATATTTTTTATACTTCTTCCTTCCTATTAATTTCTTATAACATAGTGGATGATTGTTATTCTAATTTCTTTGACTTCCTAATTAGATTTTTAAGAAGTATAGTGAATATTATTTTTCATTTTATATTCAGTGTCTGCATAGTGGTTATACCAATCTCTAAAATAAGATAGAGAATAAAAGGGTTCTGAATGGGGGTAGAAAAAAAAGTGGAATTTTATGTGTCTGTGTATGTAATATAATGTATCTTATTCATGTTTTTACTTACATGTGAGCATATACTTATTTCCATAGATTCTTACTATTAAAGAAATTAAATAGTATTCAGTGCAAATAGTATAAAATAAATACATTACTGTTTTTAGATAACATTGTTTCTTCAATATATGATCTAAACACATGAAAATTTTTAAATTGTTTTAGTTCATTCAATTATGAGGGGGCTTCAAAAACTGTGGAAAAAATGGAATAAAAAAATAAAAAATATAAACTCTTATTTCCCAATGTAAGCTCCATCAAGTTCAAGACACTTTTCTAAGCAATGATACCAGCCATTTATTCCATCACTAATGAGTCCCATGACAATGCAGTCTTTTTTACGTTATTAACTGAAGAAAAATGGGTACCCTTTAATTTTTTTTTGAGATTAGGAAACAAAAAAGTCAGAAGGAGCTAAATTAGGACTATAAAGTGGATGCCTACTGATTTTCCAGCAAAATTCTTAGAGAATTGCTGTTCTTTGACAGGAATGAATGAATAAGAGCATTGTTGTGGTGAAGGACTGTTAAAACTTTCCCAAACATTTTCCTAGTAAAGCTATGGCTACCTTTCTCAAAACACTCTCATAATAAGCAGATGTTATCATTCTTTGGCACTCTGAAAGTCAATAAGCAAAATGCCCAAGCATCCAAAAAAAAACTGTTGCCATGACCTTTGCTTTTGACTGGTCCACTTTTATCTGCCGCCCATGCTGGAGTGCAGTGGTGCAAATCTTAGTTCATTGCAATCTCTTGTCTCCTGGGTTCAAGCAATCCTCCCACCTCAGCTTTCCAAGTAGCTGGGACTACAGTGTGCACAACTACACCCAGCTAATTTTTGCGTATTTTCTAGATATGGGATGTTGCCATGTTGCCCAGGCTGATCTCAAAAGCAATCTGCTCACCTCACTTTCTCAAAGTGTTGGGATTACAAGTGTGAGTTACTGTGCCTGGCCATGACTGGTCCACTTTTGATTTGATTGGACCACTTCCACTTCTTGTAGCCATTGCTTTGATTATACTTTATTTTCAGTATTATAATGGTAAAGCCATGTTTCATCTCCTATTCCAATTCTTTGAAGAAATACTTCTGGATCTTGATCTCACTTATTTAAAATTTTCATTGAAAGCTCTGCTTTTGTTTGGAGTTCATCTGGGAACAATGGTTTTGGCACCCATCGAGTGGAAAAGTTTGCTCAATTTTGAATTTTTAGTCAGAATTGTGTAAGCTGAATTAGTTGAAGTTGTCTGTGCTGTTGACTGTTATTTGTGCTTTTAATTGTTGGTCCTCTTCAATTAGGCACAAAGGAGATAAAATTTTTCTTTGCAAATTGATGTTCGGTTTGCCACTGTGGACTTTATCAACATTGTCTTGTCCCTTCTTAAGTTCCATTTGTAAACTGCTAATTGCTTTGGGATAATGTCCCCAGAGCCTTTTTGTAAAGCATCAGTGATTTTGTTATAATTCTGCCCAAGTTTCACAACAAACTTGATGTTTTAGTAGAATTCATGTTGTTTTGATAGGGGCTCTGTCAGACTGGTGCCTTGTCCTTGTTGGTACATTAAACAAGATTCTGTTCAGATGTTTTAACAAGTTAATATGAGTTTATTTTGGTGCAAAATATTCTAATATCTACACATAGCTTTTTTTATAATATAATTTTCCATGAACTTTTTGAAGACCTCTCAAATTTATAAGTATTTTTCTTGCTTTCAATATTTTTTCAAAATTTCTCTTTACTTGGCTCTATGTTAATGGTCCTCTTTCTCTCTATTGATAGAACTGTAGTGAAATGTAGTATTGCCAAGTCCCAAGCCCTCTACAGTGCCCAGAGAGGGCTGAAGACAAACAATGCTGCTGTGTTCAAAGTGGGAGCTATCAGCATAAACATTCCTCAGCACCCTGCCACCTTGCATAGCATGATGGTTCGAAGTTCTCACCAACTATCTAAACAAATCTCAGACCTAATCAGACAACCTTCTACAGCGTAAGTTATTTTATTTGTTAACTTTCTGTGATTCCATATACTACTTCAGGATATTCTTTGCTGCATTAGCAAAAGTTTGGAGGGAGATAAAGAGTTACTTCTAAGTATCGACCATTATGGACAGTGGAGCAAGTGGAGACTAGCCAGTCATGATCATGTGAGAATGACATTTGATAGCATTAAAGTACAGTGTCATCAGTGCAACTGTCAGTGTTCTATATTGCATAAACAAAGCTTAAGAGATCCTAAAGATTTGTGTGTATTACAACAGGTACTAATAAAAAGCAAATTGATGAATTCCAGGATCATATCAATCCTTGTTTACTTTGAATTCATTGAAATTTATGACTGCACAGGTTTAAGAAAGTGTAGTAGTGGTCATTTATGCCCCAAGGGAGCATTTGACCATGCCACATAAATATTTTAAAGGACAGTAAATTTGAGCATTAACCTTTATTCCCTGGGTTTATAGCCTTGTTCATACATCTTCACTGCTGAGCCTTATTCCTGGTCTCCAAAAACTAATAAATATACGTGGTAGCAGGTGCCTGTAATCTCAGCTACTTGGGAGGTTGAGGCAGGAGAATCACTTGAACCCCTGAGGCGGAGGTTGCAGTGAGCCAGGATTGCACCATTGCACTCTAGCCTGGGCAACAAGAGCGAAACTCCATCTCAAAAAAATAAAAAAATGCATATAAAAGGTTAAAAACTTGTCTTATATTTTATTTCCCACATCCTGTAATGTGGGAAAACATTAGTGTGTCTTTTGAGGGTGTCTCAAAGCTGATTTTTTCAGTTGTTCTATCTAAATCTTTAATTCTGATATAATGTTAAGTCATGGCTTAAGTTGACTAAGTAGTAAAAAGTTAAATGTTTTTCCTCTGAACAGAAATATGGAATCTAGACTGTTTACTTAAAGTTTAGTTTTAAAATATTCCGAGGAACTTTTCCTTACTATAACATATTGTCAGTAGAGTAGTAGTTGAAAAATCAGACCCTGGAGTCAGACTGATTGGGTTCAAATCCTAGTTTCACAAACACTTTCTAGCTAGACTTTTTCATTTGCAAAGTTGAGATAATAGTACCTACTTAAAGAGAGATAAATGAGACAAAGCACGCAATGCACTAAGAAGAGTACCTGGCACTCAAATTATTATTATTATTGTAGGGGTTGGTGTTGTTATTCTTAACAGTGGTAGAAGTAGTGATGATAATATCAATAGTAGTGTGTAATGGCTAAGACACAGAATTTGGAATCAGACAAATCTGAGTTTAAATCCTAGTTTTGCAATAATAATATAAATTGCCTTGGCAGTATAACATTCTAGGAGTATTATATTGTTACTACTTCTTCTTGAATACTTTTCCATATCATCATTGTTCAACAGCTGTTTTAGAAAGTATGAATATGATCTGATACTAGAAAGAAAACATCTATTCACAGTATATGTTTGCTCTTTTTCATTGAGAAATCCAGTGATTTTCTACAATAAAATGGTAGCTCTTGTGTTTTTTAATTATTTTTTTGCTTTCTAGCCCACAGCCTGTAAAAGAAGATATTGCAACCCCACTACCTTCTGAAAAAACCCCAACAAGCGTTAATCAAACTCCTGTTGAAACAAATGAATTTCCTCAGCTACCAGAAGGCTTAGAAAAGAAGCCTATTGTTCTTAAATTCAGTGCCATGTTAGATGGTATAGCCATTGGAGCAGCACTTTTACCGTCTCTGAAAGCAGAATACAAGATGGGAAGAATGAGAAGTCATGGAATGACAGGTAATATTGAATTCAGAATTCAGTCTCAAAATTTATGACTTGTTTGAGAAATTAGTAATATTTTGATAAAAAGGTAAATTTGGCTTTATAGATATTATAAGTAATTTTGATTACAACATTTAAAGTTCATTAATGATGTTCTCCAGTGAAGCAAGAATATTGATCCCCCACCCCAATACCTTGAATGGCCAGAATGAACTCTTTTGAACTTTATAAAATTATTCAACTATGGAAGCCATTTCTCCAATTTAAACTTAAGTTGAATAAATTAAACCATTTCTACATCTGTTAAGTTTTTAATAGACTGAATAACTTGGCTTATTTTCACATCGGGTTCATTTAGCTCAAGTCAGAGGTAGTTTGATTTCTTCAAAATAGCTACTTCTGTATGGTTTTGTGACCCTTAGATTAATATATCCTATCTCAAAATTCCTTGCTTTTAATACTTACGAAATTTATCATATATACAAAAGCATGTAAATTATACTTGCACATTTAAAAAAATAAGTACTGTGAACTCACCAATCCACAGTACAACCTAGAATTGGCACATTACCAATACTTTGAAGCCTTCTTTGGCTGGCGCAGTGACTCAGAGCCTGTAATCCCAGCACTTTGGGAGGCTGAGCAGAGTGGATCACCTGAGGTCAGGACTTCCAAGACCAACCTGGAAAACATGGCAAAACCCCATTTCTACTAAAAAATATAAAAACTAACTGGGCATGGTGGCAGGCATCTGTAATCCCAGCTACTCAGGAGGCTGAGGCAGGATAATCACTTGAACTCAGGAGGCGGAGGTTGCAGTGAGCTGAGAGCATGTCACTGTACTCCAGCCTTTGTAACATAGTGAGACTCCATCTCAAAAAAAAAAAAAAGAAAGACAGTCTTCACTTCTCAGGGAATTACTATCATAATGAATTTTGTCTTACCCATTCCTTTGCTTTCCCATATAGCTTTACCATATATGTATATACTCATAAATGATTTAACGTTTGCTTTTAGCTGTTTTGAACTTTATTTTTATGGAATCTCACATTTTTTTTCTTTTTGAGATGGAGTCTTACTCTGTCGCCCGTGCTGGAGTGCAGTGGCATGATCTCAGCTCACTGCAACCTCTGCTTCCTGGGTTCAGGTGATTCTCCTGGCTTAGCCTCCCAAGTAGCTAGGATTACAGGCACCTGCCACCACACCTGGCTAAATAATCTCACATTTTTTAACTAGGAATTTTTTTTATTTGATTAAGAGCTCCTGACATGTTTATTTACATAAAATACCAGTTGATGGTTTTTTTTTTTTTTTTGCTTGTTTTACCATTGAGTCATTTGTATTTTTCTTGATTCACAAGAATTCTTCAAAAAATTCTGTATATTAACTCTGTTATTATATGTTTATATGTTGTCGCCTAGTTGGAGGCTATCATTTAACTTTTTCTTTTGATCAGCAGATATTCTTCATTTTGATGTAATTGAATTTACCAGTATTTTTCCTGTATGATGTGTATTTTTACGTCCTGAAGAAATCTTTCTCTTCCTAAGATAATAAAGATAATTCTGTTACACTTTTTTCTTGAATGTTTTGAGTTTTGCTATCCATATTTAAGTTTTTAATCTAGCTTAATCGATTATTCTTAGATTTGGCATGGGGTAGTATATAACCAGTGACCATTGTATATAACCAGTGATCTCAGCAGCACTTATTGATTATTTTATTCTTTTTTTCAGTGATACATAGTTCAAAAATTAGTCACATATTAAGTGTTGTTTTTAATGTGGGAGTCTACTTCTGAGTTTTCTATTCTGCTTCATTGATCTCTTTGTACCAGTATCATGTTGCTGCTTGACTTTTTCTTTTTGAGGAATTGTCCTGGCTCTTTTTGGTTCTTTGCTCTTTCATATACATTTTAATTTTTTTTTTTTTTTTTTTTTCGAGATAGGGTCTCACTGTTGCCCAGGCTGGAGGGCAGTGGTGTGATTACAGCTCTCTGCAGTCTTGACCTCAAGTCATCCTCTAATCTCAGCCCTGTGGGTAGCCGGGACTATAGACATGCACCACCATGTCCAGCTATTTTTTAAATTTTTTGTAGAGATGGTGGGATTTCACTATGTGTGCCCAGGCTGGTGTCGAACTCCTGCCCTCAAGCTGTGTGCCTGCCTTGGTCTCCCAAAGTGCTGGGATTACAGGCATCAGCCACTGTGCCTGGCCTCATAAATATTTTAGGGTTAGTTTGTTAAGTTCCCTGAAAAAGCCTGTTTAGATTTTTATAGGAATTTAATTGAATCTATAGATTTATCTGAGGAGAAATGACAAAAAATACTCAACCTTCCTATTCCTGTCTTATTTTTCTGTTGTTTAGATCTTCTTTAATTTTTTTATGCTGTCCTTTTAAATTTTAATAAAATAGATTAATTTCATATTACATAGAGAGCAAGTCCATCCACTCATCTGTGATAAAATTTTAGAAATTTTTTTTTTTTTTGAGACGGAGTTTCGCTCTTATTACCCAGGCTGGAGTGCAATGGCGCGATCTCGGCTCACCGCAACCTCCGCCTCCTGGGTTCAGGCAATTCTCCTGCCTCAGCCTCCGGAGTAGCTGGGATTACAGGCACGTGCCACCATGCCCAGCTAATTTTTTGGATTTCTAGTAGAGACAGGGTTTCACCATGTTGACCAGGATGGTCTCAATCTCTTGACCTCGTGATCCACCCGCCTCGGCCTCCCAAAGTGCTGGGATTACAGGCTTGAGCCACTGCTAGAAATATTTTTTATAAAATGTTTAGTATTTGATTGGAAATGAATCCAGTATAACATGACTTCTACAGATACAGCATTTCCATTCTCACTCCCATTCCTATTGAGAAATTTTAAAAATACAGAAAAGTACAAAAAATAAGACAAGATATCCATATACCACAATCCAAAATCAATCAGAATCTTCTTATATTTACTTGAAGTCCTTCTAAAGAGAAGTGGATGTTTATATGAAAAGCTCAAGTCCCCTTTAACCGATACCCACCCCACCTCCCACACTCATTACTTTCCCTTCTCCACTCTTCACAGGTGACCGCTATCGAGAGTTTGGTCTGTATCCTTCCAACCCATTTCAACAACATGTACATACATATATGCATCCATTACCAACAGACAGTACTGAGTATTGTGAGGGAACTTTTCATTCAAATTTACAAAGTCACTGTACTACCTGCATCCTTCTGCAACTTGATCCCCCTTCAACACTTCTGGGATCTTTCTGTGAATACATGTGGATTTCATTGGTTGCATGTTATAGATATATAGTATTACATAAGAATTTCCCATAGAGTTCCTGATGGGCATTCTCAGTTGTTTCTAATTTTTGGCTACTACAAGTCAAGCTGCAGTAAATATTCTAGTACATATTTTCTGAGCATTCATAGTCACAAGTAGAACTGCTAAGTATTTCCGAAGTTGTCAGAAGGAATGTTTCCCTGTTCCCAAGGTCATATTGCATGTAGTATACAGCTTTTCATATTTCTGTTTTTAATCTCTGGATTTACTTTTGCGTGTATAGTTCATGGTCTATTTTTCTCCCTTGGAGAACAAATTATCTCCACTTAAAAAAATAGTCCCATTATTTCCTCACTTCCTGATGCTGCTTATATCATATTCCAAATTCTAATAAATGCATAGGTCTTTTTCTGAAATCTCTTCTGCTCTGTTCATTTAATACCACAGGAGTCTTAATATTATTTGTAGATGACCATGTCATCTATTTTTGTCTGTTCCTTTCCAATATTTACAACTTTTTTGTTACCAGCAAAGATCTCCAGATCTGTGGTGGTAGCAATAAAAAACAGACATCCATTTTCTGTTCCCATTTCTCGTGAAACTGTGCCTAAACTTACAGCATGATCGCTGCTGCAAGTGTCTTTGCTGGACATAGGCTTTTTATCATATGCATGTCTTTCTCTGCAGTACAAATTTTCTGGTGTCCCTTAAGTTTTTAGAACTTTAGTTAAAGTTGACCTCATTCGTGGTGCTTTGCTTCAGATGGATTATTTCTGATGCATGATGAGGTGCCCATTTCTAATGAAAGCTTTCCCACTTTCAAAGTATTCATAGGGTTTTTAGTGAGTATGAATTTTCTGGTGTCTAATGTGGTGTGACTTCTGGCTGAAAGCTTTCCCACATTTGCTGCACTGATAAGGCTTCTTACCTGTGTGTATTCTCAAGTGCAGAGCAAGGGTTGAGAACTGAGAGAAAGCTTTCCCACATTCGTTACAACCATAGGGCTTCTCACCTGTATGGCTTCTCACATGCACAGTGAGAGATGAGCTCTGAGAGAAGGCCTTTCCACACACATTGCATTCATAAGGTTTATCACCCGAATGGATTCTCACATGTACAATAAGTGATGTTCGCTGAGAGAAGGCTTTTCCACATTTGTTACATTCATAGGGTTTCTCTCCAGTGTGAATGTTCTGATGTTTTATGAGGTACTTCTTCTGGCCAAAAGCTGTTCCGCATTCACTACATTTAAAAGGCTTCTCTCCAATATGGAGTTTCTCATGCTCAGTAAGGTTGGATTCTTTAATTTTTTGTATAAAATTTAAAATTTTTCTACTTAAGGTTTTTGTGCATCTTTTGCAAGATGTATTTATTTATTTTGATATCTAGGTATATTGTTTTGTAGCAATTACAAATGTTATCTTTTGTAAAATTGCGTTTTTCTAAATTGTTGGTAGTCTGTACAAATGTGCTTGATGCTTTTATGTTAATCTGATAATCAGCAACCACATTAAACTATTATTACCAATAAGTTGTAGATTCTTAGGAGTTTTATCTATAGACAGTCATACCGTTTAAATAGCGAACAATGATACTTTTGGTTTTTTTCAACTTTTATTCCTTTTTCATGCCTTATTGTGCTTGCCTTGTCCCATTTTCTTAAAGGACTCAACGTTACATGAATGAATCTGATGTCTGTTGTAGGTTTCTGCCATCAGGTTAAGAAAATGTACTTATTTTCCCACTGTCTAAGAATTTCTATGAAGAATTATTGGTGAATGTAATCAGATACTTTGTTCTGTGTCTAATGAAATGAAAATATATTTTCTCCTTTATTCTGTTAACATAATTTAAAAATATATATACATATATGAATATATACACACGTACATATTTATATAAGTTGTGTATACAGTAGTCCCTGCTTATTCCTGTGTTTGTCTCTTCACGTTTCAGTTATCTGTGGTCAACTGTGGTCCAAAAATATTACATACAATAAGATATTTTGAAAGAGACCATATTTACAAAGATATTTATACAACTTTTGTTATAGTATAATTTTGTTATTATTGTTGTTAATCTCTTGTCATGCCTAATTTATAAATTAAATTTTATAGGAATATATGTAGAGGAAAAAACATATCATTTATAGGGTTTGGTACTATCCATAGTTTCAGGCATCCACTGGGGATCTTAGAACACATCTTCCCCAAATAAAGGGAGACTACTGTATATGTACTACTATCCCTAGCATTTTAGGCTCTCTTTTTTAAGAGCAGTATTTCTGAACATTTAGACCTTTATATTACCAGAACCAGAAGCATTTTAAAGTAAGTTTCCAGATTTGACGAGAGTCAGAAGTCTTAGGCCTTAAGATTAGAGTCCAGGGCTGACAATAAATTAAACACATTTGGCCATTTATTCAGGGCACCCATGATACAAGGATCAACAGAAGCAGCAAGTCAAAAGCCAGATAGGCAGTTTAGGATCCTAGAGTTAAACGTATTGTTAAATATCCAGAGAAGTAAGAACTCAAAATTCGTATTGAAATTGAAGGAAAGAGATAAAAGCAGTAAAAGAATTACTGTACTAGTAATAAGGGATGACTCAGTAACCGAGGCCTAGGATTACTGCAGTTTTGGTGGTGTGCTAGCAATAGTAGTGGTGGTAGCAACAGTGGTAGACAATCTCCACCCCTTGCAGCTTGTAAATGATAGTCAAGGAGTCTCCTGGTTAGAGTAGTAAGAAGAGATCAGGGCAGTCATGACTCATCTGGCCATTCACAGATGCCCCAGTTGGTGAATATTTTTCTGTTTTGGCTAACTCATTCCAGGTGAAAACATTACAGTTAATAAATGTAGTGAATGTCACATATAAGAGATGATCCTTGATTAGTATTTTGAAAAAAGGAGAATTATTTCTGGTTCAGTTGAGAGCAATAGAAATATATAATAAATTACATATGTAGGCCAAATAGGCAATTTGATACGTTTAAGTGGAGAGAATTCGTAACCTACAGAAGAATATCAGTAGATTTTGTTGGTTTGAAAGGAGCATGTGTGTGTATATTACCTGTGTAAAGGGCAGTAACAGATCTTGATTTTAATAAGGCTTCTCTTCATGCCCTCATAAACAGTTGGAGAAATATGGACTGAATAATAGTGAAGATTGTATATTTATATTTGTTTGAACAGTTATGTGCCAGATTATTAAGTGTTTAAGGTCAATAGTAAACTAAAATTCATAACATATTATTTGATATATAGTCCCATGAATAATTATTAAGGTCAAAGAGGCATGTTTGTATAACTTTATACTTAACATTTGAGTAAGTATCATTTAATTGATTTGGCAATTTTTGCTATTTCCACACTGAGTCAGGATCAGTAGACACATTGTTAACTACTAACTATTCTCTGTGAATAAAGCACTGTATATTGGGAAATTTTTTTAACTTGATTAATTTTCTCATTACAATTCTTCTATAATAAGGGCACTTTCTGTTCTACCGTCTATGAAATAAAGAACATAGGTATTTTTCTAGTGCCTAACACACTGCCAGTCTTAATAAATAATGCTGGCTTAATAATACTTGCTGATTGACTTGCATATTTAAAGTTAGGCAATATTTTATAAGCAACTTTAAAATATCCTTTCATATATTTCAAGATAAGTTTGGGAATATCCATGCATTTTTCTTAGATACCTTTTTGTGAAAAGGGGAGGAATGAATGAGTAAATGAACACTAGCATGAACAATAACTTCTCATTTCTTACAGGTGCACAGACAAGATTTACATTTGAGCTGCCAAATCACAGATTGCGTTTTACTTCAAAAGTTTCTGCCACAGATATGTCAACCATTCCTCCTTCTGCCAGTCTTAACCTTCCTCCTGTTACCATGTCAGGAAAATACATAATGGAAGAACATGATAGTTATTCGGATCAGGTGTGGAGTATAGATGAACTGCCTTCTAAACAAGGTTACTATTTACAGGGAAATTATCTACGTTGTGTGGCAGAAGTAAGTTTATTTTAAAATTTTCTTACTCTTTGTAATTTAAAAGTCTTCAAGATTTAGATATACCAAAATATATAGTAATCCAAACTTTTAAGGTAAAGTCTTAAAATCATTTGTTTTCACTGAAGAATTCTATAGCAAATCAAGTCTGTGTATGGGTGTATGTCTGTTTTTGTTTCTTGTTATCTGACTACCCTGTAGTTTTATTTAAACGTGCTTTTAAAAATATGTATTAGTGATATTTGAGTTTATATTTCTTACATTGGATTTAACTTCCATCTTTGCAATATTTTCATAGTTTAAATGATTATAAAAAGCAAATCACAGCTAACATTCATTATGTGCTTTACACACATTGACTTCTGCAATGCTTAAATCAATCCTATGAGGTAGAAATATTTGTTCTCATTTTTAAGTGAGGAAACTAAGCCTTAGCAAGGTAGCATAATTCATACAGATATACGTAATGATTAATGATAATCTAAAGGTTATATTGAAAGATAAAGTAGACTTACAGACTAATTTCTTTACTAAGGTTAAGTTGAAAGTAGCATATCTAATTCCATCATAATTTTTTCACTTTTTACTATATAGCTGTCAAAAGTTTAAAAAGCATTTGGATACATTTCTCATTTGATTTGTGGTAAGCAGCTCATCTATTATATTCCTAATTGGATATAAATTTGAAGCGGAGAAGTAAACACTTTTCCTTAAGTCTCCTAGCTATTAATTGAGAGATGCAGGAGCCACACCTCAGTGGTCTCCCACCAGGCACAGTGTGCTGTGTGTCTCAGCTCACCTTGTCAGTTTGTCAAAAACAGCTGCAACCTTATGAAAAAGCAATGTGCTATTTGTTTTGTAAATTTTGTTATCAAGAACTTGAAGCATCTGTAAGAATGCTTTCTGGGGTCTCTGATAGAAATATTATAACTTAAAAAAAAAGACATATTATAACTGTGGGGGACATATTTAAGTCTGACTTACCTTCTTAGGCTCTGCTTGCCCTGGAACCTCTGTAAGAGTGGGATTTCTGTAGGTGAAAAACAGTGTACAAAAAAAAAAAAAAAATAGTGTTCAGATCTAACAAGTTAAAGACTTACTTAAAATATTTTAAAGTATATTCCATTTGTGCTTTCTACTCTGAAAACTGAAAGCCCCAGGCTCTAGTTTAGCAGTACTATTGTTAATGTTCCATTTAAAAGAAAATACACTAATACAGTGTACTGTATAATTCCTTGCTAATACTAGGTATTAGAAAGGTATACGTTTGTAATGAGGCAGAACACAATCCCAAATTTAGTACAAAATGTATTTAATTTTAACCATTTCAAAGAATCTAAAATTGCATTCCTCTTAGAGTTGCCTATTTTACTATGGCCTGAAATAAACACACCTGAAAATAGTTTCTGGCCAGTTAGTCTAACTGGCCAGAAACTATTTTAGTTTATTAACTAACTTGCCAGAAATTTAATGCCTTGTACTAATCACAGGGCATAAATTATATTAAACCTTAATTGGGTATCTCTGGTGATTTGCTAATTCACTCAAATGTAAGCCTGAGACCCAGAATTTTGTTGATTTTTATTCATAGCTGTATCCTTAGCACGTAACATGGTACATAGAGTAGATGATCATTAAACATATATTTGATTAAGTAAGTCTATTTTTGGCTGGGCACAGTGGCTCACACCTGTAATCCCAGCACTTTAGGAGACCAGGGCGGGTGGATCACTTGAGACCAGGAGTTTGAGACCAGCCTGGCCAACATGGTGATAGCGGTGGGTGCCTGTAACCCCTGCTACTCAAGAGGCTGAGGCAGGAGAATCGCTTGAACCCGGGAGGTAAAGGTTACAGTGAGCCGAGATAGCACCACTGCACTCCAGCCTGGGCAACAGACCAGGACTCTGTCTCAAAAAATAAACAAATAAATAAATAAATCTATTTTTACTTAACTTGCCTATGATTCTAAGGCCAGAAAAGTGATCATTAAAAATAAATTTTACTCTAGGAGAAAATTTAATTTCAAAATTAACAAGTTAAATGTGTAACTTTCATTTGCTCCCCTGACATCTCACACCTTATTAAACTACTGTTATTAAAGAACGAAAAACATTTTGGGTGTGGCCCATAACAGTGGCCAGTAATGTATTAAGAACTTTGAATATTTGTAACTTTTCTTCAGTATATTGATTTCAAATCATATATAGATAATTATATCTTTTTCTTCAGTTTTGGATGATTTATGTAAGAAAAAAGTGTAAAGCTAATATAATCAGTATTAATCTAATATGATTTTGTCTGGCAGGTTGGTTCCTTTGAACATAATCTTACAACTGATCTTCTAAACCACTTGGTATTTGTACAGAAAGTGTTTATGAAGGAAGTTAATGAAGTAATACAAAAAGTTTCTGGTAAGATGATCTAGTACCTTATAGCATAGTTGTAGGTTTTCATTCTCATTGACTGTGTGAGGTCCTGTGTGTCTGTGGTATAAGTATTGATCATAGCATTTAGATATAATTGTCAAATAACTCCTAAGAAACTATGCATTCCTTTTCTGGTTTTTCCAGCTACAGTCTTTGCTTATCATTTTTGTCATGTGTAATATATACATTTAAGATTCATAAACTTTAGAAAGCTCCTTTATGTTTCACCCTCAAAAAAGAAAAGCTTACAGTATGTCTATTAACCAAATTAATCATACTCATTTGGGAACAACAATTAGCTAACTACTAAGATTTCAGCCTTTCATCTATACCAGATGATGGCTGTATGCTGGCTGTATGGTAAATTGTCTGTAGAAACCCTTGTTATATTTTTGCTATGCCTCAAGAATAGCTTACAGTTGGGCTTAGTCATTGCTGTACATTTTTCACAAGATCAAGTGTTAAGAGGAATTGGGGTGAAAAGTTGACTCTGTATAATAATTCTTCATGCTGAGTATTTTCAGTATGAATGTTACTATGTTAAAAGAATATTTAAGCCACAATCATAAATTGGCATCAAAAAGAGTTTTCCTTTATGCTCATGGATTAATTCATTCATTTAACAAATTTATTATGTATCCAGGTATTCAATTACAATTTTGATGAGTGCTGTGAATGATAAGAACAGGGTGTTATGAGTTTGTATCATAGGAGAAACTAATCTAAAGAATCAGAAAAGGCTTCTCAGAAGAATTCATGTCACAAATCTTAAGAATAAAGTCTAGTTTGGCAAGAAAGGAAAGGGAGAGAGAATGCAGGCAGAGCATATGTACCAGTATTTGATAAGGCTGTGAAGGAGGACCGTGTGCCTTGGATGCAGGAACTAAATTATGTAGCAGCTATGTGAAAAAAAAGGTTTCCTTGGTTCTGGGCTGGTTCTGGTTGCATTTGAGGTTAATGATCATACTGAAAAAGCCCAGCAGAGCTATGGAATTTTACAAGTTAAGTCTTAAAAGATGAAATCATTGGTAGCCGTGGAGTTTTTCTGAAAATGGTTGAAGAGATAAATACATAGTAAAAGGAAGAGATAAATATATAGTAAAATTCCCCTCTGCCACTGAAGAAGCCTTAACTTGGGGAGCATACACAAGTTTTGATGTGACCTATTTACCTGGTTAAAATCACATTATGACATTTTTTTTCTGATAGGAATGTTGTTAAGAATATATAAAGCTGGTAAACTTAAGAGTTCTAAAGAATATTTTCAAGATGGTTTTATTACTGAAAAAAATATATAATTAAAAAATAAATAGACTCTTACATGAACTAATCTTGTATTTCTTACGGTAAAAAACAAGTGTTGTAGAGTTCCTAGTATCAGCCTGTCAGTTGGTAAGCCTCTCTTAAGGTAGTTTTGATTAAAGAGAAAGGCTTTTCTTAACCTTTAGATTATAGTCAGGAGATATACAAGTATATCTCAAGGTCTATGGAGAATAAGATGGAGAAAGAGGATTGAAAATTAATATTTGTAACCATGAAGACTTGCTATTCACTCTTAGAGAATCAGATGGATCTGCCCCTTCAACTATTTCTTTTTGACTTTAGTGACAGCCATGAACCTCGAGAAAATAGCTAAAGTGTAAATCACATAGGATTTACCGGACCACAGAGCCAGGTAGAGCATAGGTATTCTGTTATTCTATCAAGGCCAAAGAACATAACAGAATATCGAGAGGGAATACTTTGAACCCTTGTAGCTTTAATTTCTCAGTATTCTGATCTCTGTATTGCTTCCTCCCTCTCCCATAATCTTTAGTTATTTTCTTATTTTTTGTTGTATTCTTCTTCATGATTTTCCATCATGTTACATTTAGTGTTGGGATGTTTTCTATTACACAGGAAGACTAATGTTCATAACAGTCATCAAGTTTGTTAGGAAAATACTTTTTTGGAAAAATTAATTACCTTATTTGTCCATGAAGGACTTTTAGGAATGCTTGGGTTTCAGAAAGATGTAAGTGAGCACTGACTGATCAAGTAAACAGAAGAGACCTATTTCTGAGTATGTACAACCATCTTAGAAGCATATAAGGAAGTTACCTTCTTAGAATTGGGCAAGATATATATTTAAGTGATAAAGACATTAAAAAAAAAAAAACCTGTGGAATTAATGTGACTAACATAATAGTGTCTGATGGTTTCGTAAACTAAAATTATTGTGCATTATGTTTTGTGAGTGGTTGAGCTTTTGCTTTGAAATTTTAAACTTTTCTTTCTGAAACTAGATAAAAGGTATTCAGGGTAGTGATAGACAAACACAAAATAAATAGTCCTTTAAGGTATGCTCATTCATCAACAGTTTTATCATTAGAGATGGATTATCAATTGAATAGACACTAAGCCATTATTTTCTTTTTTAAAACAATTTGACTATAAGAAAAATTAGACAGATGTGAATCTTCACAAAGCTCTAGATATTTAGAGTATTAATATTACAGTATACAAAGTGAACGTATGCTAAACAATGTAAAAATCTAAGATATTTCAGATATGTTAAAACATTTATTTGTTTAGCAAAATGATTTAAGAGAATATGAAAAAGTGAAAGTACATTTAGACTATCAGAAGAAAATAGTATGTTAAGCAAGTATACTGTTAGGTAATATAACATGAAGATTTTACTCAACTTAGGTAAGTGAAAATTGAAAAAGAATCTGCTTTTAACCAAATGAAAAGAATTAACAAAAAAGCAAGAATATTAAGAAAATGGAAATTGATGGCCAGGCGCGGTGGCTCAAGCCTGTAATCCCAGCACTTTGGGAGGCCGGGGCGGGTGGATCACAAGGTCGAGAGATCGAGACCAACCTGGTCAACATGATGAAACCCCATCTCTACTAAAAATACAAAAAATTAGCTGGACATGGTGGTGTGTGCCTGTAATCCCAGCTGGGCATGGTGGCACGTGCCTATAATCCCAGCTACTGAGGAGGCTGAGGCAGGAGAATTGCCTGAACCCAGGAGGCGGAGGTTGCGGTGAGCCGAGATCGCGCCATTGCACTCCAGCCTGGGTAACAAGAGCGAAACTCCGTCTCAAAAAAAAAAAAAGAAAAAAGAAAATGGAAATTGATGAGATATTTGCCATTTTATGAGACTAACTAGAGAAATAATAAGCCTGTCCAACCAACTTGTATATAAATTTACAGGTCCAAATGAGACACATCCAAGTTATCTGAAAGAACTAATGGAGGATCTCTTGGTACCTCTGAGAATGTACTTCAGTAAATCATGGGAATCAGGAGATGTACCCAAACACAGGAAAATTGTGGTATCTAACTTAAGGGTAGGAAAGAAGCCTAAAGAAACTAATACCCCAAAGGCTAATCCAAAGAAAATGCCTGATGTTTTTTACTTAGTATAGTCTCCCTTAGGAAATGAACTCTTTAATAACACTTCTTAAACTTAGTTTTTGTTAAGTCATGCTAATACTTTTCAAAAAAATATCAGGCTAACTATAGTTTCAAAATAGCTTAAGCAAGTTAATAGCTTAGTCAAGTATACTGGATATGATGCACTTAAACTTACATATTTATGCTGTAATATGAAATAAAACTTGATTGACACAAAAGTAAGAGGGTGGACCAAGATGGCTGATTAGAAGGCTGTGGTCCACGACTCTCACAGAAGAATGGAAGAATGAAAATGGTGAGTTAATTCTGCACTTTCAACTGATGTATTCAGTTTCTTGAATTGGGAATGACTTGCATTGGTACGGATTAGGCAGACCGCTCCACCCATGGAGGGGCAGCAAATAGCCAGGGAGCCCCCACCACCAGGCAAGGGAGGCTGTGAGTGATTGTGTGACCCCTCCCAGGAAACCAGGCTTTTCCCACAAATCTTTGCAGTCCAAGGATCATGTGATTCCCCCCATGAGTCCACACCACCAGGCCTTTGGTTGGAAGCACAGAGTTGTGCAAGTCTCAGTGAAGTAGCCGTTTGCCACACAGAGACACAGGAGTTTTGCATACTTCAGCCCTGGGAATTCCAGCAAGGCAGGAAATGTATCTACGAATTCTCCTGGGAAGGAGGCTGAATCCAGGTAGCCAAGTAGTGTCATTTTACAGGCCCCATTCCCAAGGCAACTCACAAGTTAAGAACCACTGGCCTGGACTTCCAGCTGGCCAGCAGCAGAAGGCTGGAGACTGCCTGAGACAGACTAAGTTCCCAGGGGGAGGGAGAGCCGCCATCTCTCCAGTTGGAGGCAGCAGTTCTAGCCTGCCTGCTCCAGGGATTCTGGGCAGTCCTGACTGGGAGGAGTTCCCCACAACACAGCTGCTATGCCAGATTGTGGTCAGATTGGTTCTTTAATTGGGGCTCTGGTCCATCCCTCCTCACTGGGCAGGGCCTCCCTGCAGGAATTTCTGCAACTCCAGCCAGGGTTATACAGGCCTAACTCAAAGAACTCTGATCTCTCCAGGGGACAGAGCCCCTGGAGGGCAGGGCAGCTGCCATCTCTGCAGTTCAGCTGACTTAGCCTTTTCAGCCTGCTGGCTCTGCAGAGTCCCACTGGTTTGGATGAGGGGAGTTTTTCCCAGGGCAGCACTCCTGATCTTCCAGGGGACAGCCAGACTGCTTATTTAAGCAGGTCCTTGACCCTGTTCTGCCCGACTGGATGGACCTCCCAACAGAGGTCTCCAGACACCTCTTGTAGGAGTGTTTGGTCTAGCATTAGCTCAGTGCCTCTCTGGGGCAAAGGCCCCAGAGGAAGGAACAGGCTGCCATCTTTGTTGTTTCACAGCCTTCACTGATACCTCCAGGTACAGAAGGAGCTGAGAACATTAGGGTTTGGAGTGGACCCCCGGCAAACTCCAGCAGCCCTACAGAAGAGTGGCCCCACTGTTAAAAGAAAAACAGAAAACAACATCATCATCAACCAAAAAGCCCCACAAAACCCCCTTTCAGAGGTCAGCATCCTTAACAACTGAAGGTAGATAAGCCTACAAAGATGAGAAAAAAATCAATCCCAAAATGCTGAAAACTCAAAAAGCCAGAGTGCCTGTTCTCTTCTAGATGACTGCAACACCTCTCCAGCAAGGGCACAGGACTGGGCTTGGGCTGAGATGGCTGAACTGACAGAAGTAGGCTTCAGAAGGTGGGTAATAAAAAACTTCACTGAGCTAAAGGTGCATATTCTAACCCAATGGAAAGAAGCTAAGAATCATGACAAAACATACAGGAGTGGATAAGCACAATAGCCAGTTTAGAGAAGAACATAACTGACCTGATGGAGTTGAAAAACACAACAGGAGAATTTCACAATGCAGTCACAAATGTCATCAGCACAACAGACCCAAGTGGAGGAAAGAATCTCAGAGCTTGAAGACTATCTTTCTGAAATAAGACAGGCAGACAAGAATAGAGACAAAAGAATGAAAAGGAACAAACAAAACCTTTTATGTAAAAAGACCAAACCTATGACTGATTTGGGTACCTGAAAGAGACAGGGAAGATGGAACCAAGTTGGAAAACATACTTTGGGATATTATCCAGGAGAACTTCCCCATCTGGGCAAGATAGGCCAAAATTCAAATTCAGGAACTGCAGAAAACTCAGCAAGACACTCCGTCAGAAGGTCAACCCCAAGATACATAATCATCAGATTCTCCAAGGTCGAAATGAAAGAAAAAAAGTTAAGGGCAGCCAGAGAGAAAGGCCAGGTCACTTACAATGAGAAACATATCAGCCTAATAGCAGACCTCTCAGTGGAAATCCTACAAGTCAGAAAACATTGGGGGTCAATATTCAACATCCTTAAAGAAAAACATTTCCAACCTACAATTTCATACCCGGACAGAGGTACAAAGAAGAGCTCATACCATTTCTGTTGCAACTATTAAAAAAAAAAAACGAAAAGGAGGGACTCCTCTGTAACTCACTTTATGAAGCCAGTATCATCCTGATACCTAAACCTGACAGAGATACAAGAAAAGAAAACTTCAGGCCAAAATCCCTGATGAACATTGATGCAAAAGTCCTTGACAAAATACTGGCAAACTGAATCCAGAAGCACATCAAAAAGCTTATCCACCACAATCAAATAGGCTTCATCCCCGGGATGCAAGGTTAGTTCAAATCAATAAATATGGTTCATCACATAAACAGAACTAAAGACAAAAACCACATGATTATCTCAATAGATGCAGAAAAGGCCTTTGCTAAAACTTAACATCCCTTCATGTTAAAAACTCTCAATAAACTAGATATTAAAGGTACATACCTCAAAATAGTAAGAGATATATATGACAAACTCACAGCCAATATCACTGAATGGGCAAAAGCTGGAAGCGTTCCCCTTGAAAAATGGCAGAAGATAAGGATGCCTGCTCTCTCACCACTCCTGTTCAACATAGTATTAGAAGTTCTGGCCTGGGCAGTCTGGCAAGAGAAAGAAATAAAGTATATACAAATAGGCAGAGATGAAGTCAAATTATCTTTGTTTGCAGATGACATGATTCTATATGTAGAAAACCCCATCATCTCAGCTCAAAAGCTTCTTAAGCTGATAAGCAGCTCAGCAAAATTGTGCAATGTGCAAAAATTGCTAGCATTCCTATATACCAACAGCAGGCAAGAAGAGAGCCAAATCATGAATGAACTCCCATTCACAGTTGCTTCAAAGAGAATAAAATACCTAGGAATACAGCTAACAATGGAAGTGAAGGACTGTTTCAAGGAAAACTACAAAACACTGCTGAAGGATAGTCGATAGATGATAGATAGATAGATAGATAGATAGATAGATAATAGTAGATTCATATTTTCTTCATTTTTTGATTCTTATTAGAGAAAATACTATTTATTATTTAGTTGAACAATTAGATAAGACAGCCAGCTTTCAAAATCAGAATCATGTAGTTCTTACTTGATTACCTATTGTTTGTTGTATCTCATGATGACTCCTAGGTAACCTGAACCGGCTGGGCATGGTGGCTCACTACTGGAATCCCAGCACTTTGGGAGACTGAGATGGGCAGATCACGAGGTCAGGAATTCAAGACCAGCCTGACCAACATAGTGAAACCCCATCTCTACTAAAAATACAAAAAATTAGCCAGGCATGATGGTGCACCTGTAATCCCAGCTACTCAGGAGGCTGAGGCAGGAGAATTGCTTGAATGTGGGAGGCAGAAGTTGCAGTGAGCCAAGATTGCACCACTGCACTCCAGCCTGGACAACAGACAGAGTGAGACTTCATCTCAAATAAATAAATAAATAAATAACCTGAACTGTGGTCTTGCCTATAGAGCCAGGAGAAACTAAGAACTCTCCTAGCTTAACTTCACGCATCCTGTTAGAAAGTGTCAAGATATACATAGTCATAAACAATTTTTAGTGGCAGTATTCTAACAAGTCCTCAAAATGTAGACATTGTTTTATGTAATATTTTTCTGTCTAGAATGTAAGTCATTCCTTATTTCAGAGTAGAAATTGTCACTGTATCTTAAAAAACATAAAATAAGATTCTATAATCCATTCCATAGTTATCACAACTTTAAAAACATATGACCCCCAAGTAAGTGATGAGCAACTTACAAAGATAAGTGAGTAAAAATTATCACACAGAATTTTTACTTCTGTTAGGAACATTAGGTATTTGAACATATAATAATAGAAACATTTAAATGAATTTTTGATGAATGAAGAAGTTAAGCAGTACAAATATAAGAGAAAGAGAACACTTCATGGGTAGACTTATTGAGGCATGGGAATGATTTGAACTGAATGAATCCACTTTTTGGTGATTGATGGCATTTCAAAAGAGAGGGACAGTTTGATGAAACAAAATAGCAAGAAACTGGGACCGAAAGACACATTTATTTGTTGAGAATGAGATGAGAGTTGTGGGAGTATAAGGAAAATTATAAAGACTTGCAGTAATTGTTTTGTGTGTTGGAGAAATGACAGAAGATGAAGAGTTGGAACGCCAAGCAACACAGATGCTTTATAATTGTGTTCAGGAAAACACTGAGGGTTTGCTAAGGTACTGCTTGTTAGGATCTGCATATATATGGCCCTTCCCTTTAAGAATTCTCTGATTAGGGAAATAGCTATGTAGATAATATAACGAAGATGTGTATTTCTTGGCAAACATCAGATAGGAAGGAAGGACCAAATGCTGATGAGGGTGTATCAGAAAGAGTATGAATAAACAAAATGTGTTAAAGGACTTAGAAGAGCACTTGGCACTCAGTAAGCACTTAAATATTAGGTATTAGAATTTACACATATCTACTTAGTTAAGAGTAAAAAATGAATAAGAACAGAACATAAGTGAGTGGATAAAGTCATTTAAGAAAAGTGAGCTTAAGGAACAGAGATGTGTAAGAGGGCTGTGGTTTAGAAGTCAAACAATAAAAAGCAGAGACAATAGTAGTTTAATGTTTTGGGAATAGCACTGAAAAGTAAACTAAACACCATCTACTACTGGATCAAAGGAATGAATGAATGTGAGATTTCCAAATGATATGGCAACAAAAAGTCATATGTAAATGAAATTATAAAATCAGGGAAATGAAAAGCAAAATGTAAGACAATGGAAACTGCTGGGTGGTAGATGGAAGATCGAGACAGCAGGGGTGGGAAGGGGTAGTTGATAGTTGGGTGGAGGGGGTAATATTATATACACACGAATACATACATATATGTATATGGCCGTAGGTAGGGTTATCAGTGATGAGGCTTAGGTAAGGGATGATTGTAGATTTTAGTTAGGAGGCTGAGAGAAATACTTAATTATAAGTTGAAGAAAAGAAAATGTAGTCTGTGTGCTATATATTTTAGAGAAGGATAGCTCAGAGAGGAAAGATGCAAGCATGCAGGCAGGTACTAAGTGTACAAAGACACATACAGTCTATTCTTTCAAAATACAAATACGTGGTTTTTTGTTTTGTTTTGTTTTTGAGTCAGTCTCTCTGTCATCTAGGCAGGAGTGTTTTGGTGCCATCTTGGCTCACTGCCACCTCTGACACCTGAGTTCAAGCAGTTCTCCTGTCTCAGCCTCCCGAGTAGCTGGGATTACAGGTCCCCACCACACCCAGCAAATTTTTTGTTTTTAGTAGAGATGAGTTTTCTCCATGTTGGCCAGGCTGGTCTCGAACTCCTGACCTTATGTCATCCACCTGCCTTGGCCTCCCACAGTGTTGGGATTACAGGTGTGAGCCACCATGCCTGGCCCAAAAATACGTTAATTAGTATGTTGTGGTATAACCAGTCCACAAATCCTTAATCCTTTACTTCCCATCTCTTCATCCATATCATTCTTTCTTTCTCTTTCTGGTGTATTCATTCATCTTTATGTATAAAATTCCCTTTGAGTGGGCCAAGTTATGTCCTTGTCCATCTTTTCTCGTTCTTATCTTGGATGTACCTTCTGTGGACTGCTGCCTCTTTCTATTTTCTTCGTATTTTCTGTTCTAGTAGAAAACTAAAATATATTTTTATCATAGTACTAACTGAATAGATTTTGACCCCTAAATTTCAAATGCCCAAAAAAGATTAATTTCTCTTTTAAAACAAAGCAAATCTGCTTTTTATCTATTTGGTTCTTAGTTCTTTTGATAACATCTGTGGTCCCTAATAGGGAAAAAAATTCCGTCCTACCTATACAGACTCCCTGGGATGATGAACATATGTACAAAAAGATTAATCATTGTCAGATAGAATATTTGAAAGATAGGCATGCAGAATGTTTTCAAATCAATGGAAAGAGAAGTGGAAATAAAAGTAAGATATTGAGATATCAGAACATTATTTTCTTTATGCCACATTGCCCAGGCAAAAAAAAAAAAAAAAAAAAAGAAATGTTGTGTTAATGTCATGAAGTTAAGGAACTTCATGACCAGGGCCCCTGCAACAAAAGTCACACTATTGGTTGAAGAAATTGGTCCAGTTTACTTTTTGCCTTCAAATGTGTTTTCTGAGATATATAAACATGTGTTTTGGTTCAATAATATATACAGTGTTTTAATTAAATATAAAATGTTAATAAATGTCTACATATGCAGAATTATCCGTGTCTTTCATATATCTGCCTCACCGAAATGTAACTTAGCTAAACATCTCTGTGTCAGTGGTCAGTAAAAATAAAATACCTATTTTTGTGAGGATTTTTTTAAATACACAAAATAGTTATTTTTTTCTTTTTTAAAAAAATTGTCCCAAACCCTTCTTTTATTTAGGTGGAGAGCAGCCTATTCCTCTCTGGAATGAACATGATGGAACAGCAGATGGAGATAAGCCTAAAATTCTCCTCTATTCTCTAAACTTGCAGTTCAAGGTAACATAAATAATAATGATACTTCTATAAAATGTTTTCTAATCAGTTAATACATGCTTGTTATAGAAAATTTTTGTGACATTAATTACCAAACAGAAAATAAAAATGATGTATAACTCCCATCCACTCAGAGTAAAAGCTTTAACAATAATTATTTGAGTATGCTTTAGAACTTTTTTCCTATTAGTATTTTTATATATGCATATATTTATGCATTTAACAAATCATTGAATACCTTTCCATAGTAGAATATTTAGATCAGTTTTATCTTCCTGAACATCTATGTATATTGTACACTTGTAACAACTTATTCAGCTACTCCCTTCTGATGAACATTTTGTTTTTCTTCAATTAATACTGTTATAATTTACTCTGCAAGAAATATTTTATTCACTTTTCCAATTATATTACTTCTAGAAGGCTGAGGTAGAAGGATTGCTTGAGCCCAGAAGTTCGAGACCAGCCCTGGCAACATAGCAAGACCTTGTCTCTACAAAAAATTTTTAAAAAATGACTAGCTAGGTAGGTGGCACATCCCTGTAGTCTCAGCTACTTCAGAGGCTAAGGTAGAAGGATTGCTTAAGTCTGGAAGTTCAAGGCTACAGTGAGCTGTGGTTGTGCCACTCCAGCCTGGGTGACAAAGTGAGACCTGTCTTAAAAAACAAAACAAAGACTCTATTATTTTAATAGAAAATTTAATATTTCTAACAGTTAAGATACCAGGGTTCATAAAAATAGTAAATCATTCTTACTACCTAGTTACTTAATTATAATTAATGTATTCAATCCATTGAACACTAAATTTTAAATACAAAATATCAAAATCAAACATAATGGCTAAAACATTGCTACTAACATGAAAAATTAATGTTGCCACTTCTGTCAGTTCATTAGACATATCCTATACAGCATACCTTGTTTTATTGCACTTCACTTTGTGTTGCACATGTATTGAGTGTTTTTTACAAATCAAAGGTGCCATTTTTCCGATAGCATATACTCACTTTCTCTGTGTCATATTATAGTAATTTGTAATATTTCACTTTTTTATTATTACTGTATTTCTGTTATAATGATCTGTGATCAAAAATCTTTGATTTTGGTATGGTAATTGTTTCGGGGCACCAGGAACTGCACCAATATAGGACAGCAAACTAAATCATTAAATGTTGTTGTACCTCTCTCACTTTCAGTCAAAAGCTGGAAGGTATGTCAACAGCCAAGACAGACTGAAAGCTAGGTCTGTTGTGCCAGTTAGCCAAGTTGTGAATGTAAAGGTAAAGTTCTTAAACAAAATTAAAATGTTACCCCAGTGAACACAGGAATGGTAGTAGAAATGCCAAGCGCTTTATTGCAGATAAGGAGCAAGTTTGAATGAATAGTCTGGATAGACCAGCCACAGCATTCCCCTAAGCTAAAGCCTAATCCAGAGCAAGGCCCTAATTTTCTTCAATTCTGTGAAGGTTGGGAGAGGTGAGAAAGCTACAGAAGAAAACTTGGAAGCTAGCAGAAATTGGTTCATAATGTTTAGGGAAATAACCTGTCTTCATAACATAAAAGTGCAAACTGAAGATCAAGCTAGAAAAATTGATGAAGGTGGTTACACTAAACGACAGATTTTTCCATGTGACCTTCTATGGGAAGAAGATGCTAGCTAGGACTTTCATAGCTAGAGGGAAGTCAATGCCTGGTTTCAAATGGCAGGCTATCTCTTTTTAGGGAAAAATGTAGCTGGTAACTTTAAGTGGAAGCCAGTGCTCATTTACCATTCTGAAAATTCTAGGGCCCTTAAGAATTATGCTAAATCTCTGTCTGTGCTCTGTCAGTGGGACGACAGTCTAGATGACAGCACATCTGTTTACATCATGGTTCACCTTATATTTTAAGCCCATTATGGGGCTACTGCTCAGAAAAAAACAATTCCTTTTAAAATATTACTGCTAACTGACAATGCACCTGATCACCTAAGAGCTCTGGTGAAGATTTACAAGGAAATTAATGTTTTTATGCCTAACGCATTACTTCTGCAGCCCATGAATTGAGTAATTTCAAATTTCAAGTCTTATGATTTAAGAAATACATTTTATAAGGCTACAGCTGTCATAGATAAGTGATTCCTCAGATGGATCTGGGCAAAGTAAATTGAAAACCTACTGGAAGGGAGAACATTTTCATTAATGAGAGGTCAAAATATCAACATTACTAGGATTTTGGAAGAAGTTGGTCTAATTCTCATGGCTGACTTTGAGGGACTCAAAACTTCAGTGGAGGAAGTAAATGCAGATAGGGTAGAAATAGCAAGAGAACTAGAATTAAATGTGGAGCCTGAAGATGGGACTGAATTGCTGCAATCTTATGATAAAACTTGAATGGATGAAGAGTTGCTTCTTATGGATGAGCAAAGAAATTTTACTTTCAGGTAGAATCTACTCATGGTGAAGATGTGATAAACCTTGTTGAAATGACAGAGGGTTTAGAATGTTCTATAAACTTAGTTGATGAAGCAGTGGCAGGGTTTGGAAAGGATTGTTCTAACTTTGGAAGAGGTTCTGCTGTGGTAAAATGCTATCAAACAGCATCACATGCTGTAGAGAAGTCTTTCATGAAAGGTACGAGTCAATCAATGACACAAACTTCATTGTTGTCTTATTTGAAGAAACTGCCACAGTCACCCCAGCCTTCAACACTACTACCGTGATCAGTCAGCAGCCATCAACGTCAAGGCAAGACCCTCCACTAGCAAAAAGATTACAACCCACTAAAAGCTCAGATGATAGTTGTCATTTTTTAGCAATAAAGTATTTTTTAAATTAAGGTATATACAACGTTTTTTTGGACATAATGGTATTACACATTTAATGGACTGCAGTATAATTTAACTTTTTATATGCACTGGGAAATCAAAAAGTTTATGTGACCCACTTTATTGCAGTGGTCTGGAACCAAACCCACAATATCTCCAATGTATGCCTGTTCATGGTTTAAAACACAACTATTTATCAAATACTGAAAGACTGCATTTGAGTAGGTATACGTTGTTGATTTAAAATTCTTTTTTTTTCCTAACATACACTCTGCTAGGGTATTCAAGTAACGGCCACTACTCCATCAATGAGAGCTGTAAGATTTGAAACTGGATTGATTGAACTGGAACTTTCTAACCGACTTCAAACCAAAGCTTCACCAGGAAGTAGCAGCTATCTGAAACTATTTGGCAAATGCCAAGTGGATTTAAATCTGGCATTAGGACAAATTGTCAAACATCAGGTAAGTACAGAATACGTTGATGTTAGAACTATGCCTTTTAAATTTTGCACATCAATTTTAACTACTTTATGTGTTAGTATTTACAAAAATATTTAGTTTAAGTTCCTAAAGTTTCTCATTATAAATTAAATGAAAACTCATTTAAGAAGGGCTTTACAATTTTACCTTGGCATTTCATTGAGTATTGTAGCAGCATATTGTTACAGTTTAGTGCAGATGCAGTCACATGAAATTTAATCCAGTATCTTCATAATCATTTGCTTTTAATTTTTTTATTTTGCTAAACATTTTTTATTTTGGAGTCTTGTACTAACATTAATGAGTTCTTTAAATGTTAAGTGTATACCTTTCCTGTAGAATATTAGCAAGTTCTGCCTATAATAATGTTAATATATAAAGTTAAAAAACAGCAGTTAGATTCTCTGTTTTATAAAAATGAACTTTGACAGCTTATTTAAGATTTTTTGTTTTTATTTTACCAAAAATTATTATGTAGATTTTAATCTTTTTTCCCTCTTTGGTAAGAATGCCAATCACAGTTTTAAAACTGAATTGCTGCATTAAAGATATGAGGGGGAAAAATGAACAAATATTTCTTGTCATCCCTAGTAAAAAAGTAATTTTTTCAAATGGAAACATTTTTAGAGGTTCTAGTTATTTTGAAGTATTTAATACATTGCCATTTAGAATATGAACCTTATGCTAACTTTTATATAAAGTTTATTTGTGACTTCATGTTTACCTCTTGCATGGCTATTTTGTATATTAATTTCAAATGTCTTTGGTACTGAGTATAAGGAATAAATCATTAACAGCTGGAATTGAGAAAAATGTAGTATTTTTTTTTTTTTTGGTGAACAATACCATTAATAGTGGGGTTTTTGTTTTTTGTTTTTTTTGAGACAGAGTCTCGCTCTGTTGCCAGGCACCAGGCTGAAGTGCAGTGGTGCAGTCTTAGCTCACTGCAACCTCTGCCTCCCGGGTTCAAGCAGTTCTCCTGCTTCAGCCTCCTGAGTAGCTGGGACTACAGGCGCGTACCACCACACCCAGCTAATTTTTTGTATTTTAGTAGAGACAGGGTTTCACCATGTTGACCAGGATGGTCTCCATCTCTTGACATCGTGATCCACCAGCCTCTGCCTCCCAAAGTGCTGGGATTACAGGCGTGAGCCACTGTGCCTGGCCAATAGTGTTTAGTTTTTATATTGAAACTTTTCCAATATTTTATTTTATTGAGTTTTAATTTTATTTTAGGTTTATGAGGAAGCTGGTTCTGATTTTCATCAAGTTGCCTATTTTAAAACCAGAATTGGATTAAGAAATGCCCTCCGAGAAGAAATCAGTGGTTCTTCAGATAGGGAAGCTGTGCTTATTACTTTGAATAGACCAATTGTTTATGCACAGCCTGTGGCCTTTGATAGAGGTAAGATAAAGTCAATCACTACTAACCTCTGGGATTTAGGAATGTTCTGTTAATGCTAATAAAATATCTTGTAGTTTACTGATGTAAATGCTTGACAGCTAAATGCTTCCTAAATCTGAAATGTGCGTATCAAAAAAAAAAAAAAATTCTTGCTTATTCCCTTCAGTTTTTAAAAGTTATTTTACATTGTAAAGTTATTTTGCTTTCTGCATGGATACATAAGAGTGTCTGATTCAGATTATTTAATTGTAATGCTCATTTTTTTGGTTTTGATAATTAATGCACCCATTTGTGTTATGGCACTGTTTATTTTTATATTCTATAAACATTTATCATATACTGTCTAGAAGCAGAATACAAAAGTGAACAAGATCCCTGCCCTCAAGGACCTTTCAGTCAAGTGGAAAAGAAAACAAAGTAGACTACACAGTGGAGTTAGAGACGTATTGTTTGTTCTGAGGAAGTCTCTACCTTTGCCTGTACTTCTCAGAGGAGAAACTAATTCTTCAGATTCAACTTTGAATTAGGAGTTCACCAGGGAGATAAGGAAATGAAAGTATCTCTTATTTACTTACATATCCCAGGACCTAGGACAGTTCCTGGCGTACAGTAAGAACCAAATAAACATCGAATGAGAGAGAATATGAATGAATATGTTTGAGCACATAAGTCTAAGAAAATATAGTGGTAGGTTTCATAAAAGAAAATAATGGGAAAGTAGCTGAACAGGTAGACAAGGTATAATTAATGTAGATTGGGCAAATATGTTTGAACTGTATTTTAGAAGTAATGAGGAGCCGTTTAAGATCTCTATCAGTGATGGACATAGGCTAGTAATAGAATCCTGTTAGAAAATTGCCCTTTTGACAGTGTTACAGATAACATTTTATTTTGCTGAATCCCATGTACATGTTTTTCAGTTCTCATTTTACTGACCTCTCTTCAGCTTTCATCAAATCCTTAAAGTATTTTGTACTCTTGGTGTCCTTGACACAATACAGGTTGAGTATTGGTTCTCCAAAATAATTGGGACAGGAAATGTTTCAGATTTTGGATTTTTTCAGATTTTAGCATATTTTTGGATACATAATGAGATATCTTGGGGCTGGGGCCCAAGTTTAAACATGAAATTCATTTACATTTCATATACGCAGAGCCTGAAGATAATTTTATAAAATATTTTTAAATAATTTTATGAATGAAACAAAGTTTTGACAAGATTTTGGCTGCAGTCTCACATGAGTTCAGATGTGGAAGTTTTCACTTGTGGCATATCAACATTCAGAAAATTAGGATTTTGGAGTATTTTGGATTTCAGGTTAGGGATGCTCAAGCTGCATTTGCTTCTTCTCCTACTTTTCTGGCCTCTCCATCTTTATGTCCTTTTAAGAAGCTCCTCCATCTATACACTGTCTTGAAATGAAGGTTTTCCTTAAGGTGTATTTCTGCTTAACAAGCTCAAACATCTTGGACCTATCTCTGTAAATCAAATCCTTTTAATGGTATGTTCTTAGCATTATGTACCTTTCCTTAAAGAATTTTAAAAGTGGTAACAGTAAGCTCTACAGATGAAGTGAAGTACCATGTTTGTTTTCATTTGTTCTTCCATCCCAGTACCTAGCATATAAGAGGCATTTCACAAATAAGTTAGAGTGAATGAACAGACCAGGATTTTCTTCTTTTTTCTGCCATTATGTGGTTGCCTGCTTTCTGTTTTATTTTTTCATTTGTTATTATAAAAATCGTGACTATATGTCCTCTTTGATCTTTCCTAATTCTAATGCCACAGTTTTCTGGGTGTAATTTTTATTGAGCAACAGTATTTTGCAGCTTTTGAGCTTTTCTTAATATAGAGATTTACAATGCTAATTTTAATTTTCTTTCTGCCCTGCCTTAATTGCCAAAAGCTGTGCTGTTTTGGCTGAATTATAAGGCTGCCTATGACAACTGGAATGAACAACGAATGGCTTTACATAAGGATATTCACATGGCTACAAAGGAAGTAGTAGATATGCTACCTGGTATCCAGCAAACATCAGCCCAGGCCTTTGGGACTCTTTTCCTCCAGCTCACTGTCAATGATCTGGGAATTTGCCTTCCTATCACAAATACTGCACAGGTACAAAAAAGTCAAATCATATTCCAGGATTAAGAGCCAGGCATTTCTACATAGCCATTTCTAAGTATCTAGAGTATAACAATACATTTTTCAGGATAACAGTTTATAACTGTTTACTAGGTGGGAAGTAAGATTGAATTCCTTCAACCATTATTTATCTCTTATTAAACCTGAATCTCATGGGACTTTTCTCTGAAGCACTCTGATATGCTTCAGAATAGTGAGAAGACTGATACCCACCAGATAACTCTTAAGTTTTTACCTTCATAAATAGAAGCTTAGTTTCAGAATCATTTTATTGTTTTTTTTGGTTTTTTTTTGTTTTTTTTTTTTTGTCAAGGAAGTCATTGGTATGGACTTGTTTATAAGATAGAAATAAAAGGACATTTAGGAATACTCTTTAATAAACTTACCTGTAATAGAGTAGGGAATTCCAAAATGCTTTTATACTGTAATATTTAATGGTAATGAAACTTGAAAGCACTGTGTACATTAAGCAGGAATTTTCTCCTTGCAATTTAGGACCAGTTCTCAGGAATATGCAATTGCATGCACATGTGTGTATGAGGGAGAGAAAAGGCTATGAACACCTGTCAGGCCAAGAAGCAACAGTTATTAACAGTAGAATGCAGAGATTTTACTGTTATAATTTACCTTAACAACTCATAACCAGTTGTTGAATTAATTTATCTTTTAGGATTCTGTTTGGTAAGACAGCATAGAAGAAAACTTTGGGTTGAGGATGGGCAGCATTGGTCTGCTTATGTTTCAGGAACTGAAATATAGTGGTTTTTTAGTAGCATGATAAGCAGGGCCTAAGAAGGCCATAAACACACAGGTGGGTAACATAGTGAGAGCATCTCCCCACAACTAAAAGAGAGGCTTGAGACAGAAATGTAGATAGCCCTTTGTACATTAAGTAAAGAAAAAATGCAAATGGCAAGAGCAATTTAATTTTTTTTTTTTTTTTTTTTTTTTGAGACGGAGTTTCGCTCTTGTTACCCAGACTGGAGTGCAATGGCGCAATTTCGGCTCACCGCAACCTCCGCCTCCTGGGTTCAGGCAATTCTCCTGCCTCAGCCTCCTGAGTAGCTCGGATTACAGGCATGTGCCACCATGCCCAGCTACTTTTTTGTATTTTTAGTAGAGACGGGGTTTCACCATATTGACCAGGATGGTCTCAATCTCTTGACCTCGTGATCCACCCGCCTCGGCCTCCCGAGCAATTTAATTTTTAAAAGGTATCTTTCCAAGGTGCTCTTTAATGAACATAACTAGGCTTGACTCTTTCTAGATTTCTGTTCCTGTGTATCCTGTGTAGATTTCTAAGTTTTAAAAATTGTCACCTTTTGTCTTATATCTTCTTTAATGTATTTTGCAGTCTAATCATACTGGAGACCTTGACACTGGATCTGCTTTGGTATTAACCATTGAAAGTACCCTCATCACTGCTTGCTCTTCAGAATCTCTGGTTAGCAAAGGGCATTTCAAAAACTTTTGTATCCGTTTTGCTGATGGATTTGAGACATCATGGGATGACTGGAAACCAGAAATTCGTGGGGATTTAGTGATGAATGCTTGTGAGTGTTTTTTATTTGTATATGTGGTTTAGAAATTAAAAAAATAAAACATTTTTAAAAAATAAAACATTTGTAAAATTAAAAGATGCTTAGATATAGCAATGTTTTTAGACTTTGAGAAAGAAGGGCTTTTTCTAGTTACAGGTAACAAACCGTATTTGTGAAAAATTACAGCTTTGAATAGTTTTGGTAAGTAAACCAACCAGGCATTCTTTTTTGTAGTATAATATTTGAATGTTTGTACACTCCCTGAATTTTCCTGTGATTTATCCATGTTTGACCAGATAAAAGCGTCTTTGTCCTATCAGAATCTTGAAAGAAAATGATAAATATGTAATATCCAACTCAACATAAAAACAGAACAGGTTGTAAATAGCCAGGACCAGGAACTCCAGCCTTAATATTGACATAAATAAATCGACATGTTCAAATTTGTAAAGTGCAGAGTATAATGTGAATTCCTTCAATCCCATAATTTTCAAGGTTGGGTTTAACTAAAGCTGTGTTTATAAGCCATATGAAGATATAGGGGTTTATTTGTATATATTTTTATATTTTAAATATTATATCAGAGTTAGTAAAGCATCATTAATCTTAATAAAGAAAAATTATAAATGAGAAATTAAAAGGTTGTGAACTGAAATTCCTCAATCTTAGACTAAATAACTTTAGAAAGTCAGAGCCCATTGTTTATGTGATTTCTTCCTCTCTCCACTAGAGGGAAATCTTTCTAGTTCCCAGTCTTTGAAGAATGGGAAAAGTTTCCATTATTTTTACACCAATAATCTAGTTTTAGCATTCAAAAATTATAGGCGAAATTCTTGGTTTTAATGTGTAGGGAATTAAAAATATCTTTTTCTACTACCCTTTTAGGTTATATGCTGGGTCTTATGTAATAAAAGACCGATTAATAAGAGAAAAGCATACAGGTTTATTTAATAGGAGGATTTTTTTTGTGACATGGAGCCATCATTAGGAAATGAAGATCCAAAGAAATGGCTAAACCTTACTATTTTTGTACTAGGTTTGATGAAGAGTAGAAAGTTGTAGAGCAATAGGAGAAAACAAAAAGGGGTATGAGTTCAGGGTAGTAAACTGGGGAAAACTAACCAAGACCTGTTTGTTCAGATTGCTCTTAGTGTCCCTCCATTTTGGAGGTGAGGATGCTCCTTTCCTCTGGGTTGAGGAAGTTCATTTCTCACATGTGGGTCATATGACCTGCTTCAGAGGAAAATCAAAGTCCTTCCTGCATCTGCTGCTTCTCAAATGCCTTCAATTTAAAATACCTTCCACATGGCAAGGTGCCATTTTTGGGACAGTGTGTCCTGAACTCCCGCAAATGCTTTGCATTAGGTAATTATAGTTAAAATAGCAGGATTTCTTTGAAATATTTCTGGTTACTGAGAAGACTTGATACGGAAATACTTCGTGCCTATTATCCAAAAGACCAATATTAGCCTACAACAGAAATCTTTATAGATTTTTTATTTTACACAATAGTTACATATATTTTTTTAAAAATCACTAAAACATATATTTTTTTAATAAAAGAAAAATAAATTTAAAGTTAGTGATTTTTATTAAGATGACAGCTTTACCATCATTGTATTTATTAAAATAAGTAGAATATATTTGGAAAAAAAGGAAGTAAACCATCTCCCTAACAGTTTATCTTAAAGGGTAAATGCATAAGAAATATAAAATGAGAAATATGCTGTTACTCAAAATTGGAAATACACATTTAAAAGTGAACAAATAATTCAGCATCTCAGTATATATTCTGATAATACAGAACACTAATATGCTGGTAATCATGAGGATCAGAATAATTTATTTTGGGTTTAAGAGGGGACTTAGTGAAATAATTCTGTAACATGCTTGTTGTCTGGGTTTCTTGGGAGGAGGCCAAAAGGAGGTAAGGAGAGTAGTTATGTAATTGACATATTTATAAAATTTCCAAATGATAAAATGGACAAAGTTCACTAGTTTATAGTTTGTTTTTTGTTTTTGAGATGGAGTCTCGCTCTGTCGCCCAGGCTAGAGTGCAGTGACACAGTCTCAGTTCACTGCAACCTCTGCGTCCCGGGTTCAAGCAATTCTCTGCCTCAGCCTCCCGAGTAGCTGTGATTATAGGAGCTCACCACCATGCCCAGCTAATTTTTGAATTTTTAGTAAAGACAGCGTTTCACCATTTTGGTTAGGCTGGTCTTAAACTCCTAACCTCGTGATCCACCCACCTTGGCCTCCCAATGTAGTTTTTATTATTAGTAAGTATACCTCAATATTTTTGAACAAGGGTGATGTGTATATGGCAGAGAAGTAAGGAATTGTAGGGTTATGCCTTAGAATTTTTTTTAACAGATCATTTTTAAAACATACTCTAGCCAGGCGCGGTGGCTCACGCCTGTAATCCCAGCACTTTGGGAGGCCGAGGCTGGTGGATCACGAGGTCAGGAGATCGAGACCATCCTGGTCAACATGGTGAAACCCCGTCTCTACTAAAAAAATACAAAACATTAGCTGGGCATGGTGGCGGGTGCCTGTAATCCCAGCTACTCAGGAGGCTGAGGCAGGAAAATTGCCTGAACCCAGGGGGCAGAGGTTGCGGTGAGCCCAGATCGTGCCATTGCACTCCAGCCTGGGTAACAAGAGTGAAACTCCGTCTCAAAAAAATAAAAAATAAAAAATAAAACATACTCTAGAAAAAAGGTGGCCCAGCAAAATTTCCTCTTGATAATGTTTATTGAGAAATGCATTAAAAATTAGCAAGCACAATCTACAGGAAAAGTTCAAAGAATGATTTAAGTAGATGCTAAATATTAGGCTAATTTCATCAGTGTGTTTTTAGACAGACTAAACCATCAGAAGTTTAGAGGTCGACAAGCTCTTTGTTAAAACCTGGGTAGCATTTGTCATCAGAGCAGAAAGAGTTACCATCCTAGATTCAGACTAATGGTTGGTCCAAGTCATCATTCTGTCTGTGATACAGAAACCACAGATATTATGGGAAGCTAGTTGATTTCTTAGTCCTCATTTTCAGGATCCAGATCTACTTCTAAAAATCTTAATATTCCTTATTAATTCATCATGGCTGTATATTCTGTGAGTTTTATATATTCATTTTTTAAGCTTAATTTTTTTGTTGTTTTTTTTAGAGACAAAGTCTTGCTCTGTTGCCTAGGCTAGAATGCAGTGGTGCCATCATAACTCACTGAAGCCTTGAACTCATGAGTTCAAGCAATCTTTTCACCTCAGCCCCCCGAGTAGCTGGGACCACAGGCACATGCCACCATACCCAGCTGACTTTTAAATTTTCTGTATAGATGGAGTCTCACTATGTTGCCCAGGCTGATCTTGAACTTCTTGCCTCAAATGATCTTGAGTCCTTGACCTCCCAAAGCACTGGGATTATAGGTGCTATAATCCCACACCTAGCCCTTAGGCTTAGTTTTAAAAAATTCTCTGCTACTTCTTAGGATAGGAAATCCTAAAAGTTACTCCCTTTTTATTTACTATTTCTTCCTTTCACTTGGCCTCAGTTATGTTATTCAAATTTCAAAGGGGTTTATTTTCCTTCTAGCATTCTTGGATTCGAAAGGCTAATGTTGGTCTTACTTGTTCAGATTTGAAACCATGACTACAAAGGTGAATTGGGTGATATTTCAAAACCAGATCTAGTTCTTTCTTAATTAGAATTTGTATGTGAGACACAGGTACTATACAGTTCAAAGATATAATTTAGATGTTAAACTTGTTGGCAGTCTTTAAAAAAAAAAAAACACCACCACATAACAGATAGATCCTCTCTCACAAACTGAGTTATAATATTTCTAATTTGGAAGGATATTTCCCTTTTGAAATGTTTCAAAGACAGAAATGTAATACCAGAGTTCCTAGAAAATTAATAGCAAGCTCAAATTTAAGTAACATTTGAATACCAATTTAGGATTCAGAGTGAGTTGCAAAAGGACATTAAAGATATATGTACTCTCAAGTTTAGATTGATACTTCTTTTCTTCTAAGGATTACTGAGGAAGGTCTTATTAATTCTATGTTTAGAGTTTATTTTGTTTAAAAGTGGTTTTACCTTTTAATGTTTAAAATTGTTGAATTAACAATTATAATTATCTTTTTTGAAGCTGAAGTTATCAGATTAAACCTAGATAGTAGTAAATGTTTCAGAGTTAAAGTAGATATATTCTGGAGATAGATCCATGATCTTGAGATTGACATCATGGCCTTAAGCCATTTTTTTGTTCTAAAATGTTCCATGTCAAAAGAGAAGGTAATGACTGCTGAATCATGTGTCTAACCTAATGTGGCAGCTCTTAGTTACCAAAAATTCTTTTTTAAGTCATTTGCATTCTCATGATGACAAATTGTCATAGCATCCTGGATATTGGTGGAAAAACCATCTAGTGTGTCACAGCAGTTGGCCAGATATTGTCACTCAAATAAGGAAATCACATGCAGAAAATAAAACTAAAACTGCAGTTAAATTGTTTAAATCATAGAATAAAATATTGTGAAATATGGAATAGATCTTATGAGTCATTAAGATAGCCCTTTCATTCCAGAGATTAAGAACTAAAATCTAGAGAGGATAGTAATCCTCTTTGTATTTAGATAATAATCTTTGTGTGAAAAATTAAGAGTAGAATATATAATCACAGATGTATTTTTATTGAAAACTATTTTTGGGCTGATTTTTGTACAGGTGTAGTTCCAGATGGCACCTACGAAGTATGTTCAAGAACTACAGGACAAGCAGCAGCTGGTAGGTTCACATTCAGCATTATTTTGCTATCTGTGGTAGATAGAATTCTGCCTTTATTTTAAATGGCAAGAGAATTTTTTGGCTAAGGTAATTCTGGTGTTCACTAATTTAAAAAAACCTTTGTATTAGCATATTTGTATTTATTTAACAATTATTAATCAGATACGTGTGTGTGTGTATACATATATGTGTGCATTACACACACAAGATGTTTCAGAAAAGATTAAAATGAATAAGATACACTTTCTATCCTCTATACATTTAAATTCTTAAAATGTATATAAAGCACATGCAGCAAAATTACATGGAAGTAAGTGACAGGTATAATAAAACATAAAATTCCAGTTGCTAATGCCATTGAAATGTCTAGAAGGAAGATAGTATTTTCAAATATGGGAGAATACTGGGATCAGAGAAAACTTCATGGGAAGGACAAATATTTAAACAAGCACTCATATGTATGGGAAAAAATCTTTCTTAAGCAAAAACTGGGAGATGTGGGCCAGAGAAAATTAAGGCAGAGAAAATAATATAACATGCATCATGATGTTAAAGCACACTATCTATTCAGAGTTCTCCAATTTGGCTAGAATAGAGTTAGATTAAAAAATAAGACAGAAAAATCTTAAATGCCTAAATGAGGAGTTTAGACTTGATTTGTTGGGCAGTGGGAAGGCTGGCCACTGAATGTTTTTGAACAAGAAGGCAAATGACAACACTATCAAAGGAACACTTTCAAAGATTAGAGGGCAAAAAAGCCCAGGAAACCAGTTTGGAGGTTAAAAGTGATAATGTATCTTGACTAAGATGGTAGCACAATGTAATTTTTATTATGTTACTTGTTATAAGGGTGAGCTAAAGAGATATTTATTTAAGGGTTCTTAAAATGTTGAGAGGGTAGAAATTGATTAAGTTTAGTAGATTTCCAGTCTCTCCTTGCCATTCTGTTATCTTCGCAAGTCTAGCCTTATTGCTCATCCTGAGTTACCTTATTGCTCATCCTGAGAAAGCACCAAGTCCTAGAGTCTGACAGAGTACTGAAAAGGTTAGGGAATATTCAGCTGAGGTCACAAATAAGTCTTTGTCAAGACTTTTGTTTTAAGTGACAACAACCCACTCAGGCTAGCTTAACCAAAAGGGGTTGTTTATTAAAAGAATATTTGCAGACTACAGTTAAACTTAGGAATAGCTATTTTAGGGAAGAGAAGGAACCAGGTCAATTCAGAAGCCTTCAGGAACTATTAGAATGAAGATCCCGTCTGTCACTAAGACTCTCTGTAGCTCTTGTCTTTGCTTCTTTGCTCCCCTCTGGCTGCTGTTTTTTTCTGCTGCTGCTTCTTCTAACTGAAAACCTCCTTCTTATACATAGCAAGAAACATGGTGGAGTCTTGTATCTTTCTTCAAGTCCAGGCACAATATCTTATTTTTCCAACTTTGACCTTCACCTGGATCATTTACCTACTTAATTCTGTTTAATGAGCTAAGGTCATGGCAATTCCTACTATAGCTATGGGATGGTGGATCATCTTGGGGTCAGGGAGGGAACCTGTAGTTCATAGGAAAAAAAAAAAGGAGGGTGCTATACAGAGGAAACATTAGATGCACACTGTATATACATAGAGAAATCAAGCCTGTAGTGTGATGTTTCTGACAAGTCTAGCTGTGAAAGAAATTAGTTATTGCATGTGGCCAACATCCATTTTATTACTTTGTACAGTTATTTCCATTTCTATACTCGGGACTTACCAAAAATGCAACTTCTTTATTTAAACAGAAAGTAGTAGCGCTGGAACCTGGACACTCAATGTATTGTGGAAAATGTGTGGGATTGATGTCCACATGGATCCTAACATTGGCAAAAGGCTTAATGCTCTGGGCAATACTCTTACAACACTGACAGGAGAGGAGGACATAGATGACATTGCTGACTTAAATTCAGTGAACATAGCTGATCTGTCAGATGAGGATGAAGTTGATACTATGTCTCCCACTATCCATACTGTAAGTAAAGTCACTGTTAGAATTTTTCAGGACTAGCTTTTACCCTGAGATGGAGATATTATTTATTCAGTGTTATTTAGTATATTATAGTGGGTATTTGTGGAGGAAGAGAAGGGAGTGGTGATTTGCTGTGTCTACATTTCATAATTAACTCAATTAACTGTCTTTTAATCGAGTTCTGTGTTACATATTGACCATCATCCAACTCGTGCTTTAACCTGCAGGTAACATAATCATATTAAAAGTGAAATGCAGACCACTCTATATAGATAGAAAGTAGATTAGTGGCTGCCTACCACTGGGAGAGTAGGGAGAGGTGTGGTGGAGATGGGGGAATGGGAAGAAATTGCTAATAGGCATGAGGTTTCTGAGTGATGAAAATATTCCCAACTATTTTAATGATGGTTGTACAACTTTGTGAATATACTAAATGGGTGAATTTTATGGTATATGAGTTATGTCTCAGTAAAGTTGTTCAAAATGAATTTCAAAGAAAAGTGCATTTACAAAACGAAGTTATACATTTTTAAAATATATATTTCCATATATACTATACATTCTATATTTTCAAGTTATTTTGTGGTCAAAAAACTTATTCTTTGATTCATTCTAGTATTAATTTTTAAAAATTATTTTAAATATCTTTTAACTATTGTACCATGAAATAGTTTTGTTCTTGGGAAGAAATTTTTTTAAAATTAATATTATTGTTTATTATTTAGAGTTCAGATGGAAGTTCAGTAAGTGGAGATGGCCACAAACTCACCTTTGGGCAGCGACTTGTAAATCACCTACTAGGCCTGACACCCCCAAATCAGCGCTATTCTGTTCCTGCAGATTATCTGTGTGACCCAGAGATGTGGGGCTCCCCTCAGTCTAGCCAATCCCATTTGAAAGCATGCAGAGCACACTCATGGGGAAACGTAGGTAGCAACTAAATAGATTCCTTACGAAAATGAAGGGATTTAAATCAGTGGAGAATCCCAGTCTTGATATAGATGGCTTTGATTCTTGCATGCTTACTTTGATTTAAGGTGTTAATTTTGTGATAGTATAGATTTGCTGTGTGACTTGAGGGTGGTATTGACAGATAAACTTTTGACTTTTCAGGAAGCCACAGATTATCGAAGACAGGCAGCATCTGCTAGCCAGCCAGGAGAACTTAGAGGAAGAAAAATTATGAAGCGTATAGTGGATATCAGAGAACTGAATGAACAGGCCAAAGTAATAGATGATCTGAAGTATGTATACTGATTTTTAATTTAATATAATGTTTCCTAATTTTAGAATCATAAGATGACAGAAGTGGAAGAAACTGTATTTGGGCTAATACAAACTCTTTAGTTTATCTGTTGTATCACCAGGGTCCAGAGTTGTTTAATAATTTGGCCAAGATCATACACTCATTAGTCATAAAGTTAGGCATGAGGCGCTGTGGCTCACATATGTAATCCGAGCACTTTGGGAGGCTGAGGCAGGTGGATTACCTGAGGTCAGGAGTTCAGGACCAGCCTGGGCAACATGGTGAAACCTGCCTCTACTAAAAATACAAAATTAGCTGGGTGTGGTGGTGTGTGCCTGTGATCCCAGCTACTCGGGAGGCTGAGGCAGGAGAATCGCTTGAGCCTGGGGGTAGGAGGAGGTTGCAGTGAGCCAAGATTGTGCCATTGCACTCTAGCCTGGGCAACAAAATGAGAATCTGTCTCAAAAAAAAAAAAAAGTTGGACATGAAATCCTAGTGCTTTTTCATAACTTATTTCTTATGGTTGACTTTATATCACATATATGTATCTTTACCTGTGTATTTACTCCTATATGTATCTTCACATGCATATATAAATAAATATACTAATCTTTATCTGTTGCCTGCTGGATATTGCTAAATAATGCTTTCTCTATTACAGTAAATATTCTTCCTGCTAAAGTTTGCAATTTTATTTTCCCAAAAGGTAATGGTCATGCCTCATCTTTTCTAATCTGCCTACACTTGTACTGATGCTTTTTTTTTTTTTTAACAATCAAGGACCTTACATAAATATATGCATTTTGTACAGCAAAAGGTATTGCCTAACACTTGTCTATAAGTTGTCATGCAGTGATTCATATTTTCCTGTTGACTTAGATTACAATTTGAGTTTTGTTCTCAGAGGGAAAAAATGACATAAAGCAAAATATACTCTTCCTCCAAAATGTTACCCAAGGCTTATATTATATGTAGAATTTTACATTCAGACATTTTTCTGCAGAGTGGGCCTGTGGTTTTCATGAGATTGCCAAAGAGACTCTTGATGGAGCAATGGATAACACAAATTTCCTCAAACATTAGAGAGACGTGTTTTTGTTTCCTTAACATTCGCCAAATATGACTGTTAAACTTATTGAGGGTTTTGGCTGGTCCATGCATAATCATCTTTGGTATTCTGCAAAGTGAAAGCATTAAAAAGGAGCAAGTAAAAATCAATGTAACTTTGTTATTTTTTTTTAAATACATATTCTGCTTATGTAACTTTGTTATTTCTTTACAATAACTGCTGTATTTGTTTTGCCTCCAGAAAATTAGGTGCAAGTGAAGGAACCATAAACCAAGAAATTCAACGTTACCAACAGTTAGAATCTGTGGCTGTGAATGACATTAGAAGAGATGTTCGTAAAAAATTACGGAGGTCCAGTATGCGAGTGAGTGCTCTTTGTTCTTTCAATGCTGGTGACAAAACCACCTGATTTTTTCCTATCATATCTCCTGTGTACCAGGCACCATCTAAAGCACTTTACATTTAGTAATCCATTAAAGGCTCACACAACCTTAGGAGGTAGCTTGTGTTATTTTCCTATTTTAAAGATGAGGAAACGGAAACAGGTGAAGTAATTTGACCAGTTATATAGCCAGTAATGCTGGGGGAGCCAAGAGTCCAACCTAGGCTTTAGGACTCTATAAATCTATGCCCTTGGACATCGTGTTTTGTCTTTCACGAAATCATTTTTGCTTTTAATCTCTAATCTGAACTCTGCAAAAAATGTTAACTTTGTGAAATCTTTTAAGACGTCTGTTCTTTCCCTATCCCCTTTCCCTTGGTCAGAATTTACCTCTCAGCTACTGTGCATTGTTAGCACTTTATAATCTTTCTTTTTTGCAGGTTTAGTTAGTCCCATTAGAGTTTGAGTCTAGGGGTAGAAAACTTTTTTTAAAAAACCGTTATGCCCTTTTTTTGCTTCAGTTTTTAAATTAATGATAACTTTTTAGGAGTTATCGATTCACAAGTATACTTGGGCCTGGTGTTTTTGTTTTGTAAAGTTATTAATGCAGTTCTTTAATAAATGTAGGCCTATTCCCGATTATCTCTCTCCTTTCTCCATTTTGGAAAATTGTGTGTACATTTCATCTAGGTGATCAAATCTGAGGGCATAGATTTGTTCAATGTATTCCTGTATTCTTGAAATAGCCATAGGGTCTATGGTTATATACCCTCCCTTATTGCTAATATTAGTAATTTGTGTCTTGCTTTTTTTCTTAGTTATCCTGGCTAGAGGCTTACCAATTTTATTGATCTTTTCAAACAGCCAGCTTTTAGTTTTGTTGATTTTTCTCTATTGATTTCCTGTTTTTTTTTTTGTTTCTACTCTGATTTTTATTATTATTTTTCTTTTGCTTAATTCAGATTTAATTTGTCCTTTTTTCTAGTTTTCTAAGGTAGTTTTGCTTAATTCAGATTTAATTTGTCCTTTTTTCTAGTTTTCTAAGGTAGAAGCTTAATTGATTTTAGATCTTTTCTAATGTATGCATTCAGTGCTATAAATTGTCCTCTAAGCACTGCTTTTGCTTCATCCCACTAATTTTGATGTGTGTTTTCATTTTCGTTTAATGTAAATATTTTAAAATTTCTCTTCAGATTTTTTTCTTCAACTAATGCTATTTAGAAGGGTGTTATTTAATCTCAGTGCATTTGGGATTTTCCAGATACCTTTCTGTTGTTGATTTCTGGTTAAATTCCACTATGGTCTAAGAGCACACATTTTATGATTTAGAATTTTTTTAAATGTGTTAAGGTATGCTTTTTGGTCCAGAATGTGGTCTCTCTTCATGAAAGTTCCATGTGAGCTTGAGAAGAATGTGTATTCTGATGTTGTTAGATGAAGCTGTCTGTAGGTGTTGATTATATCCAGTTGACTGATGGTGGTGTTGAGTTCAACACTTGATTTTTTTTGTATATTGGATGTCCATTTCTGATAAAGGGTTATTGAAGTCTCAAACTGTTATTCATTTGTTTCTCCTTGCATTTCTCTTAATTTTGGCCTCACATAGTTTGACACTTATTTGTTTTGTTTTTAAGAGATAGGGTTTCACTCTGTTGCCCAGGCTGTAATGCAGTGGTACATTCATAACTCACTGAAACCTCAAATTCCTAGGCTTAAGCAATCCTTGTGCCTCAGCCTCCCAAGTAGCTGGGACCACATGCCTTGATCACTTCTAAACTCCTGGAGAATATAGTTTGAATACTGCTCTCCAATTTATTTGTCACTACTTTCTGATAGCAATAATGGATAGTGATATCTGTAACATATAATTTTCTATTTTAAATTTTTGCTGTCTACACAAGAGTCATACAATATAATTAAAATATTGTTTGTCCACTGTTGCATGTCATATTTGGTCATTGACATTAAAAATAAACTAGAGAGAATTAGAAAGGTTGTTAAAACATCTCCATTCTTAACATATGTCATTCCAAATATTCCCCTTAATTCCCTTTACCCGTCTTAGACTCCAAACCTCCACTGTATTAGAATCTTTTAAATATCTAGTACTGTCACTAGTTTCTAGAACAGGGATTTAGAGACAGTGAGAGTGTTAAGTCTTTAGCACTCTTACTTTCCTTTGTTGTAATGAAGAGTCCTACAACAGGGATGCCCTTGGAGAAAAGTGGTCTTTTGTCCCCCTGCCAAGAACCTAGCTTTCTTCCAAGACCTTTATTTCTCATTTTCTTTCTCCATTCTTACTTTTTAAATCATTTCCTTTCTTCTCGCCTTGTTTCTGTACCCTCATCCCTGCCCCCAAACTTTCTCTTTTCTTCTTTTCTCTCAGGTCAGGTGGTGGCTCATGTTTTCATTGTGCCTCCTAGTTGGTGTTAGGACCAAAGAATAGCTGATTCCTCCTCTACTTTGAACTTATATTGTTAAGTGACAAGAAAGTCCCTTAGGGAAAACAAGCTAACTTATTTAATAGTATAATATTTTCTTTTATTTGAAGTCAAATATTACAACAATAAATAATCACCTGTAGTCACATTTTTTTCTCTACCATTTCATTAGGCTGCTTCCCTAAAGGATAAGTGGGGTTTGAGTTACAAACCAAGTTACAGCCGATCAAAAAGCATTTCTGCTTCTGGAAGACCACCTCTAAAGCGAATGGAAAGGACAAGGTAATATATGTATTTCAGTCAATGAAACAATTAATAAAATTGTTGACTCTTTTACCAAGGTCAACTGCTTTTTTTATGTTCTAATCATAAAACTAAGATAACAGAAATTAATTTTATTAGTAAAATAGCAATAATAGTGGATATTATCAAACTCAGAAGTTATTTAAGGAATCCCTCATCATATAACCACAGTACAGTGTGTGCTTTTTAGTTATGAAGCACACTGCTATTTAGACAAGTTTTTTATTTACATAAAACTGGTTTCGAAAGATAGACAAGTTTTATGTGTAAACTTACAGATTATCCAAAGGAATTAGAACATGCTTACTAGTAGCTACTGCTCTAAGTATGTCAGTTTAGAAAAGATAAAGTCACATAGACATTTAGCATATGAAAAAAATGGAAATTTCACATTTATTGAAGTGAAATCAGTTTTAATAGTAGTATATAAGCACTATAAGAAGTACAAATTCTTTTTATATGATTTAGTTTTAGAAAAATTTTAAGTTAACCAAAACATTGAGTCTTTTTTATGGTATGCTAAAGGTTAAGAGAAAGTTCAATCCTTTGATAAGGTAAATATTTAGAAACAGAATGGTATTGCCATTAATCAGACTTTTATAAAGTCCAGGAATATTTTTACATGAGAATATTAGTGTTTTATAACTTTATATTTTACTTGCAGTTCTCGAGTAGGAGAAACTGAAGAGCTCCCAGAAATCCGTGTGGATGCAGCATCTCCTGGACCTAGAGTAACTTTTAATATCCAGGATACAGTAAGAGATATATAATTTGTTAGAGATACACATTGCTAAATAGTTTTTACAGATTACAAAATTATGGTATTATACTGTTTCAAAATACTGATTTCTGACTACAGTCAAAGTATGGATTATGATCATTGAATTGTCTGTATATTACCAAGTAGTGGGCACTGCCCTCGTAACATCATCTGAGAGCCATGCAGCAGGTGTTAGTGTTTTACATTTTACATGCACAGTAAAGGCTCCGTAACTGCTTTCTCTTAAGTAGAAAGGTTTTTGTTGAATAATTTTTCTTTCAAGGGAGAATCCATATTGAACTACATCTTACACAAATATAAATGTAGAATATTGGTACTCATTTATGTGTTTTATGTATCGATAGATAGTAGCAGAAATTGGAAGATCAGCTTCAAAGTTGTATTCTAATTTCATACCATAGTAAACATTATATTAAAATGTTTCTTTTGTTTTTTGTATATTTACTTTTAAGTCATTGTTTATTATTTTTCATGAGTTTTTGTTTTTTCTTTTACTTTTCTTATTGTTTTAATTAAGTTGAAAAATACAGTATGGGGAAGTACACCACAATCCAGCAGTCCTGGGGAAGGGTATTTTCAGGTATTTACTAAAAACAACATCAATTTTGCTTTAAAACTAATCAATCACATTGAATATCTGCCTGCTTTCAAAATATCTTCCTTTCATTTCAAACTAAACTTAGACCTTAGAAATATTTTAGATAATGGTTTAAGACTGTTTGAATTTTTTTCATCATGTACATCTCATAACTTCTTACATGCAATTATTTTAGTTTTTACTTCTGTGTAGTTTAATATTAAAAACTAAAAGACTATCTCAGATAATCAAATCAATTCAACCAAATCATAAATAAAAAACTACAGTTTGTTATTTCCTAATCTCTAAGTGAAGTAGTTTTTCCTTATATTCAACAAAATGAATTTTTTCATAAACAAAGATCAGTTAACTAGTTCAAACTAGAATTAAATTTAATCCAGAACAAACAATAATTGAACATTCTTTCTTTTGAGTCACTGGTGTAAAATAATATTGATTAAACTATCCATTTTTTAAATTATTATTTTGTTCAAAACAATGTAGAGGAATGATGTCTGGATCGTTTTGTTAAGGTATATTTAAAAATAAGCACTCATCCAAATATTTCTTTTCCCTTTTGTCACTCTCTTCAAGCTTCAGTCTCAACATATATCTCATAGTTATAGTGAATTTAGTTGAACTGGATTTTTTTTTTAAGAACTATTTAATTGTAATATAGTGAGCTTAACATGTTCTTTTTTTATGAAGAAAACTTAGAAAGAATTTACATGAATGAAATGGGTTCTACTAGCTAGGTGATTCTCAAAGGGATTAATATTTGAAGTGATTCAAGTCTCATTTTTAATTAGCCATGTACTATAAAAAACTATATAAAAATCATAAATTATATGAGATTAAATATTGTATTTTATAATCATAAATTAGAAAATAGGTAAGGCATGATTAAATATAAAATGAAACAAAGAAATATTTTATCTACCCTCTCTTACCAAAGTTTTAAAAAGTGGATGTTCTAACAATCTGATTTACTTGTTAACTCAGTAACACGTATACTATATAAAATGAACACCTGGATTTCAAATTTTCAATGTAGGACTTAACTGTGTATTGAATAGCAGCATCTAGTAGTTTTTAATAATAAATTACCTTGCACATTAAACTTCATAAAAGCTTACTGCTCAAGTAACTCTGTGACTCTGTGAAGCTGGGCATCAAAATTAGGTCATAGGAAGGTGTTTTGTTTTTCTTTTGTTTTGTTTGACCTATTTAAATGTAATGGCCTCAAGGTGAAATCCTGAGTTAGTGACATAGTGTTTATACAAAGTATAGTCAGCCCTCAATATCTGTGGGGGATTGGTTTTAGGACCCCCATGCAAACCAAGATTCACAAATATTTGAGTCCTTTTTATAAAATGGTGCAGTATTTGCACATAACCTACGCACATCCTCCTATATACATTAAATCATCTCTAGATTACTTACAATATGTAGTACACTTTAAATGATATTGTAAATAGTTGTTATATCTTTTATGTTTGTTGTTTTTTTATTGTTGTACTATTATTTTATTTCCCCCCAATATTTTCTGTCTGCACTTGATTGAATCTGTTGGGGTTTACAGAGAGCCAACTGTATTTACCTCAAAATACAGCATTCTTCACTTTGACTGTATTTTGCACATTTTTCTTTAACTGATGTGGGGCTCATTTTTAAAAGATACATCCACAAAAAGCATCTAGTAGCATGATGAGAAAACAATAAACCTTGTATTGACACTGCATGCTCTTCCGTCACTAATTGCTCTTGCCATTCTGATTTACAGTTAATCATGTTTCTTTTGCTTCCATGTTTAACTTCTGCTTTAAAGAATTACAGTGTTTACTTATTAATACAGTAATATGTTTATATAAAGTAAAATTTCATTCTGATTTTTAGTGTGTCAGTAGTATAACTTTCTGAGGTTGGCCATTTTGCTTCCTTCCTTGGGGTACCATTTCATATGTTCTTGATTCTGACCTTTCTTTCAGTTCAGAGTGAGGAAATTCAACTCTTTGAGATAATTTTTAAATGTTTAAATTTATATATTTTTTCTTTTTTTAATTGAAATACGAATCTGATTTATGTTTTTTTCTTTTTTACAATCAGTTTCCAGAGGAAACAGAACTTGACCTTTTGTCAGTAACCATTGAAGGTCCCTCCCATTACTCATCAAACAGTGAAGGGTCATGTTCCGTGTTCAGTTCTCCCAAAACTCCAGGAGGCTTTTCAGCAAGCATGCCTTTCCAAAGTGAAGAGGGCCGACGGGATGACAGCTTATCTTCTACTAGTGAAGATTCTGAGAAAGATGAAAAAGATGAAGACCATGAGAGGGAAAGGTTTTATATTTACAGGAAACCCTCGTGAGTAACCTCATTTTAAGATCCTTAGGTAGTAGAAATGAGCATAAAATGTTACATATAACTCAACTTTTACAAAAAAACATTTTAAATGTGCCTCACGAGTAAGACTGAGTCTCATTAAAATAAAATTTAATAAAATATATCACATGGTTTATTAATGTGATATAGCTCCATATAGTATTTTTTTTAATTTAAATGGGTTTTTTTCAAGTCACCTAAGTGTAATTATCAAAAACAAAATGGAAATAAAGGTGTGGTTATGAGTAAATTGAAGGAGAGAGCTGTATTCCCATGGCATTAAAGATTGCAGCAAGGAGATCTGTAATAGTGTAGGCTAGTTAGAAAAGTAATAAAGGGAAGTGGTTAGCAATGGATGAAAGACTTCAGCAAATTCTTAGGAGAAAGAAATAAGATGAAATGGTGTTAATGAAATAAATGATGTATGTGAAACTTTGCTATGAATGTGCCCTCAAGAGGAGCTGCAAGGATCTTTGAAACTGCTCTTTTTAAACCAGCCTCAAGTGAGGCTGTGACAATAAGAGTAAGAGTTTCTAATAATGATAATAAATTGAGCTTTAGGGATTCTTTCTTCCCTTTCCTAGACTGAAGCTACTGACTCCTGAATCCCATAAGCTAAGCATATTTGGTTTTATTCCCTCATTTTTCTGGAGTACGTTCTCAAATAACTTTCTATGAAAAGTTGTTATTGCAGATCTACTTCATTTTTTGTGTATTCTAAAGTAGCTTTACTGTTGCATTTATTATTGGGTTGGGAACAGAATTCTAGTCTAATATTTATTTCTTCTCCTAGGTAAGATAAACTGCTCTATTATCTTCCAGCATTCAGCTGGTTATCTTTTTCAGTTCTGTGAATGTGACTTGGAATTTTTTTGGTATTTTATATCTGTTTTTACCTAGAAATTTTTAGAATCTTTTCATTGTATTTAATTTCATGGTAGTCCAGGTTTGAGTCTTTTCTAACAATTTTCTAGGTATTTTGGTATTTCTTAAAACATAATATAAATTTGATTATAGGAAATATTACTTTATAGTTGTGTGGATTAATTCTACCCTCTTTTGTCTTAATAGTAATCCTGTAAGTTGCACATTTGCCTTCCTGGACAGATGATCTGTATCTCTTTACTTTTTTGTTTTACGTTACCTTTTTAAAAAATATTTTTATTTTTTATTGAGATATAATTTACATTAATGTAACCATATTTTCCAGATGTACAATTTGATAAGTTCTTTACATACTTTATTTTGGTAAGATCACTTAGCATGAGATCTACTCTCTTAACACCTTTTTGTGTGTGCAATACAATATCGTTTAGTTGCAGGCACAATCTCTAGAACTTCTAATCTTGCATAACTGAAACTTTATATGATTGCTTAGCAACTCCCAACCTCTCCCTGACCCTTAGCCCCTGGCAACTACCGTTCTATTCTTTACTTCTGTAAGTTGGGTAATTTTAGATAATTCATGTAAGTGGAATCACGCAGTATTTGTCCTTCTTTCATGGCTTATTTCATGTAGCATAATGTCCTCAAGTTCATATATAATGTCACATAGTACAGCATTTCCTTCTTTTTTTTTAAGGCTGATAATATTCCATTGTATGTATGCACCACATTTGTTAATTCATTTATCTGTCAATGGATATTTTAGGTTGTTTCTACATCTTGGCTATTGTGAAAATGCTGCAGTAAACATGGGAGTGCTAATATCTCTTTGAGATCCCAATTTCAATTCTTTTGTATATTCAATTCTTCAGTATATAAACTATACCATATATGCTGGAAAATGAAATCTTTTCCAACATACATGGTATAGTTTATATACTCATATAGTTTATATAAACTATACCATATATGTGTGTGTGTGTGTGTATATATATATATAGTTTATATAGTTTATAATATATACTATATAGTATATATGGTTTATATACTGGTTATATAGTTTATATAAACTATACCATATGTGCTGGAAAATGAAATCTTTTCCAACATACATGGTATAGTTTATATACTGATAATCAGACTCCTTAAAAGTGTTGATTACATCTGTGTCCTCATCACCTAGCACATAGCCTGGCATATAATAGTTATTCAGTACATAGTAGCTGAATAGAATGTGACTCCATTAAACTCCCTCATGTGAATTTATAAAATAGTAAAATTTATTTACAGACTATTGCTCACTTAACAGGTTAGAAAGTAGTTTATTACAAGGAACTGTCATTTTACTATAACGTAATGATCAATTGTTCTTTCTGTAGACATACATCTCGTAAAAAAGCAACAGGCTTTGCTGCTGTTCATCAGCTATTTACAGAACGCTGGCCAACAACACCAGTCAATAGAAGTCTTAGTGGCACAGCTACAGAGAGAAATATTGACTTTGAACTTGATATACGGGTTGAAATTGATAGTGGAAAATGTGTACTCCACCCAACCACCCTTCTACAAGAACATGATGATATAAGTTTGAGAAGGTAAGAAATCGATTGAAAAAGGATACATGTAACTTTATTAGAAATACTATTCATATTTCACTGAATTATAACAAACTTCTCCATTCCAAAATGCAGATTTGAAGTGTAAATGTAATTATAGTTATAATGGTCAAGTGGTTATTTCTTACACAGTTTCTTATAAACAACTGTATAGTATTTTCTGGCAACTAGAAATCGATGTCTGATTGACAGCGTAGCATATTTTTTAATTAAAATAATTGTATCTTTGGAATTCTTTTAACACACATGAATTTGTCAGTGTCTCTCCCTGCACTGTGCATATTTCAGTTTTAAAGAACAACAAAATGCTCAGAAATACCTTGGTTATTGAGAGTTTTGGTGAGTTCATAAAGAAATAAGAAAGACTGGCAGATAGTTACACAGACTTCAGTAGACTGAAACTGCGTTCAGGATATAACTGCAGCTTTACTATTTGTTTACATCACTAAATGATGATATAAAGAGGATTAACATTATATTTTTTTCTTTAAATTTTGTTTTTCTTTTCTAATCTACATGAACTGTAAAAAAATAGTTATAATTGAGTGGATGGGTGGAGATGTAGATCTAAAAAGAATGTTGATGCTAACTGAAACCTGGTAATGGGAACATGGAAGATCATTAATGATACTATTCTTATTACTTTTTTATATGTTAAAAAATTTCCATAATAAAATATTTTTTCAATTGTCTGAGGCTTTTATAAAATAAGAGAAAATAAAAAGGTACTATAAACAATTAAAATCTCTTATAAATGTAGTGATGATAAAAAGAATTACTATTATTTTTGATTGAACCATAATAATCCATAATAAATTGCTAATATTTAGCTGTATTTTTACCTATATAAAGGGCAGTTTCATTTGGTTCAACCAAATACGTTCAAGTCAAAGTCATGGCCCTAGGAAAGAATAAAGGTGACTGCCCTGTATAGTTAAGGAACATACAACATTTACATCACTCATGCAAGGCATTTAACCAGTCTAGCTAGAGATGTTGTTGAACTTTACTTTTTTCAACTTCCTTAATGAAGGATTACATTCCATTTAGTGTAATGATAAAAGTTTGATTTTAAACAAACAAAAAGTGTCCTTTCTTAAAAAGATAAGAACATTTTTCTGTTCACAGGAGTTATGATCGAAGTTCTAGGAGCTTAGATCAAGATTCACCTTCAAAAAAGAAGAAGTTTCAAACTAATTATGCTTCTACCACCCATTTAATGACCGGAAAGAAAGTGCCATCATCTCTGCAGACAAAGCCTAGTGACTTAGAAACAACAGTATTTTACATTCCTGGAGTTGATGTAAAGGTAAAAACCTAATTGTCTAGGGTAAGGAATTAGATTATTGGTAGCAATGTTTATTTTCTATCATATATGTTCATCTTTTTCTCATTATATTAAGATGAGACTTAGTGACTCTTTTGTGTAATATACCCATATTCTTCTGGACAGAAGAACATCAAAACTGCAGGTTCCTATTTCATTTATATAGCATTTTCCATGAAAGTTTGATGGAAAGAAGTTTGGTTTTTTAATGAATTAATATTCATAACAAACTTCCTAAACCTTGCCTAGTGCAACTTCATTAAACAGCCATTTTTTAGATTCTAGAATTACAGAATCGTAGAGTATTCCATTGGAAATGACATTAAAGATTATCTGAAATGACCTTTTTATTTTTAAAAATGAATAAAAGCAAAGAAACTTGCCAGGATCACAAAGTTAACTTTTAAAAGTTAAAAGTCTTCTGACTTCCAGTGTTCTTTCTACCACATTTTTCTATACTTCTTGATTTTCTTTATCTTTATAATTTTGTTTCAATACAGTTGCATTACAATTCCAAGACACTAAAGACTGAATCACCTAATGCCTCCAGAGGATCTTCCTTGCCAAGAACACTCTCCAAAGAGTCCAAGCTGTATGGTATGAAAGATAGTGCAACATCTCCTCCTTCTCCTCCTTTACCTTGCACTGTCCAGAGCAAGACTAACACCTTACTTCCTCCCCAGCCCCCACCTATTCCCACAGGTATTTAAGGAGTATATACTCTATTTTTTGTCATTTTTAAAATTTTTAGTTATTACCTACTTGCTCTTTTGAGACTTTCAAATGCACACGTTTAAGAAAAAAAAAGGACACAGACTTGTCAATAATGACTATACAAAATTTGTATATGGAAGTGTGGGCCAACTATTTTTGGCTGCTTTTGAAATTGACATTAGAGTATACCAAATAGGTTAATTACTTAAATCTTTAGGTCTAGGCATTTAAAAAAAAAAAAAGAGTTTTATGTAACAAAAGAAGAGTTTTCATTCAAATTTGGGGGCTTATGATCAAATGCAAATATCAACCTTAACACATTTAAAAGAGAGTAGTACATTTGGCTTAACCACATTTATTACTTCTCTGTTGTATAACAGATTACCCAGAATTTAGTGCTTATAACCTCAAACACAGGTTCTGTTGATCAGAAATGCAGGCACAGTTTGGCTCAGTGGATCTAACTCATGTTCTTTTACAAGATTGCAGTCATGACATTGGCTAGGGCTAGAGACATCTGAATACTTGACTAGGGATGAAAAATCTGCCTCTAACATATCCCAGTCATATGACTCAGTAACTGGTACTTCAGTTTCTTCCCATGTGGGCTTCTCTACTGGGCCTCTTGAGTGTTCTCACGATATGGCAGTTGACTTCCCTCAAAAGAAATGATCCAAAAGATACCATGGATGAAGCTGCAATATATTTTATGGCTTAGCCTTTGAAGTCACATGCCATCACTGCCACAGCTTTTACTCATCACACAGGTCAGTATGGGAAGAAACTACATAAGGGCATGAATACTAGGAAGCAAGGATCCTTGAACATCATCTTGGAATCTTGTGCTACCATAGCACATTAATGATACCGTACATACATGGCAGGATTTCCAAAAAAAGGAGTATCAGACTAGACAAGAATTATTTGAAAAGGTTTTATTTAGGAGACAGAACTTGATATATAAACCTTTTAAAACAGTAATCATGCTGATAATGCCTAATACCACCTTTCAGTTAACAAGGCATGTCTATGTCCAATAAGTGGATGGCAGATATTAATCCATTTTATAAATGAGTTAAGGCTTATAGAAGTTGAATGTCTTTCCTAGATTTGCACAACTAATAAATGTTAAGAGTTGGAAACCTTAGCCAAAGCTAGCTAAGATGTTTTACTCATTCTCCTGAAGCAGAAATATTTAGTTAGGTAGAAGGAAAGACAAATGGCATCCCATATAGGGAAGCATTATAAATATGTACAAGCTAAACATAGGAAAGCCTGTTCTCTATATCTTCTTAAATGGACAGGACTAATGCTAATGAGAGGTTAAGCAAAAAATAAAGCTGAAAAAGTGGACCAAAACTTGTGACATGGAGCAAGTAGGAATAACCATCTTATTATATGTTATTAATCACCTTTGTATTCTAATGTATAATTCTTTTCAACCTGCTATTTTTATTTCTTGTAAGGCCTTAAATATAAGGTGCTTTACCTAATTAAACTTTAATTCAAATTTCTCACAAAGTTGTCTTATGTTAAATTGAAACTTTTTATAAAATCCATTAAATGGAAGTTATAAATGTTCTAGCAAAAGGAAAAGGAAGCGGAGGAGTAAAAACAGCCAAGTTATATGCCTGGGTAGCACTTCAGTCATTGCCAGAAGAAATGGTTATCAGTCCCTGCCTATTAGACTTTCTGGAAAAAGCTCTGGAAACTATCCCAATTACACCAATTGAAAGGAATTATACAGGTAAGCATCCTTCTTATATACCTCCCCATCACTTATATTTTGGGATCTTGTATATAAGGTTTTCTTAATGCTGCTATACATTATTACATATGTGCAATTATAAATAGTAAAGAATTATAAATTGTAAAAGAACTGAGAGATCATCTAATTGTCATTTACAAATGAAGAAACTAAGTCCTGGTGAGGTTACCTAACATTCTCATGGCCACAGCTAGTTAAGGACAAAATTAACATCCTTAGGTTCTACATCGTTAGGTTCTACATCGTTAGGTTCTGCATCCTTAGTTTGTCTCTGGGACTGGAATCTCCTTGAGGGCAAGGGTATAATCACTAGTATCTTGGTAAAGTGTTTGGTATAGCAGTAGGAAAATTCGAGTTTGGGGGAATGAGCAAGAGGTGTGAACAGGGAAAGAAGTACAGAATGAAGGGCTACAGAAGCAGATATTTCTGGGTGTTCATACCTCTCTTCTCACATAAACAATAAGGATCTTTTAATAAATAGTTTGCCTTTGACCTAATAATAAAACTTAACCAAATATTTTAAACAGCTGTCAGCTCACAAGATGAAGATATGGGACATTTTGAAATACCAGATCCTATGGAAGAGTCAACAACGTCACTAGTGTCATCTTCAACATCTGCTTATTCTTCCTTCCCTGTAGATGTTGTGGTTTATGTACGAGTTCAGGTGATAGACTTCATTTTTTTTCTTTTTGTTTTAAAGAAAAATGTTTTCCTTAAGTTTATTTAACATTTCAAATTATTACTATTTAAAAGTTTTCTTAATCTCAGGTTCATGAACCATTAGTATGTTTATGATGGATTGGAGGTTACCTGAACATCTGTAGTATATGTAACATTTTAAGTGTATACAGTCGCTCAAGTTACAAAGCCATTATGTTCTAAGTAACCCATCATAAACTAAATAGCTTAAGTCCATAATGGATTTAATACACCTAACTTACCAAACATTATTTAAGGTAAGCTTTCCTTAGACTAGCTTACCTTAAATGTGCTCAGAACACATTAGCCTTCAGTTGGGTAAAATCATCTAACACAAGCCTTTTTTATAATAAAATGTTGAGTATCTCATTAATTTATTGAATGTTGTACTGAAAACGAAATGCAGAATGGTTATGTGGTACTCAAAGTACAGTTTCTACTGAATGTGTATCATTTTCACACCATCATCAAGTAGAAAAATCCTAAATTGGAGATCATCTATATTCACTTTTCTACTAAAAAGTGTCATAGATCTTTGGGTTTTCAAAAATTGAATCTCATATTTCTGTGGCAAACAAATTGATAAGTTGATACCCTTTTTTAAATATTTTATGCCTTTATTTTGAGACCTTAATTTCTTGTCATTATAGTTCTTCTAGGCAGATATAAAGTGTAATTGAGATATAAAGTCACAGTAGTACCTTTGTTAAAACTTTTTCTAAGAGTTACCTAGTTTTTATTTAACATTTTATTCTAAAATTCAATGCTACCAGTAGGCCTTTGGGAGTATATGTTAGCATTTAATTAAATATGTTTATCAAGTTTTGATATTGAAAACTACTTGTATCAAAACTTCAGGGTTCAGTTGATCCTCAATTAAAATCTGATCATCAATCTTAAGAGTAAAAGAAACACTAATGGTCATCTGTTCCAAATATTTTCCATAATAGTAATGTGGCCAAAAGAGCTTCAGTCTTACATTCTAGAATTTTTAGCTAGTTTTTTCAAAGGTCTGATGGAAACACAATGAATGAGGGCTTGAGGGTTATAAAACCTTTGGGCTGGGTGCAGTGGCTCACACCTGTAAGCAGCACTTTGGGAGGCTGAGGCAGGTACACCACTTGAGCCCAGGAGTTTTAGCCCAGCCTGGGCAACATATGGAGACCCCATCTCTGCCACAAAAAAAAAAAAAAAAAAAAAAAAAAAAAAAAAACCTAACCAGGCATGGTGGTCCGCGTCTGTGGTCCTAGCTACTTGAGAGGCGGGGATGAGAAGATTGCTTGAGACTGGTAGGTCAAAAGCTGCAATGAGCCATAATTGTACCACTGCAGTCCAGCCTAGGCAACAGAGTGAGTCCCTTGTATACTTAGGAGATTGGCTTTAGGACTACCCCTGCCCTCCCCACCATGTATACCAAAATCCGCACATACTCAAGTCCTGCAGTCAGCCCTGAGGAATTACTAAAAAAGAAAAGAAACAGTCCTCTGTATATGTGGATACAGAATACTGTATTTTCGATCCATGTTTGGCTGAAAAACTTGATATATTAATTGGACTAGCACAGTTCAAACCTGTGGTGTTCAAGGATCAACTGTCATATTGCCCAGAGATGGCTCCTCAAATACTTAGCTTCTTAAAAATGGTAGCATTTTGTTTATACATTTTGATTTTTATATCATGCTTCTGTTTAAAAAAGCTAGGACAATAAACACAAAATCTTAAGTATCAAATGAGTAAACATGATCAATATATGTAGACTGAAATGAAAATTAAATGTAAGCTTTGAAATTCAGTTTTTTAACTTCCCTGTAGATACTGTGGTTCAAGTATGAGTTCAGGTGATATACTTCATTTCTTTCTGTTTTTTTTAATGTTTTTCTTAAGTTTATTTGAATATTTCAATATTATTTCCATTTAAAACTTTTCTTTTATCCAATTCCTAGAAATCTTTTGCTTTCTGTTATTTTTAGCCCTCACAGATCAAGTTTAGCTGTTTACCAGTATCAAGAGTAGAATGCATGCTAAAGCTGCCATCCCTGGACTTGGTGTTTTCTTCAAACCGAGGAGAACTGGAGACTTTAGGGACTACGTATCCTGCAGAGACTTTATCCCCTGGAGGTAATGCTACTCAGAGTGGAACAAAGACTTCTGCTAGCAAAACTGGAATACCAGGTATAGATAATGGTCTTTTATTCCTCTAGTACAAAACCAAATACTATTTTTAAATCAATATTTTAATAGTAATTAATATATATATTTTAAAACACATTTGGAAAAGGGGAATATTTGAGGATTATTTATAGAAAAAATCTATAGTAGACCAATGTGTTGAGTATATTTCATGTGTTACCTGAACTTGAGTACCCTTTTTTTTTTTAGCTGAATGGCAATGAAACAGCATTTTAAATTTGGCTTGAATGTACACACTAAAGCACTATGACATAAATACTGTATAATAATCCACACATTCAAGTGTTTTTGAATTTTTTTATATTAAGCTCTGTTTGACATTAAAGAGTAATCAGTGTTGCAAATAGAAAATAAGAAACATAGTGTTACCTTACAGGAATTTTTTTCTTATACTGACTGAAAACTGTATCAAGTAGCAGTAGCATATGTATTTTTAAATGGCAAATTTGGTTTTCTATGTGTTTCATAAGTTTTTAAAACATAATTGACTTCCTGAGATTATAGGTATTCCTCACTATGTTAATGCTGGGTACCATTGACTTCCTGAGATTATAGGTATTCCTCACTATGTTAATGCTGGGTACCATTTCTGCCCTAAAAATTGAATAGAGATCACACATGCAAATGGTAAATATTTTTATTGAATACCTCTAAAAAAGAGACTAGACTGAATGAAAACTGATAAGAAAACTGGAATATCATTAAAATAGTGGTTCTTAACCAGGAGCTATCTTGCTGGCAATTTTGACAGACAATTTTTATAGTTATTACTGAGAGGGTACAGCTGGCAGCTACTATGGAAGCCAGAGATGCTACTAAACATTCTATAGTATATATGACAACCCCCTCCACTGCCAAAGAATTATCCAGTTGAAAATGTCAATAATATCAAGGTTGAGAAGGCTTGCATTAAGAGGGATAAAAAAATAAAATCCTAAATTCTATTTTTGAGAGAAAACAGTGGAGGGGAAAATACTTTTCTGATTTGTAAGGAAATACAGCATAGGTTTTGAGTGCTATGTTTTAAGAGTCATCTTAGAGTGAAATCTTTATTCTAATAATTTCATCAAATATCAGTTGGAAAAATCATTACAGACTGGCTTGTGAGAAAGCATCCCAAAATTCTTCCAGTATTTACTTGTATTAGTGGGGAAATGGTTATAGGAATGTCATTTGTTTTGCTCTGTTGAAAGTTTTCACAAACAAAAAGGTTGATAGAAAGATTTTGCTAATCTGGTCACCCATTATCTACTACTAAGTTCCAAAATATTGCTGTTGGAGTGGTGTTGTCAACAAAATATTATAGTGGTAGTGCTGGTTTCTGATTATAAAAGTTAAACCCACTATTCATTATAGAAAATAGTACACTAAAGATGTACTGAAAGTAAGAATTATCTCGATCTATCATAGAGATAACCATTGTTATCTCTGGTAACACTACAGCATTTCTATAGTGATATAATCTTTTTCCAAAGCAAAAATTGAAATATGGCCTCTTCTGCTATGTAACTTTTTAAAATTTAAAATATCATAGTTATTTTCCTATATTATTAAATATTCATCTCTAAAATTAGTGGCTATATGATATTCCATCATTTTGATCATATACTTGAGATTCCTGGGTTATTTTGCTTTTAAAATAATACTAAAATCAACATCTTTGTATGTAAATATTTTTAAACAAATACATATTCTTAAGAGAAATTCTTAAAAGTAGAAATTTCTAGGTTAGGAAGTATGAACATTCTGAAAGTGTTTTGATACATTTGCCTTCTGGTAAGACTAAGATTTCTACACTCTCACCACAGTGTATATGGACACCAGTCCATTGTGTTCTTCCCAATACTGTTTTTAATTTTAGTCATTGTCAATGGGATGGTTTAAAATTGGATTTTTTTTTGTTTGTTTGTTTTTTGAGACGGAGTTTCGCTCTTGTTACCCAGGCTGGAGTGCAATGGCGCGATCTCGGCTCACCACAACCTCCGCCTCCTGGGTTCAAGCAGTTCTCCTGCCTCAGCCTCTGAGTAGCTGGGATTACAGGCACGTGCCACCATGCCCAGCTAATTTTTTGTATTTTTAGTAGAGACGGGGTTTCACCATGTTGACCAGGATGGTCTTGATCTCTTGATCTTGTGATCCACCCGCCCCGGCCTCCCAAAGTGCTGGGATTACAGGCTTGAGCCACCGTGCCCGGCCTTTAAAATTGGATTTTATTATTTTAATCTATACTCTATTACTTATTAGCTATTTGTTGGGAATGGTAAATATATGTCCATGTTCATTTCTCTTTTGGAATGTTAATGTTTTTCTTAATGACAAACTTGTCATAATGTCCTAAATTATTAGAACTTAATTTATTATAGCAGTATTGTGCACCATGCTAGGAATAAGTAGTGAAAGGAATATGAAATGTGAACCTTTTTTATGCCCAACTTTTATCATTCTTTAGAAAACAACAGAAATGAATAGCAATCCTCATTTTATCATTATAGAATATTCAAGGAATGATGATGAGAATATACAGGCTGTGACAATATCCATTCTTTCAAAGGATCTTTGTAGTCTGGGTCAGTGCTAGGGGATAAGAATAGTGAACTTAGGGCTGGGTGCGGTGGCTCACACCTGTAATCCCAGCACTTTGGGAGGCCGAGGCGGGTGGATCACGAGGTCAAGAGATCGAGACCATCCTGGTCAACATAGTAAAACCCCGTCTCACTAAAAATACAAAAAAAATTAGCTGGGCATGGTGGCATGTGCCTGTAATCCCAGCTACTCAGGAGGCTGAGGCAGGAGAATTGCCTGAACCCAGAAGGCGGAGGTTGTGGTGAGCCGAGATTGCGCCATTGCACTCCAGCCTGGGTAACAAGAGTGAAACTCCGTCTCAAAAAAAAGAATAGTGAACTTAGCTAATAGATATGGTCCATACTTACTAATGTAGAACCTAAACTGAATGTGGAGGAGCAAATAATAGCCCAGCAAACAAGCTTATTTTAAATGGAAGCATGAAGTGAGTATGAGTTAGCTAAACAGAGAGTTCAGGGAAGGAACACCGGGAGAGAATACAAAATTCAACAAGAAGAAACAGTTTGGCAACTCAGAATAACAAAAAGGAAGAAAAAAAAGCCATTATAAGCATGGAGACTTGCATAAGAAAGGTTTAGAGAGAAACTCGTGTGGGAAAGCCACTGAAAGGTTAGCAAGGGAGTGGATATGATTCATGTATATACTTTTAGAATACCAGTCCAGCTGCAGTGTAGCAGTTGATTCGAGTAGGACAAGGCAAGGAGAGACATTTCTGTAGTCCAGACAGAGTTAACGATTGCTTAAGCTAGGATGGCAGCAGTGGAAGGAAATGGACAGAGTTTATTTACCTGAGATCCTGAGATATAGAAATTATGAATGATAAATTGCATGACAGATAGGAGGAGGAAGGATGACAGGTTTTGGCTGAGCTATTTACATGGAAGTATCCCTTACTAGTAATCGGGAACACCAGAAGAAAAACAAATTCAAGGAAAAAGATCAAGAGTGCAGTTCAGTTTAAATGCCTGTGACCCATTTGAATAGGAGGTCAAGTAGGCAGTTGTAATATATAAATCCAAAAGAAGTCTGGTCTGGACATACATTTTGGAATCACCAACAAAATCATTTAATAATCTGTTCAAATGGTCTCGTATTTTTTATGTTTTTGGAATTTACATGTCCTCCCTAGTAAATGTTACCTACAAGGACACTTGGCTAACAGAGATTTTTTTTTTTTTTTTAACTTTCTGCATGTGCATACCTTGTTCTGTTTCCACTGTACTTACTGAAGTGTCAACTCCCAAGTATATGATACGGATTTTTTACAGTATGTTCTCCTCCCCCTTTGCTTGAGTCCAACTATTATGGGCCTCTTCCACTGCCTGCTTCTAGTAGTGAAGGAGAAAAGAAATAGGAAACCATGCAGTAGGCCAAACATATATATAAGTAACTGTTTTAAGGATAAACAGAGTTTTCAGCCCTTGTGTAAATTAATTGGAAAATACCTCTAAGTCCTTATTTTAGTTTTAAGGATTAAAATATATTGATCTGTTAATGTTTGAGTGTTTACATTTTATTCTGAGGTCATGTTTGGTTTTTAAGAACATATTATTGACTGACCTTTTTTTCTCATGGCTTTATTCATACTTTGAATTTCTTGTGTTCACTGTAGGTTCATCGGGATTAGGCAGCCCTCTTGGCCGAAGTCGACACAGTAGTAGTCAGTCAGATCTGACCACTTCCAGCAGCAGTTCATCTGGCCTGAGCTTCACTGCATGCATGTCTGACTTTTCCCTTTATGTATTTCATCCATATGGAGCAGGGAAACAAAAAACTGCTGTTTCTGGCCTTACAGCTGGATCAGGAGGATTAGGTATACTTTGCGTGTTTATTCTTTTTCAGATCTGTAGCATCTTTTCAAGCTTTCTTTTCATAAATCATAAGGGACATAGACAAGATTGGATACTTTTTATATTTTTCCTCTTTGATAATACCTATCTCAGCTTTACATAATATGTAGACATATACAATAATTATACAAGAATTCTAATATTGAGAATATTTTCTAAGCAATATACATAGCACAGCAATCTCCAATATTCAGATTATGGAATATCAGATTACCTATCTTATTGAAATGTTTAAATGTCTTAATAAATCACTGTCCATTTGTATAAAAAATTGTATAAAAAGTAAAATTTTAAATTGAATAGGTCACATTTGTTAACTTAAAAAGAGACTATTAAGTCAGTCATTTAGTGAAATTAAATTTCATTGGCACTTTGAAGTGAGACAAACCACTAAAATGCATAAGAGCTTATTATTAGTAACTATCTCTTGACTTATATTTAAACAAATGATGAAAATATATATTCCATGTCAATTCTAGCTTCTATTGTTGGAGAAGGGTTGTAAAAATCACCAATTATGTTTATGGGTTTGAACCTCTTAAATTGTTGTTAGGAATGCTAATACTCATTAGATCATTCTGCTTAAGTTTTTACCTCAAGTGATTTTAATTCATGCCCTATTACAGTGTATTAGATAATTTTCACTTAACTAGAAAGCTGTGTGCATTCATATATATATATAAATGTGGGGATTTGTGTTTGTTTGTTTTAAAGGGAATGTGGATGAGGAGCCCACTTCAGTCACTGGTCGAAAAGATTCACTCAGTATAAACCTTGAGTTTGTAAAAGTGAGTTTGTCACGGATCAGGCGTTCAGGAGGTGCCTCATTTTTTGAAAATCAGTCTGTAAGCAAGTCTGCAAGCAAAATGGACACGACTTTAATAAATATATCTGGTACTCAATTTTATAGTTTTTAAATTAAAATATTGTTTTCCAAAATTAAATAATGGCCTCTGTTTTAATAGTGTTTAAATATTAAGTCAATTAATGTTAAGCTTTTCAGTGATAAGTTGGGTTTAAAGGAGAGGAATGTCCAGCCTATGGTACTGTCTCAGTCCAAGTAATCAATGTTAGGAATATGATTTCTAGATAAATAGACCTATCCCCCAAGGGCCAAATATACCTAATTAAATCAATAAAAGTTAACTTCTTTTCTTTACTTCTTCTCAACGAATTGTTACAGTTTTGTTTTTTTCTAATTTTAAGTGCTTAAAACACTAAAACGGGATGAATGTTTAAAAATGTTTACTTGATGTCAGAAAACCTTGAATTGTTTGCATGTGTATTGCTGGTTTTAAAAACAGCTGTACAACTATGGGCAAATCACTCATTTACTTTACATTGTGATTTGAATATTTAAAATTAAATGCAAATAGAACGTTCTGAAGAATTCAGAATACTGAGTAAAAACTTTCATAATTATGAACCAAATAAATACGGTATGTTCACTTAACCCAGTATTCTGCAAATATATTAAGCCTACGTTTTAGAGTACACCTTTGTCAGAGATTGCTGGGTGATTGAGGGGAGCAGGCATGAATTCAACAAGGTCTTATGTGTAGACAAATAAATGAGTCCAGGATAATAAATCCTATAATGGAGCTTTATATAAAGAGGAGGAAACAATAAATTCTGTCTTGTATGAGAAATCAGAAAAGGCTTGACATGGGAAATGTTATTTGGTGAAGATTCTGAAAAATGAATAGGAATATTCTTGGAGGTAGCAGCATGGTATTCAGTGGCACAGAAGCATCAATATGCTTCTAGATCATAGTTTGATTTGCTGTGGCTGAAGCATAGGGTATAAGTGAACATTTAATTGATCGTACAAAGTGGATGGAGCTAGAAATAGGCTAGAGGTAATGTTGATAAAATAGGACCCGATTATAGAGGGACTCATCATATGCTGAAGAATTGGGTTCCGACCTTTTAGGCAGTGAGAAGCCATTAGAGGTTAAGAAACAGGGTGATACTTCAGAATATGTTTTAGAAAGAGAGTTGATGGTAGCATGAAAGATAGGAAAGAAAGATGCTTGAGGAGACTGTTGAAATAGACCGTGCAGTAGTAGATGAAAGTCTAAACTGGCAGTAAAAAGAGAAAGGGGAATGAGGAGTGGGTTTAAGAGAGATATAAGAGAATCCATAAGCTTGAGTACAAGTTGTATTAGGGGCAGCAGAGGAGACAATGTCTCAAACTTTTAGCTTAGATGACTGAAGGAGCAGTGAAGCCATTAACGTAGAAAATAAGGAAATGTCTATAGGACATTTAGGTGGAAGGTTCTGGTAGACAGTTGACTTAGGGACTATGGCTATGTAGGTATGGGCTCAGACAAAAACAGAAATTTTAGCTTTGGAAGACATTAGCTTGTAAACCCTATAGAAACTATGGTAGAAGAACAGAAGAGCATGTACAACAGCAGCAGCAGAATGCTCCAGAGCAGAACTCTGGAAAAAGGCCATCAGAATGTTTTTTGTCGAAAGTCACTGCTATTTGTCTGATAGGAAAATAGTAGTCCCTGCCCCACAGCTATTTGGTTTACACTTCCTTTTGAGAAAATTTGTATACCAGCTCATCCTGATGATTTTCTGTCATAGAGAAGACTGCTGTGTTAAAATTGAAAGCTGGCTATCATACTAATCTTTAGAACTTACCTGAGGATTTCATGATAAAGTGATAATAGAATTCCAACTTGCCATCACCTCAAAAAAGGAAAATGGTATTAACAGTGTTAGAATGTGCTGTTTTTGTAATGTGTGGAAGAATATATCACTTACTAATCATAATATGTAACTTAAACATAATTCAGCTGTATAATAACCCTGTCTTATATCTATCATTGTGAAACACTAAGGGTTTTAAAAATCTGTACTAACGAATGTTATTTATGTATCAGCTGTTTGTGATATAGGGTCTGCCTCCTTTAAATACGATATGCGCCGACTCAGTGAAATTCTGGCATTTCCAAGAGCATGGTATAGGAGAAGTATTGCAAGACGTCTATTCCTCGGAGACCAAACTATAAATTTGCCAAGTAAGCTTGTTATGTAATTTTAATTTTGGTTACAGTAGCAGCAAGACCTAATTGATAACACAAACTTGATCTACTTGGTAGGATGTACCATGTGATACATTCAGTCATTCCAGAATGTCCACTGGGCACCTCTAATATGCCAACCACAGGGGATAGACATTAGCACTCAGGATATATCAGAGAACCAAAGAGACAAAAGTCTTGCGTTCTTTGAGATTACATTCCAGCTGATTTTTTATTCTGTAACTGTACTAACAAATTAGTAAACTTGTAAATTAGTAACATTGTTAGTACATTTATTCTATAATGATTACTCTCTAATCCTTTTAAATATCCAAGTTAATTATAGTTAGTTAAGTATGGGAAACAGAAGACATTGGGAACATGTTACTATCTTGCCTGCAGTTGTCTGCTAGATTTAGATATTGTTGTAGGTTAACGAAATCAAGAGATTTTTGGAAGTTAAAAGTAGGGTCAGTTACATACAGAGGCAAATATGAGAAACTCTAGGTCTTAGTGTATTTTCTTACCTGTAAACTGGGACCAGAGCTCCTGTTTTGCATTTTTCATGGAGTTTAAACAAAATACTGGAATGTTCTTTGCAAACTGTACATTGCTGTACAGCTGCTAAACAGAGAACTAGAAGGAATACATAATGTGATTAGAAATGGATGGGTGAAATTATTTTATAACATAAGGATTTTACCCTGTTAATTTGGATTTTTTGTTTTGTTTTCTACTAGCATCTGGCCCAGGGACACCTGACTCCATTGAAGGGGTAAGCCAACACCTTTCCCCTGAATCATCAAGAAAAGCTTACTGCAAGACCTGGGAGCAGCCGAGTCAGTCAGCCTCTTTCACCCACATGCCTCAGTCACCTAATGTGTTCAACGAGCATATGACAAACAGCACCATGTCACCAGGGACAGTAGGACAAAGCCTAAAATCCCCAGCTTCCATAAGATCAAGGAGTGTATCTGATTCTTCAGTTCCTCGAAGAGGTAACACTGCTCTTTTTGTTATCAGTAGCCCTCCAGTGATCTCAAGATAAAATTTTAGTTACTCTCAGATTTCAGCCCTAAGTATAGAAAAATCTACTCTTGAGGTTTTTATGATACGTTTTAAAAAAGAAAAAAAAATCCCCCAAAACAACAAAACAAACATTTCAAAGTATTGCCAACAACACACCTAGATGGCCAGTAGATAAGGGGAGAGGAATTAGTATATTGTTAGTGTGTTCCATATGGCCTTGGCCTTGTACTTGTGCCTGATTGTATAAAAACGATGTAGTTCTTATCAAAAGATTAAAATAATAATGCAGGATGCAAGATACATGCTAAGTTCGTAAGAACATAAAAGACAGGAACCCCAACCGGCGTCTGCATTTCAGAACTATTTCTGCCTTTGAGTCCTCTATGTGGCAACAGTACCTTATGATTTTCTTCTTACTTAAACAAAATCCTGCCGGGCATGGTGATGTGTGCCTGCAGCCCCAACTACTCAGGAGGCTGAGGTGGGTTGTAGTGTGCTATGCTGATTGGGTGTCCAAACTAAGTTCAGCATCAATATGGTGACTTCCCGGGAGCGGGTGACTACCAGGTTGCCTAAGGAAGGGCGAACTGGCCCAAGTTGGAAATGGAGCAAGTCAAAACTCCTGTGCTGATCAGTGGTGGGATTGCGCCTGTGAATAGCCCCTGCACTCCAGCCTGGGCAACACAGCAGGACCACATCTCTAAAAAAAAAAAGAACAAAAAAATCCTTGGGTGATGCATGGTCTGTGCTGCTATATCCCCTGCACACAAGAATTTCCTTATATAAAATGGGGGTCATACATAATTTTATGAGCTTTCAAGAGGTAAGGCTGCCAGCACTTACTAAACATCTAGTAAATGGTAACTATTATTATAGAGGCAATATTAACTATTAAACAACAGATTCTAATACAAGAATATTATATTTTACTTTTTGGATTATACTGATAAGAATAGTTTTTGATTTGTAACTAGCTTGGTATTTATGTAAATCAACATGTATTTGATTTTTCTGTTTTTAGATTCACTTTCAAAAACATCAACTCCTTTTAACAAATCAAACAAAGCAGCAAGCCAACAAGGGACCCCATGGGAAACACTAGTCGTGTTTGCTATCAACTTGAAGCAATTAAACGTTCAAATGAATATGAGTAATGTAATGGGAAATACAACGTAAGCTATTCAGATACAAAGGAAATGTTTTTAATCATTTTTGTAATTTTTCTTCTACTGTAAAGATATTCAGAACCTTTTTTGAATGCTGAAATATTTGAAAAAGATAGTTGATTAAAGATATGTTTTATCTTGAAAATGGCTTAATTGTAAGGATTCTGCAATATAAAATAGCATGAAATATATGTTCTATAAAAAGGGAATCAATTACAAGGAGAATAGGCTAATTTTCCGGCTAGGAGTAAAGTTTCATTATCAATGTTAATTCAAGTATTTACCACACAGTTTTTATAAAAAGTATGTTGTCTGTCAAACTTGACTGTCAAACTTGACCTTTTAAATAATCTGATTTAACTCCTTTTGAATTTAAATCCTGTTGTAATTCATGACACTGGAAGCTGTATATCTAATTAATAACTTTTTTTCCTTTAGTTGGACAACTAGTGGTTTGAAGAGCCAGGGCCGTCTGTCAGTAGGAAGTAATCGTGATCGAGAAATTAGCATGTCTGTTGGTCTGGGAAGATCACAATTAGATTCTAAAGGAGGAGTAGTTGGAGGGACCATAGATGTCAATGCTTTGGAGATGGTTGGTATGTTGAAATTTTACAACTGATCTAACATATCTTTAAAATATATATATTACTTTGGAAATTGATTCTGAATGAGTTTTTCCCATGAACATTTCTGTGAAAGTTAATTATTGTTTCTGTTCTAGCACACATTTCCGAACATCCAAATCAGCAGCCCAGTCACAAAATTCAGATTACTATGGGTTCTACTGAAGCTCGTGTTGATTACATGGGCTCAAGTATCCTCATGGGCATCTTCAGTAATGCTGATCTTAAGCTTCAGGATGAATGGAAAGTAAACTTGTATAATACATTGGATTCAAGCATAACTGATAAAAGGTATTTATTAAGGATTACTTTTTGGACACTTTACATGACTACTGTCAACATGTTTTCTACCATCTAGTGAGAAAACAGCAGTTTTTCCTACAAAATTATTATTATACAATTAATACAAATTAAAAGCTAGGGGGAAGAAAATGTTTCTTGTATTTTTTGAGTATCTTCTGTAAGACATATGACAAACATTCTGTTTTATATTCTAGTGAGATTTTCGTCCATGGAGATTTGAAGTGGGATATTTTCCAAGTAATGATATCAAGATCAACCACACCAGATCTGATAAAAATAGGAATGAAGCTCCAGGAATTTTTCACACAACAATTTGATACCAGCAAACGAGCGCTGTCTACTTGGGGACCAGTTCCTTATCTTCCACCAAAGACAATGACTAGCAACCTAGAAAAAAGTTCACAAGAACAATGTAAGAATTAGAATTAAGCTTTTATATATACTGTATCTTTCACTAAATATGTTACATTCTTAATTAAAAATAATAATCTATATGCCCTTCTTACACAATAGCCCACAGGCTTTTTTTTTTTTTTTTTCTTTTTGAGACAGAGTCTCACTGTGTCGCCAGGCACCAGGCTGGAGTGCAGTGGCACAATCTCGGCTCACTGCAACCTCCACTTCCCAGGTTCAAGTAGTTCTCCTGCCTCAGCCTCCCGAGTAGCTGGGACTACAGATGCACACCACCACGCCCAGCTAATTTTTGTATTTTTTGGTAGTGACGGGGTTTCAACATGGTCTCGATCTCTTGACCTTGTGAACCACTCGCCTCAGCCTCCCAGAGTGCTGGGATTACAGCCGTGAGCCACTGCACCCGGCTGCCCACAGGCTCTTTATCCCACTCAGTTAGCAAAGGACCAGATTTTCTACCTGCCAGTGGAATTAGAGGTCATCATTTAGGAAGTTATCATGTATCCCTTCCCCTGCTGCAGTGCATCTGCATCCATACCCACTCCATGCTCTGGAATACTGTTTATGACAATACTATGTTCTGGTTTAGAATGTCTGTGGAGTCAGAATATCTGAATTTGGATCTATTAGATGAGTGATAGTAAGATCATCCTTATTTTTACTTAGTAATTCAATTGCCAAATGTTTATTAAGCTACAACCATGTACTTTAGCACCATTCTAGGCACAGGAAATCTAGTGGTGGACAGAATTACTACCCTCTTGAAGCTTAAACTATAATGGGAGAGAAAGACCATAATAAATTTACTAACTAAATATATAAGATAATTTCAGTAAGAGAGAAGTCCTAAGCAAAAGAACAAGAACAGAGGAAGAATATAGAGAATGATTAAATGTAAGGATAGCTATTTTAGAAAAGGTGATCATTTAGGCCTTTTCTGAAGTGACATTTTAATGGAAATGTGAATGAAAGAATGAGGCTAAGATGAGGGAGAAGAGAGTTCCAGGCATAGGAGGATACTTAGTCCAAAGTTCCCATAGTAGGAACAGACTTGGCTTAAGGATCATTAAGGTTGCCACCGTGGCTGGAACAGACATGAGCAAGGACAAAAACGCTGAACGTGAATTCACAGAGGTACACCACAGATAAGATTTTTAATATGATGGTTAGCTATTAGAGAGTTTTAAACAGATTTGATATCCGATTTACCTTTTTAAAAAATACTCCCTTTTTGAACAGTAAGAACACATGGACACGGAGAGGAACATCACAAACTGGGGCATGTAGCGGGAAGGGATAGCATTAGGAGAAATACCTAATGTAGATGATGGGTTGATAGGTGCAGCAAACCACCATGGCACATGTTTACCTGTGTAACAAACCTGCATGTTCTGCACCTGTACCCTAGAACTTAAAGTATAATTTAAAAAAACAAACAAACAAACAAACTCCCTTTTAAAGCTCATTCTGGCTACTCTGAAGAACAGACTATAGGTAGTTAAGAATGGAAGGAAACAATTGCAATAGTTACCATTACCATTGTTACATACACAGTTACATCATTATTGTAAGGAAGCCACTGCAACACTCCAGACAAGAAATGGTGGCTTTCACTAGGATGACAGAGGTGTAAGTAGTGAGAAGCAGTCAGAATGAGGAGAGCTTTTTAATAACTCTGTTATCACAGAAGCAATGCATGTACATTGAAAATAAAAAACAGAAAATACAATAGAAGCAAAAAATCATCACATTCCACTCAGAAATCACTGTAAACACCTTAAAGCATATACTTCCAGATATTTTTCTATGTATCTATATATATGTGTATATTTTATGAAAATATCAAAACCCATACCATTTTGTATGTCATCTCCAACTTTGCATTTTGCTAATTACTTACCTCCTTTAGCTTTCAAAACACATTCAGATTTCTATGATTGACCTAAAAATGTCCTCTATAATGGGTTTGTCCAAAGCAGTTTATCCAATCCAAGATCACAGGTTAAATACGGTTACGTTCCTTTACCTTCTTTTAATTTAGCATATTTTATTTTTTGTATGAACTGACTTGTTGAGGAGATGTAGCCAACTGTCCTAAGGAATGCCCTACCTTCTAGATCTTTTTCAGTTACCTCCTTGTGGTATCCTTTATCTTTTTCCTCTAGTCCATGTATTTCCTTAAAACTAGAATTTATATTAGGCATATACAAATTGAACCATCTTCTGCAAAATGCCTGGCCTGGATTCTTCAAAAAAAAAAAAAAAAACTCCTTGTCACAAAAAACAAACATAAAGGCTTAGAGAACTTTTTTAAGGAAAACATGCCAGCCAAATACAATTCATGGTCTTTGCTTTGGATCATGGGTGAGAGGTATGAAAAACAGATCATTGGAATAAATGGAAAGTATACCTTGCATGTTTGATTAGTGCTTCTCAAACTTTAATATGCATCAGAAACCCCTGGAGATGTTATTAAAATACAGATTTTGATTTAGTAGGTATAGGTAGACTTAAGAGTCTGCATTTCTAACAAGCTCCCAGGTGATGCTGATTCTGCTGGCCCTCTGACCTCACTTTGAGTAGCAAAGAAATAGAAGAGTTAAAAAGCAGTACTTGAAATAAGGAGGTCTGCATTTGATCTCTAGGTTTCCCAGTTACTGGTTCACTTAACCTCTTTGTTCTGCTTCTTCACTTGAAGTCAGTTAAGATGATTTATGTAGTTTACAGTTATTATGAGAATTACACAAAATGTTTTGCAAGTACTTTTAACTCATTAAGAATTACAGATATATTAGGAGGTTTTGGAGGGGGTTGTTTGTGTTTGTTTTAGACAGGTTCTCACTCTATCACCCAGGCTAGAGTCCCGTGGCACAATCTCAGCTCACTGCAACCTCCGTCTCCTGGGTTCAAGCAATTCTCCTGCCTCAGCCTCCCAAATAGCTGGGACTACAAGCATGTACCACTGTGCCTGGCTAAATTTTATATTTTTAGTAGAGATGGGGTTTCACAATGTAGACCAGGCTGGTCTCGAACTCCTGATCTCAAGTGATCCACCCGGTTCAGCATCCAAAGTGCTGGGATTACAGGTGTGAGCCACTACACCCAGCCTCAGACATACTAGTTTTAATTATTATTAGCAAGTGACTACTTTCTTTAGCTATCCTCATGCGACCTCTTTTCCTAGAATGTCTTTATTAGCTACTGCTTAATATTAAACAGGCACTGGACACTGTTTTCATCCCTTTCCTGAGATTGTAGAAAGTTGCCACGTGCTGCCTTACTCTATCCTATTCGAGGGTTCTCATTAGGCACTTCAGGATATGTGTTTTTTTGTTTTCTTGCAGTGCTTGATGCAGCACATCATCGACACTGGCCTGGAGTACTGAAGGTGGTATCTGGATGCCACATATCCTTATTTCAGATTCCATTACCAGAAGATGGAATGCAATTTGGAGGATCAATGAGTTTACATGGAAATCATATGACACTGGCATGTTTTCATGGTCCAAACTTCCGTTCAAAATCTTGGGCTCTTTTTCATTTAGAGGAACCAAATATTGCTTTTTGGACTGAAGCTCAGAAAATCTGGGAAGATGGTAAACTGACACATTTCCAGCTTTTACTTTCTCCTTTCTGTTATGACTGTAAATGACAATATTTCTGAAGTCCATCTCTATTTGTTCTCATGTATCTGACATGTTAAGGAGTTCACTGCCAATGAGTCAATATTTATAATGTCTGGAACACGTTAATTTCTGAACCTGCCATCTTAAAAGTTGCTGCTGCTGTGGCTAAACATAGTCATGGTAATAGTTACTGTAATCTTGTAAAAAAAAAAAAAAAAAAGAAGTGAAGGCAACATAGTGGTAGTGTGAGGAAATTATTTGCCAGTCAAAACTGTTCTATCAAATATATAGACAAGGATGTGCTTTTACCTCCACAGTGATAAACCCGTTTACTTTGAGCTTTACTTTTCTACTTGGTGGTTTCTAAATTATGAGGGAAAAAATGTCTGATGCTCTTCATCTTACTACGGACAAATCCAATTACCACTAATAGAAGAAATATTTGTTAATTATTTGTTTTTTGTCCTCCTAGCCTTCCTATATATGACAAATGAATATATGCCTCTGAGGCCACAATTATCATCTTGAATCTAAATATAATTATTTCAAAAAAATTTTTATTTTGTTGTAGGCTCCAGTGATCATTCTACATATATCGTACAAACACTGGATTTTCATCTGGGTCATAACACCATGGTTACCAAACCATGTGGTGCTTTGGAAAGTCCTATGGCAACAATAACCAAGATAACAAGGCGCCGCCATGAAAACCCACCCCATGGAGTAGCAAGTGTGAAAGAATGGTTCAATTATGTTACAGCCACAAGGAATGAAGGTTACAATTTTGAGTCTTTCAAGAGATTTATTTTGATATTTCCATTTTGGGTTCTGTTGACTGTGTTTAGAATTTAAGTAGGATGGTGTTTTCATTTCCTTAAACAATTTTCATTTTAATCTTGCTGGTTGACACACGTCATAACTGTTTAATACCGTCCTGGTAATGCAGCATCTCATGAACTCAAATCATTTTAGATGTAACTGAAAACATTCAAAATAAGATTCTTTAAATAAAATTAAAGTTTACTATATTGAGAAACATTTTAGAAAGTTTTGGGAAATCATCCCAGAAAAATATTTTTGTAGTATTGCTAAAAAATGGAGACTGGGCCAGGCGTGGTGGCTCACGCTTGTAATCCAAGCACTCTGGGAGGCCAAGGCGGGTGGATCACGAGGTTAAGAAATCGAGACCATCCTGGCCAACATGGTGAAACATTGTCTCTACTAAAAATACAAAAATTAGTTGGGCATGGTGGCATGCGCTTGTGGTCCCAGCTACTCGGGGGCTGAGGTGGAAGAATGGCTTGAACCCAGGAGGCGGAAGTTGCTGTGAGCCGAGATTGCACCACTGCACTTCAGCCTGGTGACAGAGCAAGACTCCATCTCAAAAAAAAAAAAAAAAAAAAAATGGAGACCTAAAAATTTCTTAAAGGAGAATAAGAGAGTGTATCAGAAGATTATATCAGTATTGACTGTTTAACCTTTCAAATAGGAATTTGGGGGAAGAGGGATTTTTATGGCTGGAGTGTTCTAAAGTGTCTATTAGCATAATGAAATGTTGTCTGAAGAAAAATACTAATTGTTATAATTCTAAGATCTACAAAAGATCTTTATAAAACTAAGATCTATATTTAATCATAGCATATATGTTGGGGAAAATCAGTACTTTCAACTGACTTCAAGATCAGGATCCTATTTAATTTCAAATTCTGTAAGAGTGAAGTCTTCCATCTATGGAGACCTTTGGGCTTAGTGAAATTCTAACTTCAGACATGAATTCAGCTAAGAATAATATTCATTTTAAAATCCCAGAAACCAAAACTAGAATGTATTGGGTTTATACAAATACCATTATAAAGCTTTGGTCTTGACAACAGTGATATACAGATATCAATATCGATATACTACATACATATATATGTGATTTTTTCCAATTTTTGAAATAACAGTTCTGTATATTATAGTTGTCTTGAAAGCTATATAGGCTTGTCAATGCCTATTGTTTTAATAATTTGACTCTGTCTTTATCATTATGCACGTAGAGCTAAATCTGCTTCGTAATGTTGATGCTAACAACACTGAGAATAGCACGACTGTGAAGAATTCTAGTTTGTTGAGTGGATTCAGAGGAGGTTCTAGCTACAACCATGAAACAGAGACTATCTTTGCATTACCAAGGATGCAGCTTGACTTTAAATCCATTCATGTTCAAGAACCACAAGAACCTTCATTACAGGGTATGTAGAAAAACAATTTAAAGTTAATAAAATTCTAAAGAAACTTCAAACTACTGCTGTCTTCCCATGGATTATTTTTGATAATTTCATTAATATCTAATGAAACTGATTTTCTAGGCAAAATTGATTTCTTTTCTTACCAGCTATATGATCTCTGGAAAATTATCTGACCAACTTATACCTCTCTCTCCTCAGTAAAATGAAGAATAACTGGACTTCATTTATAGGACTACTATGAGGAATTAATGGCATATATAGGTTGAGCATCCCAATCCAAAAATCTGAAATGCCCTAAAATTCAAAACATTTTGAACACTAATATGACACACATAGACCTATATAAATCCTTAGAAGATTACTCATTTTATTAAATCTTTTACCATATTATTGCAGATGCCAACCTGAAGCCAAAAGTAGAATGTAGTGTGGTGACAGAATTCACTGACCACATTTGTGTGACAATGGATGCTGAGCTCATCATGTTTCTTCATGATTTAGTGTCAGCTTATCTTAAAGAAAAAGAAAAAGGTGGGTGGAATATTCTTTTCTATCAAGCTGCAGCAATGGCAACTATCAATGCCATTTACATTGATTTTTACAGTCTAGTGAGAAAATGAGTGGAATATATATCTCCTTATATGAATTGAAGATACCAGTAAATAGCGCTAGTAAGACTATCACAGACTTTCTGAATACTTGCTATACATACAGCACCAATGGTGTTTTATACTTTACAAAGTGTTTCTGTATACATTATCTTATGTACATTTTCAGCTAGACCTTATAGGAGATTCTTGAAAAATAGAAAAATGTGAGGAAATACTGCAAATCAAAGTGAAATGACTAAAGAAACAACTACATAATAAAGAAGCATGAAATTACTTACCAAATTGTGAAAACTGAATTAAGATGATTCATGTTTAGAATGCAGAGAACATTTTCTTTTTAATAGATAAGTTATTTAGATCTCTGTGGTGGTATTTTGTGTTCATGAGCTTGATAACATTGGTTTACTCACTAGTAACTTAAATGTTTACCCATTAAGAAATGTATGGCGGGGGGTGTGGCTCACATCTGTAATACTAGCACTTTGGGACGCTGAAGAAGATGGACTGGTTGAGCCCAGGGGTTTGAGACCAGCCTGGGAAACAAAGTGAGACCCCATTCCTACAAAAGATGCAAAAATTAGCCAGATGTGGTGGCACATACCTGTTGTCCCCACCTGCTTGGGAGGCTGCGAAGTGGGAAGATCACTTGAGCCTGGGAGGTTAAGACTACAGTGAGCCGTGAGCCATAATCACACCACTGCACTCCAGCCTGGGTGACAGAATGAGATCCTGTATCAAAAAGAAAAGAAAAATGTATGACAACCCTAATATCTAGATTTAGCTAATATATTATAGTACTCTGTAAATGTTTAAAAGAATGGGAGAGTTTGAAATGTAATGATTTAGAATGCTTACAAAACATACAGATATTTATTCATTCAATAAATATTTATTGCACCGTTATGAATATACAATGGTAAAATCACAGATGTTTCTTAATAAATAGCTTGGTATAATGTAATTTGTTCAGGTCACACTATAATACTGTTTCATTTTCTTCATGTGTTAAAAACATAAAATTTATATTTTAAAAATAGATTTATCAAAAGACTATGTTGAAAGAGTGCAAAGGTAGCACAGCATAGACTGAAATGCTCTTTTATTAATATTCAATCGAGATGTGCCCAAAATTCAGTGAGAGAGTAAAATCAATGATGATGTCTGGGAGAAATCTGTATTACCTCAGTAGAAACTTCAGGTAAAATGTAGAAACTTCAGATAAAATGACAAACTATGATAGGCAATCTTATATATAAGTAGATAAAATCTTCACATACAGCCCCAACAGATAACAGTCACTGGTAATCCTTTTGTTTTTGTGCTTTAATATTTAAACTTAACGTAGAGAAAAACAGATTTAACATAAACCTGTAAAGTTCAGAATTATTTTCTAGTCTACCTAAATTTGAAAACCTGGCAAATTTGTTTCTCTCAGGTATATTGTGAAACATTTGTCATTTTTTGAAATACTGTGTTGGTCTTGGTTTGCCACAAGCTATGTGTAATTCTAAAAAACAACAGAAAGACCGTTTATTAAATATAAACTGTTAAAAAACATTTCAATAGGAAAAGGGGGTGGATTTACAATAAAGTATATCTGTGAGGATTTCAATTATAAATAAAGTTATTACAAATAACAAGCAATTCATTTTGGCTAAAATACTCAAAACATACCTGAGAAAATTCTTAACAGCATGTCAGACTACACCAGAATCAACATTTTTAAAGAATATCAAAATAAATTGTAGCACTGTAACAACAGCACCAATAGTGAACAAAAACCCACCAACTGAGCAGGCCTTAACTGAAGGGGGCATCTGTGTTCTTACATAGTGGGTTACTACAGCTTTATTTTGAGGCTCATTCCCAATCAAGTTATAACCAGAGCTATATAACACATATCCTAATACCTAATTAATTATTTTATGTCCCGTTTGTGTATTGTATCTAATGCCCTAAGAGGAAAGCTGTATTCATCAAATAAGATCATATGAAAGTATTAATGGCAAAAATTGCAATTACTTTTGCACCACCCTAATACCTATGTCTGATTCCATTTTATATTTATTTATTACAGCCAATTAAAAGACTGAAAAGTCTGCCTACATAAAAATCTCTTTAGTACCACTGTTCAAATATATATACATCTATCCACTAACATAAAAAAACCATTGATTTACACAGCTTAAATAAATGAATGGTATGGTCTGTGAATTGTATCTCAAAGCTATTTTTAAAAACACCACCTATAGCTATCCTTTAGGAAACCTACAACTATCAATTTCAGTGCCATATGCTTGCTATATCAAATCAATGATCTCAGCATTTTTATCATTGATGTTGACATTATCTCCAAGAAATATCACTAATTGACACTTATTTATGGCTTATTTAAAAATATTTTTAAGAAATGCAGTTAAATGAGTCCTTGGCCAGGTCACAGATACAATGAGAGATGGAACCAATTCTTCTGTTCTTATGGTGATTTAAGATAAATGTATAATACTAATCTATACATACACATATACATATATAATACTGATCTTTTCCTTATAGCCATTTTTCCACCTCGGATTTTATCTACTCGACCAGGACAGAAAAGTCCAATTATTATACATGATGACAATTCCTCTGATAAAGATAGAGAAGACAGCATCACTTATACTACTGTGGACTGGAGAGATTTTATGTGCAATACATGGCATCTAGAACCTACTCTCAGGTAAGTAATGAGTATATGCATTTTACCCATATGCTAAGGGATAAAATGAGAAAAAGTTATGAATAATGTAAGTTACATATGATTATCAAAAAATATATTCAGAAGTTAGTCCCTTGTAACATCCATAGCTTCTGTGTGCTAGCTTTACTGTTTCTTTCTACTTTTGTGTCTCTAGGTAAGGTGAATGATGTACAAACACTGAGAGCAGCTCAGCACCAATGAGCTGTCCAATGGGTGACATTCTGTCAGTCACTAAAATATAAGAATACTTATCCTTCCCCTGTTGCCCTTAATTTTTCACCTTCTCTCCAAGCTGTTATTTTCAGGGTTTGAGGTAGCTACTGTACATTGTTTTGTTACTTAGTATGGCAAGATGTAGAAGTCATATTTAATCTTTAAGGAGGTGCTTTAGTTTCTCGCTGGATATGTCCTAACACTGTAACAAAACCTGCAGTGTCACAGTACCCTTCTGTTTGCATACCAAGCAATATAAAACCATGCCTGAAATCTCGAATGCCCAAAATCTCAAATTTAACAAACTATCAGATTAAGGTTCCCTTACTGAATCATATTCTACCACAATCATTATCCCAATTAAATCACTATCCCAAAGTTTCAAAGGTATTTTTTTTAGTTTCAGTTATAATAATTTCTATATCTAGTGATACTTACTTTTTGTGTCCTTGTTTGTGATTAACACTAACAGCCTTCTGTTTTTCTCCATTCCTGTCATCTCTTTGTTAATCCTGTTGTAACTGTCTGAATCCTGAAATAACAGTTTAAAAAAAAAAATCCATTACATCCCAGGACAACATTCTGCAAGATGATACACATTTTATTTAGATAAGGTTATTATTCAGACATATTTATGAATTCAAAAATAAAACCTCCATTATGCAGTGAGAACTCTTGTATAGGCAGAAAGTAGTGACTTTGTGTGTTAATAAGTAATTGATATGCCGTAAAATTCGTTTTAACTAAATAAGCAAAACACTTTGGTCCTAATAGTGCATATACCCATGAGAAATATTAAGTGTTAAAATACTGCAGAGGTCCTAATGCAGAAAACTATTTATAAAATCTGTTTTGTATTTGCATATTTAAATAATTTATTTAAATTTAATACAAAATGAATTTCGTTTCACGTGAGCATAAAAAATTACCATATTCCTTTTTTTTTTTCTTTTTTTTTTTTAAGCAAACAAGAGTAACTAGAGTTAAGTAATGTGGTGTAGTGGTAGAGAACATGGTTTAAGAGCTCTGGCTGTAAGCCCAGCTCTTTTGCACAGTAGCTGAATGAGCTAGGCCAAAAGACCTAGCCGCTCTGTTCTCTCTGCCTCGATTGACTCATGAAAATTTGGAAAATGGTATTACCTACCTTGTAGGATTGTTACACTGGTTAAATGAGTTAATAAATCCAAAATGCTTATAACTATTTGAGTTTGAAGAGATCAATGCCTAACCACCCCCAACTCCCACCCTTAAGTTCAGAACCAACTGAAATAGTGGGAGAGAAGCATCTAGAAACCAAAATGACAGTTTTAATATGAATAAAGCTGATAACAAAAAATGTGGTTTAGCTGTATAGCAGCAATGGCTTTCTACTAAAGTTCAGGTTTGGTCTTTCCTACAGGGCATCTATGCAGAACTTAACTGGGGGGAAGGGCAGAGTGGGAGGGTTGCTGGAGTTGTACAGTCAGCTGCTCTGTGTATGTACTCAGCCACAGATAGCATGGAATAATAAAAGGCTAACCTGTTTAGGGGCTTGCTCTTGAAAAACCTATGGCATGAAGGAACAGATCAAAATGAAGGGCTCCCAAGAGGGAGGAGAGTACTGAACTATGTTACTCATTTCCTCTGTTAATTTTGCCAATTGGATAAATTGCCAATACAGGGGCAGAATGTGGCCAGTAGTGTTTAATAGCTTTTCCTCCACATATAAGGAAATAGTCAGAATAGGGAGAAAAATGACTTTCCCTTCAAACACATTTAACACATACCACTCAGTAAATTTTAGCCTTTTTCTCCCATTATGCCATATGCTTATGAAATCTATTAAAATTAACCAGATTTTCTTTTATATGATTAAGATAACTGTGTAAAAGACCTAAAATATATTATTCAGGATGAAATACAGTAAACACTATTGCTGTATTTAGGTTGTCAAAGATACTTATAATATATATGTTTTTTTTTAAATGCTATTATTATGGTGAATCCAGGAATTATGGGCTCAAATATACAAATGTACCTACTGAAAATATTTTGTCTTGAGTATATTATAGAGGCTTAGTGGTGTTCTTTTTCTACCATTAGAACTGTGCTCTAGGGCATTATATTCCTTAATAATAGCTAATAATAACTGTAATTTGTATTTTAGATTAATTTCTTGGACTGGAAGAAAGATTGATCCAGTAGGTGTTGATTATATTCTTCAGAAATTGGGCTTTCATCATGCTAGGACTACTATTCCTAAATGGCTTCAAAGAGGAGTCATGGATCCACTGGACAAGGTTCTGTCAGTTCTTATCAAAAAGCTCGGTACTGCACTACAGGATGAAAAGGAAAAGAAAGGAAAAGACAAAGAAGAACACTAAAAAAGTAATTTGATCTGTGAACAAATTATGATTGTGTCCGTTAAGTTTTATTACACTGGAGTGTTTTTTTAGTATAATAATTTTAAATATAACTTTAAAATAATTCTAAATTTGTGGCCATTTTAAGTTTGTAAGTTAATCTGTTTATTCTAGTTCCATCATTCTGTGTACAGTAAAGTATTGCATGATAATGTAAATTTTGTGAAAAACTAGATTAAAATATATAAATCTGCTTGTTAGGATTTATAATTACATAATGTGCAATATGATTCCTGCATCTTTAAAATGTTTGCAGAATAACTGTGAATTTTTCTGTTATTGGATTGGCCGTAACTTTCAGAAAAAAAATCTTGTTAATAATGTGATTTTGGGGAGGTCATTATTTGTGTTTCTTTTTTTAATGTAGACTTGTATAAATACCTGTATATAATTTGAGTAATTGTGATATGATTGTATACCACTAAAATATTGTTAACTATTGTAATAAAATCACAATAATGGTTTCAGTCTGTCGTAATCTTTGAATATTTTTTCTACTTTTTATAATTAATAGATGCCCTTCCTGTGTCACAGCAGATCAGATACTTTCATAGAGGATTTATACCTATATTACAGTTGGGCCATGGGTTCCACCTCTGTGGATTCAATTATCTGCAGATCGAAAATATTCAGGAAAAAAAAAAATTCCACCAAAGCAAAACTTACCAAGTACTACATTAAGTCCACATGAAAGAAGTGATGTGTAGGCATTGTATTAGCTATTGTAAATAATCTGCAGATGATTAGATTACTTGCCAGGAGAATGTGCATAGGTTATATGCAAATACTATACAATTTTATATGAAGGACTTGAGCATCTATGGATGTCCTGGAGCCAATCCCCCATGAACACAGAAAGATGACTATGTTTATAAAAAATTAGCTCAAGAAGGATGCAATTAGGGACAGGCACACAAGAGGCTTCAGAAATATTAGGTATTGTTCTTTCTTATGCTTATGGTAAATTCACAGCAATTAATTTTTATTGTATTCCTTAAATGTCTGTATATATTATTTTGTGTTTGAAGTTACATATAATGTATGTTATATATATTACATGTAATATATACATATATGTATAATGTACACATGTAAGTATAAAAATTTTAAATAGCAAGATCTAAAATAATATTCAATGGTAGCTATAATGTTAATTGCCTCAAAATCTATTCAAGTCAGTATGGCCATTTTAAACGTTGGGTAAACAGTAGAATCGAAGAGCCAGAGTTAGAAAACACCTAAAGAAAGCCTCTGGTGCAGACTCTTGCAGTTAGGTAGATAAGACAGTTTTATTTCTGACAGATTAAACAACAAAAAAATTCCCAACGAGCTGAGGTATTTAGCCAAGGGTATAGATCTAGTAAATGTCACTAGGGGAATTAAGATTTGCTATCTAATGTCACACATCAACTTAATCACAACTAAAACCCTAGTGTTAAAAAGTCCCTTGGGAGGCCGAGGCGGGTGGATCACAAGGTCAAGAGATCGAGACCAACCTTGGTCAACAAGGTGAAACCCCATCTCTACTAAAAATACAAAAAATTAGCTGGGCATGGTGGTGCATGCCTGTAATCCCAGCTACTCAGGAGGCTGAGACAGGAGAATTGCCTGAACCCAGGAGGCGGAGGTTGCGGTGAGCCGAGATCGTGCCATTGCACTCCAGGCTGGGTAACAAGAGCGAAACTCCGTCTCAAAAAAAAAAAAAAAAAAAAAAAAAAAGTCCCAATTTTGCATTCTTTCTACTAGGCCATCTTCGCTGTCATCTGTCTGATCTCTGAATACCACCCCCACATCTCACTCCTACCGTGGGTGCCTATAAAATAACAAGTATAAATTTACCCTAATTCTGGCACTTACTGTGATAATGTTATAAAGAGCAAAAAGGCAAATTAAATCTGTAACTACTTAAAATTTCTACGACTCTGTTGGACAAAGCTATGAGAAAACTAGCACTCTACTGATGAGAAAGTAAATTGATAAAAACCCCAGGAAGGACAATTAGGTAACAACTATCAAAATAACAAAGGCATATAATTTTTACTGGACATACAGTACTTTCATGTGTGTGAAATAATTATACAAGCATGTATATTTGCAGTATTCCTTGTAATAAATTGTTGGAAACAATTCAAATGTTCATTAGTATAAGATAGAGTAATTAAAAAATTAATTAATTAATTAATCCATTCAGTGGAATAGTATGCAACTATGAAAAAGAGGGGAAAGATGCTAAGATTTATTCCTAAATAAAAAGATGTGGTCAGCCACTTAGATTACAAAGCTTCTAAGTGGTCTATTAACATTATTTTTTTAGTATCATGTATGTTGTTCTATTCCAGTAAATCACATGGTGCATCTAGATAGTTTGTAAAATTTCAATAACACATAAAAAAATACAAAGGATTTTGCTCTCCTTTCTGTAAACATGGTACTTCTATTCTAGGCTCACTAGAGGTCTACGATTTGCAAACTGTCTATGGTGAAGAACGTTTTTTAAAAACAAGTTCAATATGATATAAATAATCTTGTAAAATATAGTAACTCAAAATGGAAAAAAAATACCCCAGAATACACAAAGCACAAATTTTCAATTATTGGGTTTGATTTATTAGATTCGTATGTTCCATCAATTGCTATAAGAATTTCTAAACGTAATCTCAATTTCTGTACTTGTCACAGAACAGTAATAATGTATGGGGTATCCTCAGTCCATGAATTACACTTTAAATAGAATTGCTTTAGCATGTTCTCCATCTTCACTATAGAGTGATACCTTTTAAATTTTAATAGAAGAACCTGATGACCTGTGTGGACTGGCCATTTTCTATGCCAGTTGATAGTGCCATACCCAGAATGCTTGTGCCTTTTGCACACAGAGCTAGATACTAACTCATCTTTCTGTTTCACTAGCACATACTCTAAACAGTCAAGGAGGGCCTCTATTTTTTTTTCATGTGGAACTTCAGGCATAGAGTATATTTAGCCAAAATTGTCAGACACATGGCTACATGAGCACTAAGCTATACTCAGTAAGTTTTGGTTTTGTGAGTTTTGTTTGCTTCACATGTTTAGGTCAAAGAGTCAAGCAATTCAAAGTCAGAAAAGGGTTTGCACTCAAATTCAAACAACTTGTTCAGCCAATGATATGTAACAAACCTTTAGGAAAACTCTCACAGAACTATCAGATGTTGGGAAGCATTTCTGGAATAAGGAACTGTTAAAGCACCTAAAAAAGCAAATGCTTCCAGTTCTAACAGCAAGTAGACCTGGGTTGTTAGGTGTATACCTAGTGGTCTACATGAGGGGAGTGGTCTTAAGAGGTAATAACAACAAAATTGGGCTCTCAGAATGAATACAACTTGGCTGGTCATGCACCAAGTGAAATGGTACAGGACAGACAAAAGTTGCTAAACTACTACTCCCTGATAAGCTCCTTCCCTCTGACCTTATGTTTCCATTTGGAGGGACTTCCACCAAAATAACAATGCAATTTTTCTCCAAATCCCTTACTTACTATTCCCCAAAAGTGACTTAATCTACTGATCTGAGACAAAAAAAGGTCTCACCACTTTTCACCTTTTGAAACAAGCCTGCCTGCAAGGAGGATGCCCGCAAGGAGGATACAATTCTGATTTCTTGTATTTGTTTAAGGAGCAACAGGATTTCTCTAGCTTGCAGTGAAATTCATCTGTTTAGAAAGCATCAGCAACCCCATTTGGCTACAATTCTGAGCCACATCTTCCAATTTAGATTATTTAAGCATTAAAGGTCTTTTTTTTTTTTTTTTTTGCATCCATTATCTCTGATACCTTAGTCTCTCAGTTTCAACCCAAAGAAGCAGATTAGATTATATTTATTGACCCCTTAAGCATCAAATATGAATTCTTTAGTAATACTGGTTCCTGTTAATAGGTTTATTCATTGTTTAGCAGAATGAAAACTTATCAACCTTATGGTGGAAAAAAAGCTGATGCCCATGGGTTTTACTAGTTTTATCATTACCCAGATGTGGCTGGACTTACAGAATGATGTAATAGCCTACTGAAGACTCAGTGGTTCCTCAAACTGGGAAAGACATAACTTGGATCCTGTTCTATAGGATGTAAATGTTCTCAACTAGTGATCAATATCTCATACTGTTTTTAGCAATCAACAGAAAACATGGGTCCAGTAACTGCAGGTCAAAAAAAAAAAAAAAAAAAAAAAAAAAACACTTCTCACTATTATACCTAATGAACTCCTTCAAAATGTATGCTTTCTGTCCAATTATGGAACACAACAATTGTCCCATTAAATTAGAATCCGAGGTTGCCACCTAGTAATTTGGGTTTACAGATGACAACTAGTTAAACTGTTAAAAAAAAAAATACTGGCTATGGTGACAGGTTTTAATCATCAGGGGAGAGAGGGTTAGTGCTGTCAGACACAGGCATGCAGGTTTGTGGACGCCTCCGAGGTGATCCCTGAAGAAATCTCTCAGTGCTCCTAAATTAGTGGCTGAGTACGTATGGCAACCACAAGCATGATCAATAATGTTCAGATCTTTCAAAAACAAAGAGATTATGTTCAAAAATATTCTCCACAGGCCCATCACATTTCTGTCTTATAAGTGAGACACTATCTGTCCTTAGTTGAGAATTTTTTTTGAGGACATTTGTATAGTGAACAATCTTAGAAAATAGAGATAGTATCTACTCTCAGAGCAAAGGAAGATTTCCCTACATCCTCGAAAGATACAGTGTCTCTCCCTGTATTATAAAAGACTGGAGTTCCCTAAGTACAGAGTTCTCCTGTAATGCAGTGCATTATGTGTGCGGCATTCATCTGGAACCATACATGTTGTCTCCACATGTAATCTGATACAAGAGGAACCATATAAACATGTGGATGGGTTTCATTTGTTTTATCATTACCCAGATACAGCTGGACTTACATAAAGGTGTAATAGCCTACTGAAATTTCAGTGGTTCCTCAAACTGAGAAATATACATCTCAGATCCTGCCCTACAGGACATAGTAGAGCAGGACCTGAGCTATATCATTGGATTACAAATTCTTCACCTCTGACACAGGAGTCTCATGTCTTCTGCCAGCATCCATGAAACTAAGAAAGGCAAACATTAAAGCTTAAAAATAGAGTAAAATCTCTAACTTTCACAATTCTTTTTTTCTTTTTAAAAAATATATATATATACATGGAGATTACATGGAGACAACATGTATGGTTCCAGATGAATGACCCACATACAGTGCACTGCATTACAGGAGAACTCTGTACTTAGGGAACCTCAGTCTTTTATAATACAGGGAGAGACACTGTATCTTTCGAGGATGTAGGGAAATCTTCCTTTACTCTGAGAGGAGATACTATCTCTATTTTCTAAGATTGTTCACTATACAAATGTCCTCAAAAAAAATTTATATATATATATATATAGTACTTTAGGTTCTGGGGTACATATCATGAAGGATTGTTGCATAGGTACATACATGGCAAGGTGGTTTGCTGCCTCCATCCCCCGTCACTTATATCTGGCATTTTTCCCCATGTTATCCCTCCCCAATCTCCCTACCCTCTGCTGTCCCTCCCCTAGCTCTTGCCAACAGACCCCAGTGTGTGATACTCCCCTACCTGTGTCCATATGTTCTCACTGTTCAACACCCGTCTATGAGTGAGAACATGCCATGTTTGATTTTCTCTTCTTGTGTCAGTTTGCTGAGAATGATGGTTTCCAGATTCACCCATGTGAATCTGGACATGAACTTACTGTTTTTTATGGCTGCATAGTATTCCATGGTGTATATGTGCCACATTTTCCTTGTCCAGTCTATCATTGATAGGTTATTTCACTTAATGTTTTAATCATCTGACATACTGAGGGCAAACTAGTATAGTTCAGAAGGTAAATCATAAATTCTAACAATTTCAAAGAAATGAGCGTTCTACCATCTATTCAAATTTTCTTCAACTTTGGTCATAGAAGTTTTATTTGTTAAATTCTATGTCAAACATTTAGCAATTATCTTTAAAATTTAAGTAGTACTTACTCATATGTGAAATAAAATACCAAGCATTTACTAACAGGTATTGCTATGCTGTTTATAACTATCACTATATTCCTCCCAATGATGTACTGAAGTAGATAATACAGTGCTCATTTTGCAGATGAAGAAATTGAGACTCAGAGAGCCAGGCAATTTGGCCAACTTTAATTTTTTTCCAAGTCTTTGGCTGTAGCCTTCTCAGTCAGGCTTTCCTTAAGTATCCTATCTAAAATGTCAGCCCTCTTCCTTTAAACATTATCTATACCCCTGCTCTGCTTTGTTGTTTTTTTTTAGCACTTTTCACTAACATACTGCATAATTTTACTTATCTTTTCATTGTCTGTATCTCACTAGAATGTAAGTTCCATGAAGAAAAGGATCTTTTTTCCATTTTTTTCAGTATTGTATCCTTAGTGCCAAAAACATTGGCACATGGTAGATAATATATTTGCAGGATAAATTCATGAATAAATAAATGTATAAATAGCTAAGCCTGAATTAAAACACTATGCTAATTCTAAAAACCCAATTACTTAACTACTATCTAACATTGCCTCTCAAATATATTTCTCTTTGCCTACTTATTTTTAATAAATGTGATACAGCATAAAAACAAAATTAAGGACAAAAAACATATGGTCATCTCAGCAGATGCAGAAAAAGCATTTGATAATATTCAGCATCCCTTCATGCTAAAGAAACTAGGCATAGAAAGAAAATATCTTGAAATAATAAAGGACAAAATATTATGAGAAGTCCACAGCCAACATCATGATGAATGGAGAAGAGTCAAAAACATTCCCTTTAAGAACTGGAGTAAGACAAAGATAACCATTCTCCCCACTCCTATTTAATATAGTACTGGAAGTCCTAGCCAAAGCAATCAGGTAAGAGAAAAAAATAAACGGCATCCATACTGAAAAACTGGAGCCTGTGGACCGAGCTACTGCCCCTGTCCCCTAGAGATAGAGGGAGCTCAAAGCGGAGAGACAGATGGTGCAGCTGGGCAGGCCCCTTCCCCCTCCCCCATGCGCAGAGAGAGAGGGAACTTAAAAGTGGGCAGACAGGTAGTCCAGCTGGGGGGGGTTCCTCCCCCACAAACCCCAGTGGGCTGAAGCACTAATGCTAGGGGTTTTCACAGCCAGTGCTTCAGTCCAAGCTGAACCCTGAATGACCCAGCTCCGTGGAGGAAAGGGGTAACCCACCATTAAAGATGCAGGCCTAGTCTTCATGTGTTAACAAAAAACACAGGAAGCCTACATAGCAACTGGACGGTGTCCTTGACAACCCAGCAGAGCCTCCAGGCCAGCAGAAAGAGGGGGCACTCACCATTAAAGAGGTGGGCCTAACCTCCCAGTGTAAACAAAAAGATACAGGAAACCTAGGTAGCAACCTGACGAAGTCCCTGGAAACCCAGCAGTACTGCGACAGGCAAACAAGCGACCTCATCAAGCAGCTCCCTGAGATCAAAGCTAGGTAAATCCATGAAGATGGGAAGAACCAGCACAAAAAGGATGAAACCATCAAAGACCAGAACACCTCTTCTCCTTCAAGGGATCACAACTCCTCACCAACACGGGAACAAATCACAATGGAGAACGAGTCTGACAAATTGACAGAAACAGGCTTCAGAATGTGTGTAATAACAAACTTCTCTGAGCTAAAGGAGCACGTTCTAACCCAATGCAAAGAAACTAAAAACCTTGAAAAAAGGTTAGAAGAAATGCTAACTAGAATCAGCAGCTTAAAGAAGAACATGACTTGATGGAGCTGAAAAACACAGTACAAGAACTACGCAAAGCAAACAAAAGTTTCAATAGCTGAATTGATCAAGCAGAAAAAAGGACATCAGACATCTTTTTATGTCAACTCAATGACATAAAAAGAGAAGGAAAGACAAGAGAAAAGAGTGAAAAGAAATGAAAAAAGCCTCCAAGAAATATGGCCTTTTGTGAAAAGACCTAATCTACACTTGATTGGTGTATCCAAATGTTATGGGAAGAATGAATCCAAGCTGGAAAACACTCTCCAGACTATCATGCAGGAGAACTTCCCCAGCCTAGCAAGGCAGGCCAACATTCAAATCCAAGAAATACAGAGAACTCCACAAAGACATTCCTCAAAAAGAGCAATCCCAAGGCACATAATCGTCAGATTCACCAGGGTAGAAATGAAGGAAAAAAATGCTATGGGCAGCCAGAGAGAAAGGTCAGGTCACCCACAAAAGGAAGCCCATCAGACTCACAGCAGATCTCTTGGCAAAAACCATACAAGCCAGAATAGAGTGGTGGTCAATATTCAACATCCTTAAAGAAAAGAACTTTCAACCCAGAATCTGATATCCTGCCAAACTAAGCTTCATAAGTGAAGAAGAAATAAAATCCTTTACAGATAGGCAATTACTGAGATTTCATCGCCTCCAGATCTGCCTTACAAGAGCTCCTGAAAGAAACACTAAACACGGAAAGGAACAAGAAATATTAGCCACAGCAAAAGCAAACCAAATGGCAAAGACCAATAATGCAATGAAGAAACCCAGTCAACTAACAGGCAAAAAAAACCAACCAGTAATAAAATGGCAGAATCAAATTCACATATAACAGTATTAACACTGAATGTAAATGCTGTAAATGCCCCAATCAAAAGACACAGACTGGCAAACTGGATAAAAAGTCAAGACTCATACACGTGCTGGATTCAGGAAACCCATCTCACGTGCAGACACACATAGACTCAAAATAAAGGCATGGAAGAAGATTCACCAAGCAAATGGAGAACAAAAAAAAGCATGGGCTGTAATCCTGGTCTCTGATAAAATGGACTTCAAACCAACAGAGATCAAAAGAGACAGGAAGGGCATTACATAGTGATAAAATGATCAATGCAACAAGAAGAGGTAACTATCCTAAATATATAAGAACCCAACACAGAAGCACCCAGACACATAAAGCAAGTTCTTAACAACCTAAAAGGATATTTAGACTCCCGCACAATAATAGTGGGAGACTTCAACACTCCACTGCCAATATTAGACAGATCAACGAAACAGAAAATTAACAAGGACATCCAGGACTTGAACGCAGAGCTGGACCTAGTGGGCCTAACAGATATCTACAGAACAGTCCACCCCAAATCCACAGAATATATATTCTTCTCAGCACCACATCACACTTACTCTAAAACTGACCACAAAATTGGAAGTAAATCACTCCTCAGCAAATGCAAAAGAATGGAAATCATAATGAACAGTATCTTAGACCACAGCGTAGTCAAATTAAAACTCAGGATTAAGAAACTCACTCAAATCCACACAACTACTCAGAAACCGAACAACTTGCTCTGAGTGTTGACTGGATAAACAATGAAAGGAAGGCAGAAATAAAGACGTTCTTCAAAACCAACGAGAATGAAGACACAACATATCAGAATCTCTGGGACACATTTAAAGCAGTGTCTAGAGGAAAATTTATAGCAATAAATGCCCACATGAGAAACAAGAAAAAGATCTAAAATTGACACCCTATCATAAAAAATTGAAAGAGCTAGAGGAGCAAGATTAAAAAAACTCAAAAGCTAGCAGAAGACATGAAATAACTAAGATCAGAGCAGAACTGAAGGAGATAGAGACACAAAAAGCCCTTCAAAAAAATCAATAAATCCAGAAGCTGGTTTTTAGAAAATATCAACAAAATAAAGAGACCACTAGACAGACTAATAAAAAAAAGAGAGAGAGAGAAGGATCAAATAGATGCCATAAAAAAGGATAAAGGAGATATCACCACCGATTCCACAGAAATACAAACTGCCATCAGAGATTACTAAAAACAACTTTATGCACATAAACCAGTAAATCTGGAAGGAATGGATAAATTCCTGGACACTTGCACTCTCCCAAGACTAAACCAGGAAGAAGTTGAAACCCTGAATAGACCAGTAACAAGGGCTGAAGTTGAGGCAGCAATCAATCGCCTACCAACCAAAAAAAGTTCAGGTCCAGACGAGTTTACAGCCAAATTCTACTAGACATACAAAGAGGAGCCAGTTCCATTCCTTCTGAAAACTATTCCACACAATACAAAAAGAGGGAATCCTCCCTAACTCATTTTATGAGACCAACATCATCCTGATACCAAAACCTGGAAGACTCTCAACTAAAAAAGAAGACTTCAGGCCAATATCCATGATGAACATCGACACAAAAATTTTCAATAAAATACTGGCAAACTGAATGCAACAGCACATCAAAAAGCTTATTCATCACAATCAAGCAGGCTTCATCCCAGGGATGAAGTCAGCATATGCAAGTCCATAAAAGCAATCCATCACATAAACAGATCAAAGACAAAAACCACATGATTATCTCAGTAGATGCAGAGAAGGCCTGCGATGAAATTCAACAGCGCTTCATGCTAAAAACTCTCAATAAACTAGGTATTGATGGAACTTAACACAAAATAATAAAAGTTATGTATGACAAACCCACAGTCAATATCATATTGAATGGGCAAAAGCTAAAAGCATTCCCTTTGAAATGTGGCACTAGACAAGGATGCCCTCTCTCACCACTCCTATTCAATATAGTATTGGAAGTTCTAGCCAGAGCAATCAGGCAAGAAAAAGAAATAAAGGGTAATTAATTAGGAAAGGAGGAAGTCAAACTGTCTCTGTAGACAACATGATTGTATATTTAGAAGATCCCAGACCAACCTGGTCAACATGGTGAAACCCTGTCTCTACTAAAAATACAAAAAATTAGCTGGGCATGATGGTGCATGCCTGTAATCCCAGCTACTCAGGAGGCTGAGGCAGGAGAATTGCCTGAACCCAGGAGGCGGAGGTTGCGGTGAGCCGAGATCGTGCCATTGCACTCCAGCCTGGGTAATGAGAGCGAAACTCCGTCTCAAAAAAAAAAAAAAAAAAAGAAGATCCCATCATCTCAGCCCAAAATCTCCTTAAACCAGGTGTCCCGAAACATTTTACACAGGTGGCCAGTTCACTGTCCCTCAGACCGTTGGAGGGCCACCACGGTCTGACCACCAATGAAAGAGGTGACCCTTCCTGAAGTGCGGCGGGGGGCTGGATAAATGGCTACAGGGGCCTGCAGACCATAGTTTGGGGACACCTGCCTTAAACTGATAAGCAACTTCAGCAAAGTATCAGGATAAACAATCAATGTACAGAAATCACAAGCATTCCTATACACCAATAACAGACAAACAGCCAAATCAAGAGCGAACTCCCATTTACAATTGCTACAAAGAGAATAAAATACCTAGGAATACAACAAAGGATATAAAGGATCTCTTCAAGTAGAACTACAAATCACTGCTCAAGGAAATAAGAGAGGACACAAACAGATGGAAAACCATTCCATGCTCATGGTTAGAAAGAATCAATATCGTGAAAATGTCCATACTGCCTAAAGTAATTTATAAATTCAATGCTATCTCCATCAAGCTACTAATGACCTTCTTCACAGAACTGGAAAAAAACACTTTAAACTTCACATGGAACCAAAAGAGAGCCTGCGTAGCCAAGACAATCCTAAGCAAAAATAACAAAGCCAGATGCATCACGCTGCCTGACTTCAAACTATACTACAAGCCTACAGTAATCAAAACAGCATGGTACTGGTATTAAAACAGAGACATAGACCAATGGAACAGATCAGAGGCCTCAGAAGCAACACCACACATCTACAACCATCTGATCCTTGACAAATGTGACAAAAACAAGCAATGGGGAAAGGATTCCCTGTTTAATAAATGGTGTCGGGAAAACTGGCTAGCAATGGGCAGAAAGCAGAAACTGGACCCCTTCCTGTCACCTTACACTAAAATTAACTCCAGATGGATTCAAGATTTAAACATAAGACCTAACACCACAAAAACCCTAAAAGAAAACCTAGGCAAAACCATCCAGGACATAGGCATAGGCAATGACTTCATGACTAAAACATCAAAAGCAATGGCAACGAAAGCCAAGATAGACAAATGGGATCAATTAAACGTCAGAGCTTCTGTACAGCAAAAGAAACAATCATTAGAGTGAACTGGCAACCAACAGAATGGCAAAAAATTTTTGCAGTCTACCCATCTGAAAAAGGGCTAATATCGAGAATATAAAAAGATCTAAAACAGATATACAAGAAAAAAACCCATTCAAAAAGTGGGCGAAGGATATGAACAGACACTTCTCAAAAGAAGACAACTATGAGGCCAACAAACATGAAAAAATGCTCATCATCACTGGTCATTAGAGAAATGCAAATCAAAACCACATTGAAGTATCATCTCACCCCAGTTAGAATGGCGATCACTAAAAAACCTGAAGACAACAGATGCTGGAGAGAATGGAGAGAAATAGGAATACTTTTGCACTGTTGGTGGGAGTATAAATTAGTTCAACCATTGTGGAAGACAGCATGGCAATTCCTCAAGTATCTAGAAACAGAAATTCCATTTGACTCAGCAATCCCATTACTGGATATATACCCAAAGGATTATAAATTGGTCTATTATAAAGACACATGCACATGTATGTTCATCAAGGCATTGTGTACAATAGCGAAGACCTGGAACCAACCCAATGTCCATCAACAATAGACTGCATAAAGAAAATGTGGCACATATACACCATGGAATACTATGCAGCCATAAAAAACGATGAGTTCATGTCCTTTGGATGTGTCTGGAAACCATTGTTCTCAGCAAACTGACGCAAGAACAGAAAACCAAACACTGCATGTTCTCACTCATAGGCAGGTGTTGAACAATGAGAGCACATGGACACAGGGAGAGGATCATGCAGGTGTTGAACAATGAGAGCACATGGACACAGGGAGAGGATCATCACAAACTGGGGTCAGTTGAGGAGGAGCTAGGGAAGGAACAGTAGAGGGTGGGGATGGAGGGAAGGGATAACATGGAGAGAAATGCCAGTAGTAGATGAGGGGGGAATGGAGGCAGCAAACTACCTTGCCATGTGTGCACCTAGGCAACGACTTCGCATGATCTGCACATGTACCCCAGAACTTAAAGCACAATAAATAAAAGAAAAGAAACAGCATGATACTGGCATAAAAACATATACACAGATCAATGGTACAGAATAGAGAACCAAGAAATGAGCCATGTAAAAGTTGAAAACAATATACTGTGAAAAGAATGCCGTTTCTGTTTTGTGTGTGTGTGTGTTTGTTTTGTTTTGTTTACTTTTGGCTCCCTCTGTGACTCTAGCCAAAAAGTCAATAAATGGTTCTGGGAAAACTGGACTGTCATATGCAGAGGAATGAAATTGGACCCCTATCTCTAACCATACACGAACAAACTCAAGATGGATTGAAGATTTAAATATAAGACCTGAAACTATAAATATAATACTAGAAAAAAAGCTAGGGAAAACTCTTCTGAACATTGGTCTAGGTAAAGAATTCATAACTAAGACCAAAAAAGTCAAGACAAAAAAGAATAAAAATGGGACTTAATGGGGTTGTCTTTTCCTTGTAAATTTGTTTAGTTCTTTGCAGATTCTGAATATTAACCCTTTGCTAGATGGATAGATTCCAAAAATTTGCTCCTATTCTCCTGTTCACTCTGATAATAGTTTCCTTTGCTGTGCAGAAGCTCTTTAGTTTAATGACATCCCATTTGCCTTTTTTGGCTTTTGTTGGCATTGCTTTTGGTGTTTTAGTCATGAAGTCTTTAGGTATTGCCTAAATACCGTTAATGTTCTAAATGATATTGCCTAAATTTTCTTCTTGGATTTTTAGTTTTATGTCTTATGTTTAAGTCTTTAATCCGTCTTAATTTTTGTATGAGTTGTAATGAAGGGGTCTAGTTTCAGTATTCTGCATATGACCAGCGAGTTTTCCCAACACCATTTATTAAGTAGGAAATCTTTTCCCCATTGCTTATTGTTGTAAGATCTGTCAAAGATAAGATGGCTGTAGATGTGTGATGTTACTTCTGAGGTCTCTGTTCTGTTCCATTGGTCTATATACCTGTTTTGATACCAGTATCATGCTGTTTTGGTTACTGCAGCCTTTTAGTATAATTTAAAGTTAGGTAGCATGATGCCTCGAGCTTTGTTCTTTTTGCTTAGGATTGTCTTGGATATGCAAACTCTTTTTTGGTTCCACATGAAATTTAAAGTAGTTATTTCTAATTCTGTGAAGAAAGTCTATGGTAGCTTGATGGGGAAAGCACTGAATCTATAGGTTACTTTGGGCAGTATAGCCACTGTCAATATTAGACAGATCAACAAGACAGAAAATTAACAAGGATATCCAGAAATTGAATTCAGCTCTGGAACAAGCAGTCCTAATAGACATTTACAGAACTCTCCACCCCAAATCAACAGAATAACATTCTTCTCCTCACCATATCACACATCTTCTAAAATTGATGACATAATTGGTAGTAAAACATTCCTCAGCAAATGCAAAAGAACACAGATCATAACAAAGTCTCTCAGACCACAGTGCAATCAAATTAGAACTCAGGATTAAGACACTCACCCAAAACCACACAACTACATGGAAACTGAACAACCTGCTCCTGAATGACTACAGGATAAATAATGAAACAAAGGCAGAAATAAAGATGTTCTTTGAAACCAATGAAAATGAAGACACAACGTACCAGAATCTCTGGGATACAGCCAAAGCAATATGTAGAGGGAAATTTACAGCACTAAATGCCTACAAGAGAAAACAGGAAAGATCTAAAATGGACATCCTAATGTCACAGTGAAAAGAACTAGAAAAGCAAGAGCAAACAAATTCAAAAGTTAGCAGAAGACAAGAAATAACAAAAAATCAGTGCAAAATGAAGGACACAGAGACATGAAAAACCCTTCAAAAAAAAAAAATCAATGAGTCCAGGAACTGTTTTTTTAAAAAGATCAACAAAATAGGTAGACTGCTAGACAGACTAATAAAGAGTCAAACAGATGCAATCAAAAAATGATAAAGGGGATATCACCACTGATCCCATAGAAATACAAGCTACCATCAGAGAATACTATAAACACCTCTGCGCAAATAAAACAGAAAATCTAGAAGAAATGGATAAATTCCTGGACACTTACAGCATCCCAAGACTAAACCAGGAAGAAGCTGAAACCCTGAGTATACCAATAATAAGGTATGAAATTAAGGCAGCAATTAATAGCCTACCAAATAAAACAAGTCCAGGACCAGACAGTCTCACTGCCAAATTCTACTAGAGTTACAAAGAGGAGCTGGTACTATTCCTTCTGAAACTATTCCAAACAATACAACAAGAGGGAATCCTCTGCAACTCATTTTATGAGGCCAACATCATCCTGATACTAAAACCTGGCAGACACAGAAAAGAAAATTTCAGGTCAATATCCCTGAACATCAGCATAAAATTTATAAATAAAATACTGGCAAACCAAATTCAGCAGCATATCAAAAAGCTTATCCACCACAATCAAGTTGGCTTCATACCTGGGATGCAAGGCTGGTTCAACATATAAAAATCAATAAACATAATTCATCACATAAACAGAGCCAAAGACAAAAACCACGATTATCTCAATAGATGCAGAGAAGGCCTTCAACAAAATTCAACAACACTTCATACTAAAAAACTCTTAATAAACTACATATTGATGGAATGTATCTCAAAATAACCAAAGCTATTTATGACAAACCAACAGCCAATATCATACTGAATAAACAAAAACTAGAAGCATTCCCTTTGAAAACTGGCACAAGACAAGGCCCTTCCTCACCATTCCTATTCAACATAGTATTGGAAGTTCTGGCCAGAGCAATCGGGCAAGAGAAAGAAATAAGGGTATTCGGTTAGGAAAAGAGGAAGTCAAATTGTCTGTATTTGCAGATGACATGAATTTATATTTAAAAGACCCCATCGTCTCAGCCCCAAATCTTCCCAAGCTGAGAAGCAACTTGAGCAAAGTCTCAGAATACAAAATCAATGTACAAAAATCACAAGCATTCCTATATACCAATAACAGACAAACAGCCAAATCATGAGTAAATTCCCATTCACAAATGCTACAAGGAGTATAAAATACCTAGAAATACAACTTACCAGGGATGTGAGGGGGAACTACAAACCACTGCTCAAGGAAATAGGAGAGGACACAAACAAATGGAAAAACATTCCATGCTCATGGAAAGGAATAATCAATATCATGAAAATGGCTGTACCACCCAAAGTAATTTACAGATTCAATGCTATTTCCACCAAGCTACCATTGACTTCCTTCACAGAATAGGAAAAAACTACTTTAAATTTCATATGGAACCAAAAACAAGCCCACACAGCCAAGACAAACCTAAGCAAAAAGAACAAAGCTGAAGGCCTCATGCTACATGACTTCAAACAATCCTACAAGGCTACAATAACCAAATCAGCATGGTACTGGTACCAAATAGATCTACAAACCAAAGGAACAGAAAGGAGACCTCAGAAATAATGCATCTACAACCATCTGAACTTTGACAACCTGACAAAAACAAGCAATGAAGACAAGATTCTTTATTTAATAAATGGTATTGGGAAAACTACGCCATATGTAGAAAGCTGAAACTGGATCCCTTCCTTACACCTTATACAAAAATTAACTCAAGATGAATTAAAGATTTAATGGTAAGACCTAATACCATAAAAACCTGAGAAGAAAGTATAGGCAATACCATTCAGGACATAGGTAAGGGGAAAGACTTCATGACTAAACCACCAAAAGCAATGCAACAAAAGCCAAAATTGACAAATGGGATCTAGTTGAACTAAACAGCTTCTGCACAGTAAAAGAAACTATCAGAGTAAACAGGCAACCTACAAAAATGGGAGAGAATTTTTGCAATCTCTCTATCCAACAAACAGTTCATATCCAGAATCTTCAAGGAACTTAAACAAATTTACAAGAAAAACAAAAAACTACCCCTTCAAAAAGTGGGCAAAGGATATGAACAGACATTTCTAAAAAGGAGACATTTGTGCAGCCAACAAACACATGAAAAAAAATCTCAACATAACTGGTCATTAAAGAAATGCTAATCAAAACCACAATGAAGTACCATTTCAGACCAGTTAGGATGGCAATTATTAAAAAGTCGGGAGACGACAGATGCTGGAGAAGATGTGAAGAAATAGAAACACTTTTACACCGTTGGTGGGAGTGTAAATTAGTTCATCCATTGTGGAAGACAGTGTGGCAATTCCTCAAAGATCTAGAACTAGAAATACCACTTGAACCAGCAATCTCATTACTGGCTATATATCCAAAGGAATATAAATCAATCTATTATTACCACACATGCACATGTATGTTTACTGCAGCACTGCTCACAATAGCAAAGACTTGGAACCAACCAAAATGCCCATCAATGATAGATTGGATAAAAAAAATGTGACACATATACACCATGGAATACTATGCAGCTGTAAAAAAGGATGAATTCATGTCCTTTGCAGGGGCATGGATGAAGCTGGAAACCATCATTTTCAGCAAACTAACACAAGAACAGAGAATCAAACACTGCATGTTCTCACTCATAAGTTGGAGGTGAACAATGAGAACACATGGACGCAGGGAGGGGAACATCACACACAGGGAGCGGGGTGGAGGACTAGGGGAGGGATAGAATTAGGAAAAATACCTAATATAGATGATGGGGTGATGGATGCAGCAAACCACCATGGCACTTATATACCTATGTAACAAACCTGCACAGTCTGCACATGTACCCTGGAACTTAAAGTATAACAATTTTTTTAAAAGGGAATTAATTAGGCTGAGCATGGTAGCTCATGCCTGTAATCCCAACACTTTGGGAGGCCAAGGTGGAAGGATTGCTTCAGCTAAGGAGTTTGAGACCAGCCTGGGCAACATGGTGAAACCCCATCTCTACAAAAACAAACAAAAATTAGCCAGGTGTGGTTGTGTTCACCTACAGTCCCAGCTAGTCAAAAGGCTGAGGTGGAAGTATTGCTTAAACCCCACAGGTAGAGGTTGCAGTGAGCCAAGGTTGCACTACTTCACTCCAGCCTGGGTGACAGAGTGAGATCCTGTGTCACAAAAAAGGTGGAGGGAGGGTACTTAACTAAAAAGCTTCTCCATAGCCAAAAGAAATAACCAACAGAGTGAACAGACAACCTGTAGAATGGAAGAAAACATCTGCAAACTATCTATCTGACAGAGAACTAGTATCCATAATTTACAAGGAACTCAATTTAACAAAAACAACAAAAAGCCCACGAATAATCCCATTAAAAAGTAGGCGAAGGACATGAATAGATATTTAAAAAAAAAAAAAAAAAAAAAAAAAAAAAAAAAAAAAAAACCTTTAGAAATGGCCAACAAGCATATGAAACAGAGAAATTCAAATTAAAACCACAATGAGGCTGGGCACAGTGGCTCAGCTTTTAATCCCAGCACTTTGAGAGGCCAAGGCAGACAAATCACTAGAGGTAAGGAGTTCAAGATCACCCTGGCCAACATGGTGAAACCCTATCTCTATTAAAAATAAAAGAAATAGCTGGGTGTAGTGGCACACACCTATAATCCTAGCTACTCATGAGGCTGAGGCATGAAAATCACTTGAATCTGGGAGGCAGACATTGCAGTGAGCCGAGATCATGCCACTGCACTCCAGAGCGACTCTGTCTCAAAAAAACTTTAAAAAAACACCACATACACATAGGGAAATATCATATTCATACCAGTCACAGTGGCTAACAAATGTTAGCAAGGATTCAGAGAAAAGAGAACACTGTTTCACTGCTGAACACTTATTCACTATTGGTGGGAATGTAAATTAGCATAGCCTCTATAGAAAACAGTGTGGAAATTTCTCAAAGAACTAAAAATAGAACTACCATTCGATCCAGCAATCCTACTACTGGGTAGTGGAGGAATTCTTTTACTCTTTCCAAAGGAGAAGAAATTATTAAACCAAAAAGATACCTGCATTCTTATGTTGACCACACCACTATTCACAATAGCAAAGATATGGAATCAACCTAAATGTCCAACAATGGATAACCAGATTTAAAAAAATGTATGTACCAAGGGAAGCCATTAGGGACTGTTGCCCACACTCTGGCCCAGATACTGTGCCTTTCCACAATCTTCTGCAGACCAGAAGATTCCCTCCAGTACCTAAACAACCACCAGGGCCCTGGGTTTCCAGCACAAAACTGGGCAGCCGTTTGGGCAGAAACCAAGCTAGCCACAGCAGTTTTTTCATACCCCAGTGGCATTTGGAATACCAGCAAGACAGAACCGTTCACTCCCCTAGAAAGGGGGATGAAGCCAAGGAGCCAAGTGGCCTGGCTTGGTGGGTCCCAACTCCCCATAGAGATCAGCAAGCTAAGGTCCACTGGCTTGAAATTCTTGGAGCCAGTACAGCAGTCTGAGCTCAACCTGGGTCATTCGAGCTCAGTGGGGGAAGGGGCAACCACAATTGCGGAGGCTCAAGTAAGTGGTTTCAGCCCCACACGGTAAACAAAGCTGCAGGAAAACTCAAACTGGGCAGAGCCAAACACAGCTCAGCAGCTGCTGGCACTGCTCACTAGATGTCCCCGCTGGGCAGGGCAGCTCTGAAAAAAGGCAGCAGCCTGTGAGGGATTTCTAAATAAAGCTCCCAACTTCCTGGGACAGAACACCTGGGAAAAGGGGCAGTAGTGGGTACAGCTACAGCAGATCTAAATGCCCCTGCCTGGCAGCTCTGAAGAGAGTGGTGGATTTCCCAACACAGTGTTCAAGCTCTGATAAGTAACAACTGCCTCCTCACTGACTCCCTGACACCCATGTATCCTGACTGGGAGACACCTCCCAGTAGAGGCCAACAGACACCTCACATAGGAGAGCTCTGGCTGGCATCTCATGGGTATCCATCTAGGACGAAGCTACCAGAGGAAGGAACTGGCAGCAATCTTTGCTGTTCTGCAGTGTCTGCTGGTGATTCCTAGGCAAGCAGGGTCTACAGTGGACCTCCAGCAAACTCCAGCAGACCTGCAGCAGAGGGATCTGACTGTTAGAAGGAAAACTAACAAACAGGAATAGTTGCAACCTCAACAAAAAGGATGTCTGCTCCGAGACCCCATCCAAAGGTCACCAATTCTCAAGACCAAAGGAAGATAAATCCACGAAGATGGGAAGAAACCAATGGAAAAAGGCTGAAAACTCCAAAAACCAGAACGTCTCTTGTCCTTAAAGGGATCACAGCTCCTCACCAGCAAGGAAACAAAACTAGACAAAGAATGAATTTGATGAACTGACAGAAGCAGGCTTCAGAAGATGGGTAGTAACAAACTTCTCCTAGCTAAAGGAGCCTGTTCTAACCCAATGCAAGGAAGCTAAGAACCTTTGAAAAAAGGTTAGAAAAAATGCTAACAAGAATAACCAGTTTAGAGAACATAAAAAACCTGACAGAACTGAAAAACACAACATGAGAACTTTGTGAAGCATACACAAGTTTCAATAGCCGAATCGATCAAGCAAGCAGAAGAAAGGGTATCAGAGATTGAAAAATCAACTCAATGCAATAAAGTGAGAAGACAAGATTAGAGAAAAAAGAGTGAAAAGAAATGAACAAAGCCTCCAAGAAATATGGGATTACATGAAAAGACCAAATTTATGTTTGACTGGTGTACCTGAAAGTTAAGGGGAGAAAGAAACCAAGTTGGAAAACACTCTGCAGGATATTATCCAGGAGAACTTCCCCAACCTAGCAAGGCAGGCCAACATTCAAATTCAGGAAATAGAGAGAACACCACAAAGATACTCCTTGAGAACAACAACCCCAAGATACAAAATCATCAGGTTCACCAAGATTAAAACGAAGGAAAAAATGCTAAGGGCAGCCAGAGAGAAAGGTCATGTTGCCCACAAAGCGAAGGCCATCAGACTAACAGCAGATCTCTTGGCAGAAACCCTACAAGCCAGAAGAGAGTGGGGGGCAATATTCAACACTCTTAAAGAATATTCAGCCCAGAATTTCATAACCAGCCAAACTAAGCTTCATAAATGAAGGATAAATAAAATCCTTTACAGATAAGCAAATGCTGAGAAGTTTGTCACCACCAGGCCTGCCCAACAAGAGCTCCTGAAGGAAGCAATGGAACAACTGGTAAAAGCCACTGCAAAAATATACCAAATTGTAAAGACCCATCAATGCTAGGAAAAAACTGCATCAACTAATAGGCAAAATAACCAGCTAGTATCAAAATGGCAGGATCAAATTAACACATAACAATATTAACCTTAAATGTAAATGGACTAAATGCCACAATTAAAAGACACAGACTGACAAATTGGATAAAGAGTCAAGACCCATCAGCATACTGTATTCAGGAGACCCATCTCACATGCTCAGGAGACCCATCTCACATGCTAAGACACATATAAGCTCAAAATAAAGGGATGGAGGAATACTTATAAGGCAAATAGAGAGCAAAAAAAGCAGGGGTTGCAATCCTAGTCTCTGGTAAAACACACTTTAAAGAATCAAAGATCAAAAGAGACAAAGAAGGGCATTACACATAATGGTAAACAGATTGATACAACAAGAAGAGCTAACTATCCTAAATAAATATGCACCCAATGCAGGAGCACCCAGATTCATACATCAAGTTCATAGAGACCCACAAAGAGACTTAGATGGCAATGTAGTAATAGTGGGAGATCAATGAGACAGAAAATTAACAAGGATATCCAGGACTTGCACTCAGCTGTGGAACAAGTAGACCTAACAGACACCTACAGAACCTTCAACCCCAAATCAACAGAATATATATTCTTCTCAGCACCACAATGGAACTATTCTAAAACTGACCACATAATTGGAAGTAAAACACTCTTCATCAAATGCAAAAGAACAGAAATCATAACAAAGTCTCTTAGACCACAGTGCAATCAAATTAGAACTCAGGATTAAGAAACTCACTCAAAACTGCACAAATACACGGTATCCGAACACCCTGCTCCTGAATGACTACTGGATAAATAATGGAATGAAGGCAGAAATAAAGATATTCTTTAAAACCAATGAGAACAAAGATACATGTACTAGAATCTCTGGAACACACTTAAAGACGTGTGTGGAGGGAAATTTATAGCACTAGATGCCCAAAAGGGAAAGGAGGAAAGATCTAAAATCAAAACCCTAAAGTCAATATTAAAAGAGCTAGAGAAGCAAGAACAAACAAATTCAAAATCCAGCAGAAGACAAGAAATACCTAAGATCAGAGCAAAACTAAAGGAGATACAGATCACAAAAAAACCTTCAAAAAGATCAATGAATTCAGGAGCAATTATTTGAAAAGATCAACAAAATAGACTGCTAGCCTGACTAATAAAGAATAAAACAAAGAAGAATAAAATAGATACACTAAAAAATGATGAAGGCGGTATCACCACTGATTCCACAGAAATACAAACTACCATCAGAGAATGCTATAAACACCTCTGTGCAAATAAAACAGAAAATCTAGAAGAAATGGATAAATTCCAGGACACTCGCACCCTCCCAAGACTAAACCAGAAAGAAGTCAAATCCCTGAATAGACCAATAAGAAGGTCTCAAATTGAGGCAACAACTAATAGCCTACCAACCAAAACAAGTCCAGGACCACACGGTTTCACAGCCTAATTCTACCAGAGGTGCAAAGAGGAGCTGGCAATATTCCATCCTAAACTATTTAAAACAATAGAAAAAGAGGGAATCCTTCCCAACTATTTTTTGAGCCCAACATCATCCTGATACCAATACCTGACAGAGACACACTAAAAAAGAAAATTTCAGGCCAATATTCCTCATGAACATCAGTGCAAAAATCCTCAACAAAATACTGGCAAACCAAATCCAACAGCACATCAAGAAGGTTATCCATCATGATCCAGTTGGCTTCAACCATGGGATACAAAGCTGTTTCAACGTATGCAAATCAATAAATGTAATCCATCACATAAACAGAACCAAACACAAAACCATATGATTATCTCAATGGATATAGAAAAGGCCTTCAACAAAATTCAACAACTCTTCATGCTAAGAAGTCTCAATAAACTAGGTATTAATGGAACATATCTCAAGATAGTAAGAGCTGTTTATGACAAACCCACAGCCAATATCATACTGAATGGGCAAAAACTGGAAGCATTTCTTTCGAAAACTGGCACAAGACAAGGATGCCCTCTCTCACCACTCCTAGTCAACATAGTATTGAAGTTCTGGCCCAGCCAATCAGGCAAGAGAAAGAAACAAGGGGTATTCAAATAGGACAAGAGGAAGTCAAATTGTCTCTGTTTGCAGATGACATGACTGTATACTTAGAAGACCCCAATGTCTCAACCCAAAATCTCCTTAAGCTGATAAGCAACTTCAGCACAGTTTCAGTATACAAAATCCACGTGCAAACATTACAAACATTCCCACAGACCAGTAACAGACAGCCAAATCATGAGTGAACTCCCTATCACAATGGCTACAAAGAGAATTAAATACCTGGAAGTACAACATACAAAGCATGTGAAGGACCTCTTCAAGGAGAACTACAAACCACTGCTCAAGGAAATAAGAGAAGACATAAACAAATGAAAAAAACATTCCATGCTCATGTATAGGAAGAATCAACATCGTGAAAATGGCCATACTTCCCAAAGTAATTATAGATTCAATGCTATCCCCCATCAAGCTACTACTGACTTCCTTCACAGAATTGGAAAAAACCATCTTAAATTTCATATGGAACCAAAAAAGAGTCCACATAGCCAAGACAAACCTAAGCAAAAAGAACAAAGGAGGAGGCATCACATTATCTGACTTCAAACAATACTACAAGGCTACAGTAACCAAAGCAGCATGGTACTGTACCAAAACAGATCTATAGACCAAAGGAACAGAACAGAGATCTCAGAAATAATGCCACACATCTACGACCATGTGATCTTTGACAAATCTGACAAAAACAAGCAATGAATCTCTATTTAATAAATGGTATTGGGAAAACTAAGCCATATGCAGAAGGCTGAAACTGGATCCCTTCCTGACAACTTATATAAAAATTAACTCAAGATGAATTACAGATTTAAACATAAGACCTAATACAAAAAAAAAAAAAAGCCCTAGAAGAAAACATAGGCAATACCATTAAGGTCCTAGGTATGGGCAAAGACTTCATGACTAATACACCAAAAGCAATGGCAACAAAAGCCAAAACAGACAAACGGGATGTAACTAAACTAAAGCTCTTCTGCACAGCAAAAGAAACTATCATAAGAGTGAACAGGCAACCTATGGGAGAAAGTTTTTGCAGTCCACCCATCTGACAAAGGGCTAATATCCAGAATCTAAAAAGGACTTAAAGAAATTTACAGGAAAAAAACAAACCCATCAAAAAGTAGGCAAAGGATATGAGGTGACACTTATCAAAAGGAGACATTTATGCAGCCAACAAACATATGAAAAAAAAGCTCTCCATCACTGGTCATTAGAGAAATGTAAATTAAAACTACACTGAGAAACCATCTCATGCCAGTCAGAATGGTGATCATTAAAAAGTCAGGAAACAACAGATGCTGGAGAGGATGTAGAGCAATAGAAATGCTTTTACACTGTTGGTGAAAGTGTAAATCAGTTCAACCATTGTGGAAGACAGTGTGGCAATTCCTAAAGGATTTTGAAACAGAAATGCCATTTGTCCCAGCAGTCCCATTATTAGGTATATACCCAAAGAATTATAAATCACTCTATTACAAGGATACATGCACAAATATGTTTACTGCAGCACTGTTCACAATAGCAAAGACTTGGAACCAACCAAAATGCCCATCAATGGTAGACTGGATAAAGAAAATGTGGCACATATGTTCCATGAAATACTATGCAGCTGTTAAAAAAAAAAAAAAAAAAAAAAAAAAAAAAGCCGGGCGCGGTGGCTCAAGCCTGTAATCCCAGCACTTTGGGAGGCCAAGGCGGGTGGATCACGAGGTCGAGAGATCGAGACCATCCTGGTCAACATGGTGAAACCCCATCTCTACTAAAAATACAAAAAAACTAGCTGGGCATGGTGGCGTGTGCCTGTAATCCCAGCTACTCAGGAGGCTGAGGCAGGAGAATTGCCTGAACCCAGGACGTGGAGGTTGCGGTGAGCCGCGATCGTGCCATTGCACTCCAGCCTGGGTAACAAGAGCGAAACTCCGTCTCAAAAAAAAAAAAAAAAAAAAGGATTAAGTTCATGTCCTTTCCAGGGACATACATAGATGGAGCTGGAAACCATCATTTTCAGCAAACTAACACAAGAACAGACTAACCAAACACCGCATGTTCTCACTCATAAGTGGAGTTGAACAATTAGAACACATGGACACAGGGAGGGTAGCATCACATACCAGGGCCTGTCGAGGGGTGGGGAGTTAGGGGAGGGATAGCATTAGGAAAAATACCTAATGTAGATGATGTGGTGATAGATGCAGCCAACCACCATGACATGTGCATACCTATGTAACAAACCTCCATGTTCTTTACATGTATCCAGAACTTAAAGTACAATTTTTAAAAAAGGAAATGTATATATAAACAATGGAACACTACTCAGCTATTTAAAAAACTGAATCATACCTGCAGCAACATGGATGGAACTGGAGGCCATTAAGTGAAATAATTCAGAAACATAAAGACAAATACTCCATCTTCTCACTTACAAGCAGGATCTAAATAATGTAAACACATGGACACAGAGTGTGGAATGGATAGACAATGGAAACTCAAGGGTAGGGGCTTGGGGAGAATGATATTTTCTAATTGCTTAATGGATACAATGTATGCTATTTGGGTGATGGATACATTAAAAGCCCTAACTATATCACTACACTATATATCCATGCAACAAAATTATACTTGTCTTATAAAAGCAAAATGGGGAAAATTTACTGGATGGTAAAGAGAGGCAAGAATAGGAAGCAGGAAGACCTTTTAGTAAGCTATCACAGAAATCCCAGGAAAAGGTAAGAGTTGTTTGGACTAGGGTGGCAGCAGTGAAAGTGGTAAGAAGTGATCTCTTTCAAGTAATGTCATGGAGACAGCCAACAGAATTAACTGATGGAATGGGAGTTGGGGGAAAGGAGAAGAGTCAAGGATAATTCCTGGGCAGGGTCAGATAACTTACATTAATTAGGTAAGAATTAGGAAGAGTATCCATTCCTCAAGCCAAAAAAGCCGCAAACCAAGATATATGTCTTTCCTAGAAGAGTAAAGCTGTACTTCAGCCCCACTCACTCCCTTGCCTTGGTGTTCACAACCTTATACTTTGGCCTTGCTCCTAAGGTTCTGGCTTGAACAACTGAGTTAATGAGCAACTGAAAATCATGTGCTGAGGTGAAGAATTCACTATGCCCAATTGCCAATTTCCTTGCCAAATCATAAGGAAGAGTCACATCCTAAAATGATGAGAGTACTATAGTTCAGGAGTGGCCAAAACATCCTGCAACTCACACAGTATAGTTTGGGCCATTTGATGTTTAGTTAAATTTACATCAGTATTCAGAAATATGTGGAAGAAAGTTTTTAAAATCTGTTATATTTTCACATATCCACTAAACAATTATTTGTTAATAGATAATATATGGTATCAAATCTGAGGCATTTTACTAAAACCAATGCAGAAGCAACATTCAGTGTGGTCTTGAAATAGTAAATGTATTTAAATTACACTAAAACATCTTAAACACTAAACTACTAAATATGTTATTTTACAATATAACTCACTAGAAGCTGTTATGTAAATTTTGTGAATTATCTGCCCCAGAGCCCAAATTGGATAAACATCAACCAAAATTATCAGGCTGTGGCTGTATGAAAATTTTAATCATATTTTTAAAATAAAAACTAAAACATCATACCTATCTCTCCAGCCTTCACATGCCAAACTTAACATGTGTGGCTAAAACAAAATGGAATAGGGCACTATGTATTTAACAAACCTGACAGGGGTCAGGCGGAATGTATGAGCTACTAAACATTCTGGCCCATTTGAAAGGCTGGCCATTTTCTAAACATGTTATTTATTCTTTATTTTACTGTAAGTTCCAAGATCAGGGCTATGTTTTAACCTACCTTTTAATATGCTTTGACTCTGTGTATCCACCCAAATCTCATGTTGAATTGTAATTCTCAGTGTTGGGGGAAAGTCCCGGTGGGAGGTCACTGGATTATGGGGGCATATTTTTCCCTTGCTGTTCTTTTAATAATGAGTTTTCAGGAGATTTTTCTTTTTAAGTGTGTAGGACTTCCCCCTTCACCCTCTCTCCTAACACCATGTAAAGACAGATATGCTTGCTTCCCCTTCAACGACGCCCCCATGATTGTAAGCTGCTTTGATTACAGTAAGGAAAAGAGAGTTTAGATGGGAGACAGTAGAAGGATGGAAGCATACAGCGAAATAGGAAACCAGTTAGGAGGCGACTGCAGTAATAAAGGGAAGAGAAGAGGCGACTGCAGTAATAAATGGTTGTTCACATCAGAGTTGTAACACTTAAGGTAGCAAGGTCAGATTTTAAATATTATGAAGTATAGTATCAAAGATTATGAAAGATTTTTTTTAAAGGCGTTTCTCTCTGCCACCAAAGATTCATTCTTATTCCTGTGCCAAACATTTAATAATGCATTTAATTTTTTTTTTTTAGATAGCATCTTGCTGTTGCCCAGGCTGGAGTGTAGTGGTACAATCTCAGCTTACTACAGCCTCCACCTCCTGGGTTCAAGCAATTCTCCTGCCTCAGCCTACTGAGTAGTTGGGATTACAGAAACGTGCCATCATGCCCGGCTAATTTTCGTATTTTTAGTAGAGATGGGGTTTCATCATATTGGCCAGGCTGATCCTGAGCTCCTGACCTCAAGTGATCCACCTGCCTTGGCCTCCCAAAGTAATACGATTACAGGCATGAGTCACTGTGTCAGGCCTTGTGTCATATTCTTGACATGATTTGCATTATTAGAGTCATCAAGGTTATAGGTTACTTAATTACAGCTACCATATGTGAGTATCTCTATGTAGCACCTAGCAAAGCAGCATGGGCAATAATCTCTACTTAAAATGTCTGGTGATGTTGGACATGTTTTATGTTCTACAAATCTTTTGGGAGTTCCCTTGTACCACAAGGGCTTATCACCAAAGGCTCACCACCATTCTACACATTTGCTTTGATGAAAAGGTTTGGCTTTGATGGCAGACCTGAATTTGAATACCTGCTCCGATATATGCTGAGCAAGACTTTGACAATAAATAGTAAAAACAGACTTCACAAAGCAGATATATAGTTTCCATAAAATAATAGCTTAAAAATGGTAGTTCCCTTTCTTTATCATATCTTGCAGCAGTGCCAGAATTAGGGTGAAGAGATCAGGGTGTTATATCACTGTTTGTAAATGTATCTATTGAGAGTATCCTAGGGATTTGAGATCCAACATCATTCATTTAAAAAACCTATGAACAGGCCGGGCACGGTGGCTCAAGCCTGTAATCCCAGCACTTTGGGAGGCCGAGGTGGGTGGGTCATGAGGTCAAGAGATCAAGACCATCCTGGTCAACATGGTGAAACCCCGTCTCTACTAAAAATACAAAAAATTAGCTGGGCATGGTGACACGTGCCTGTAATCCCAGCTATTCAGGAGGCTGAGGCAGGAGAATTGCCTGAACCCAGGAGGCGGAGGTTGCGGTGAGCCGAGATCGCGCCATTGCACTCCAGCCTGGGTAACAAGAGTGAAACTCCGTCTCAAAAAAAAAAAACAAAAAAACAAACAAAAAAAAAACCTATGAACAAAAGACTTAAGGTTTCAGCCTGGAATTAGTGCAAGTACAGGGTTAAATGCTATCTTTACTTGAAATTCTGACATACTGTTAATCAAACTTTTGGCATGAATTTTGATTTTTTTAAATACTGCAATAAAAGATTTATCTAAATTACTGAGTATTTTGATGCACCCTTCAAGTTTGAACGTGAGGTGAATGTGTCATTCCTCTACCCTAGTAAGTAACTCTGACTTAAAGGGTGATGCCAGCAGGAATGCATTCCTTTAGAATAAACAGCCCAGTGAATGAAATAGGGTCAGAAAATGTGAGTAACATCCCACCTTTCTCCCAATCTAATTAAACACTGGTCTTCAAACGTGTCCCTTGTTTTTTGTGTAATTCTGAAAAACTATTCATAACATTTTACATATTTTAAAGTTGATTTTTTTTTCCAACTTAAGTTTAATTAGTTGCAAAGGATGTAATTTCTGGTATACTGGAAGTAATGATGCTTAAATACATCTTGAATTATCATTCATTTTAATGTATCCAGTTGAATCTAAGTATCCTAGAGATGTGAGGCCCACCATCACTCATTTAAAAACATATGAATAACTCGAAAAGGTAGAGAGATGATAAAAGCACTGTGCTCACCCTTAGAACAATAAAAAAAAAAGCTAGATAAACCATAAACAAACAAATTTTCATGAACTCGTAAGTAAACGAGGTCATAGCACAAAAAATTAACTTGAAATCTGGAAAGAAACAGGCATAAGAACACTTGGCCAGATGTTCAGCTGTTGCCCTTCACTCTGTAGATTAAGGTTTTTACTCCTTGGGAGACATAGAGGACATGGGTGCTCAAAGATGAATCCAGAGAAAGCTTTCCCCTGTGGCACTGAATGAACAGGGAAGAATATCCAGCAGCGAAATTCTGCCAAGATCCATGTCAGAATGCAAAAATGATACAATCACCCTGGAAAAATTTAGAAGTTTCTTATAAATTTAAACATACACTTACTATATGACCTGCAATACCATTCCTAGGTACTTGCCCAAATCAATTTAAAATTTATGTACACAAATGTTTATAGCAGCTATATTCATAATTGCCTCAAACTGGAAACAACCAAGATATATTTCAACAGGTAAACATATAAACAGTGGTACAATGGAATATTATTCTGCAATAAAAAGGAAGAAGCTATTGATTCACTCAACAACATGGATGAATCTTAAATGTGTTTTTCTAAGTGAAAGAAGCCAGATCCAAAATGTTACATATTTTATTATGCAATTTATATGGCATTATCGAAAAGGAAAAACTGTAGAAACAGAAAACAGATCAATGGTTTCCAGGAGTTAGGAGAGGGAAGAAGGGTTAACTACAAAATGACCACATAAGGGAAATTTGAGTGATGAAACTGTTCTGTACAACAGTACTGTAGTGGTGGATATATGACCATGTATTTTTCAAAACCCATAGAACTATAAACAAATAACAAACCTAAGTAACTTTGGGAAACTGTTTTGACTATATAATGTAAGATTAAAGGAAAAATGAAAGAAATATCCTGGTCAATAGGGTTACAGAAATAAAAATCAAAGAAATAAATGCTAAATTCTTCTTGGGGGTAAATTTGTTTCTCACAAAGGTACAAGTTAACCAGTATGTATCTACTTTACACTGAAAAAATAATTTTAGATATTGTAGATTTCTCATTGTCAGGGAAAGAAATCACAGATAAGGGGAAAGCAGGAATGAATGCTGGGGTGTCAGATTATAGTCAAAGGTATAAGTATAAATTTGTTTATATATAGAAATATAAATGTGTCTGTATACATCAGTTAGTATACACAAATATATTTCCTAGCTCTGTTCTCTGTGCAGGCATTGAAGCAATGATACCTAGTAGGAATAAGCACTCCTAATGCTTAGAGCTTAGTTTCTAAATATCATCCTCCAGTAAAAGTAACCACAGCTTCTTGTTAGATGCAGGGCAGGAAAAATACTTTAAAAAAAAAAAAAAAAAAAAGATGAGGACACGTCAAGAGGACACAGGGCCAATCTGAAATAGTTCCCAACAACCAAAGCTGGAATAATTTGAGTAACAAAATAATAATGGTGGTGCCAACTGCGGTGGCTCATGCCTACAATCCCAGCACTTTGGGAAGTCCAGACATATGGACTGCTTGAGTCCAGGAGTTTGAGACCAGCTTGGGTTATATAGTAAAACTCCGTCTCTACCAAAAAAAAAAAAAAATACAAAAATTAGCTAGGCGTGGTCATGCATGTCTGCAGTCCCAACTACTCAGGAGGCTGAGGTGAAAGGATTGCTTGAGCTCAGAAGATGGAGGCTGCAATGAGCCATGATCACACTACTGCATTCCAGCCTGGGTGACAAAGCAAGACTCTGTCTCAAACTAAAATAAAATAAAATAAAATGACAGTATTGGATTATACTCAAATGACAGAATAACTACCTATGCCTCCATAGTGATATAATCAAATAACTGAATAAACACAAATGGACAAGTCTTTCTTACATAATTCCAAATAATAAATTAAAAAAGAATTAGGGAAATTGAAGAGAATCATTAGAACACCACAATAATAACTGCTTTGGGCAAAACTCCAAAGATGAATGGAGGATGAAACAGTACATATACATAGCCTTAAAGTATTCCCCTTCCAAATATTTATTAATATGTGATATGAACATATGCCCACAAATTGTGATACTCCTCCCTCCAAGAGGTGAACCTTTTAACAAATAGAGAGTAGAAAAGGGAAAATAGAAATTGTATGGTGGAGAAACTGGCAGACACAACATTAACCAATTCACCAAAGTTAACATCACCAGTTATACTTGTTATTAGGAATTCCCTAATATGCCCTGGGAAGAGAACTTCATCTGCATAGTATTCTTCCTAAATAACATAACTCTGTGTAGTCATGAGAAAACATCAGGCAGACCCAAATTGAGGGCCATTCTAGAAAATACCTGACCTGCACCCTTCAAAATTATCTAGGTCATAAAAAATAAAGAAGGGCTGAAAAACTACCACAGACCATGTGATACTTAGGAGATACGACCACTACATGCAATATGGCAAACTGAACCCTGAAACAAAAAATGGACATTGCTTGAAAAACTGGTGAAATCCAAATAAAGTGTGTTGTACAATTAGTAAGTATAAGCTTAACGTATTAGTTTTCATGAATGTGCCACAGTTATGTGAGACAAAGTAGCAAACATCTGCCTCTGGCAGCCAGAGTCCACCCTTGCTGTGAAGAAGCCATGCTTACTCACTACTTGTGAGCATAACTTCACAACTCCCTGACTGTGACTGAGTGCAGCCGGAAGAATGTCCTGAAGATGATAAGGACAGGTTCCTATGTCTCTTACCTGAATCACTGCATTTTTAGAAAAGAAGTTCAATAATCCTAGCTTTTGTCTTTTCCTATACATGAGATAATGTCTGACAGTAATAATTATTATGCCTCTGTAACCCATAACCAATGTACTCCTCTCCCACCCAAACTTTGATGAGATTTTGCTCTATTGTAACTTCTGAGCACATGCAGAACATCCACATCACCTGATATATAAGCTATGTGCTGAACACTGCCTTGGTGCAGTGTAACAGAAACTCTCTGAAAGACTCTCCTGCAATCCTCAGTAAGACTCTGAATAAAACTAACTTTAATTCTTTGAAAGACTGCAATCCTCAGTAAGACTCTGAATAAAACTAACCTTAATTCTCTGAAAGCCTGATTTCTTTGTCTTGACAGTTAATGTAAGATAGCATTAGGGGAAAGCGGATGGAAGGAATGGAAAGACTGTACCATCTTTGTAATTCTTTCGGAAATCTAAAATTACTTCAAAATAAAGCATAATTTATATATTACATTTGTATATGCAGTAGAGAAATTTGTACTTCATTCCTTTCACTCAATGAGCTTTTATTTCCATTCCATGTACCCCCCAAATTTGAGCCTAATGTACTTAGAAGTTGTATTATCATCCTTTTACTTAATGACATTTGAACTTTTAATTTCGTGTAACCAGAAGTCTCTAAATGTTAATTCAAAAAATTCTAAATTATCATTGAGATTATTAATGGGCACTTGATCAACACAACATAATCAACAGACATTTTAATAGCCACTAAAAAAAATACTTTCATTTAAAATGCATTGCTTAACGAGGGGGATAGGACGTTTTCTTCCTATCAGCCCATGTATTTCTGGATGCATATTACTATTTGTTTCTTTCCTTTACTTTTTTTTTTTTTTAAACAGATGACGCCTGTAATCCCAGCACTTTTGGAGACCGAGGCAGGCGGATCACGAGGTCAAGAGATCGAGACCATCCTGGCCAACACGGTGAAATCCCGTCTCTACTAAAAATACAAAAAAAATAGCCAGGCGTGGTGGCACGCGCCTGTGGTCCCAGACACTCCGGATGCCGAGGTGGAAGAATCATTTGAACCCAGGAAGCGGAGGTTGCAGTGAGCCGAGATTGTGCCACTGCACTCCAGTGTGGTGACAGAGTAAGACTCTGTCTCAAAAAAAAAAAAAAAAAAAAAAAAGAGATGGTAGTCTCACTATATTGCCCAGGCTGTACTTGAACTCCTGGGCTCAAATGGCCCTCCTGCCTCAGCCTCTCCAGTATCTGGGACTACCGGTGCCCACTACCATGCCTGGCTTTTTTTTTTTTTTCTTTTAAGAGATTTACGTCTGACTTAATTATTGAGAACACTTGTCCCTATAAAAAGGTAGATGGACACTGAAATTTTGTTGTAACGAAGTCACTCAATGCTTTGGATTACTTTTTGTTTACATGCAGAAATTTGTTGGGTGACTTAGTATTCTTATTTTCTGCAATCTATCACCTAATACCTCAATTAGGGCCTCCTTCAACCTTTAGGAGAGCAAAGAATTGAAACGTCCACGCTGAATTTCTCATCTGGATAGCAGAGCCATTTGCTCTGAAAGACCACACCTATTTTCATGACTGTTCGCTCACTGGCCAAGCTTCACGACATGTGAGGTTTTCCCGTAAACAGGAAGGCCACCGTGGAGGCCAAGCCTTCCCCATGGGCGCCTTCTCAGATCGCGATTGGCGATGAAGTGATGGGTTTTCTCGAAACCACCCTCACGCAGGTACCCCTTGAGCAGCCTTGAAGCCCTCTGTGGAAGGAGGCCCCAGGCACAGACAACTGCAGTAGAAACAATCATCCCTGAGGGGTGCAGGGGACACAGAACAGTAGAGAAGAGGCCGAACTGGGCGATTTTACCTGGCTTCTCCAGAGGGGGAAAGCGGCCAGATGAACCCGGTCCTTGTGTTCCGAGAACAGAGTCGACATCACCTGCGCCTCGAACGCGTGCGACCTTCGGCGTCTCTTTTGACGCAAGACGCGGAGCGCGGCGGCACGACGCCGGCGCAGGCGCAGGCGCAGGCGCACCGCCCTCCCAGACGGTTAGTGATTGGACGAAGCACGGCGCGGGGCGCAGGCCCGGGTCCTGCAGGGGCGTCGCGAGGCCTGCTTTGAAAAATGCGGCTCTGATCCTGTGGCTCTCGCGCAGAGCGTCCTGAAGCGAGAAGTTGAAGCCGGGAGGTGGGAGCAACGGCGGCGGCAGCAGGGGTGGCGGCTGCCTGCGAGTCCCCGGCCTGAGCTGCCCTTCTACCCTCAGAGAGGGCAGGAAGGAAAACTTCGGTGGGTGGGGGTTGGGCCAGGACTTAGGAGGCCACCGACGAGCTTTTTTTTTTTTTTTTTTTCCTTTTTTCTCTTTTTTTCCTGACTTTGCTAATAATATCTTCCTGACTCCCGGGTATTTTTAAGGTCTTTTACACGGACGTCTCTCTGTTCCTTCTTTTCCTCTTCGTAGCAGAGGTTTAGGGAAGGGATTCATGAGCGGAGATCTGTGTCTATGAAAACTCAAAAGCAGTCATGAAATCAGTTCAAGAGGGATTTGGCTGCAATCATCTGAATGTGTGCCAAGGCCGTTTATGGAAATACGGGGAGGGGCGGGGTTTGCAGTAAATGTTTTTTGTTTACGTAGTGTTTTGTTTTCTGTTAATTTTATCGTGACTTCTAGGTGAGAAAATGGCTAGCAACAACAATTGGTTTCAGAGTTCGCAGGCCCCCAGTTTTGCCCAGATGCTGAAAAAGAACCTGCCAGTTCAACCAGCGACCCAGACCGTAACTACACCCACAGGATGTTTCTCAGAAAGTTACAGCCTGTCCAAGATGGCATCCAAGGTTACACAAGTGACAGGTGCGACTTTTTTGATTTGTGACAGTGAGTCAGTTCTTTACGATCCTGGGTTTACCTCTCCTACAAAGAGGGAAAGAAAGAACAGAGAAAGGTCCATGTAAAAGACCTTAAAACTACTCGGGACTCAGGAAGATATTATTAGCAAGGCTTACGATTCGTGGAGAGATAAATCCTGTGTAAGTGTCTAAGCCAGGGAATCTTTAAACCAGAGACTTGATAGAACTTACTGGCTATCCCAGAAACGAGCAGCACAGGGAAAGAGCTCTACAAGCTCTACAAACCCACTCCAGGTGGCATCTGACTCAGCACTTGGAGGAAGCTTGTAGAGCTCTTTTCCTGTACCGCTCATTTAACCATCCGTCACCACCTTGACTCAAGGGTGGCTTTCCTTTCTGAGATGAGGCGTAAGGGAAGACACTGGACTTACACTGGTCTGTATTCCACATAACACTTAGTGTAAAGTATAAAGCAGGGGCAAATATACTTTAAAATTCGATTGAATCCAGTGAGAAAAATAGTGGATGGGAGCCAGAAACTACGTTCTAGTCCCACATCTGTGTCTGTCTGTATTCTAGGCCTTAGTGACATCATCTGTAAAAATAGCTTGGTTTTTGAAGACCCTGACGTCACTAAAATTCCATGATCCTTTGGTATCACTTAATAATGGCATGTTGACATTACGTTTTTGCAAAATAGTACTACAAAAGATAGATACAGTAACATACGGCGCTTGTCATGTGTGCCAAAATTGTTTGTAGAAAGTTATGAAAAACGTAATGAAGTGTATCTGGTGCAACCTTACATTTTGGGGAGGATTTAGTGCTTTTGCTCTTTTTTTTAACCAAAATGACAAGTACAACATTTGTTTTTAGGTAATTTTCCAGAACCGTTGCTTTCCAAGAATCTTTCATCTATTTCAAATCCTGTCCTTCCTCCAAAAAAAATACCGAAGGAATTTATAATGAAATACAAACGTGGAGAGATAAATCCTGTGTCAGCCTTGCACCAGTTTGCACAAATGCAGCGAGTTCAGCTTGACCTTAAGGAAACTGTGACAACAGGTAAGTGTAAATTTTAAAAACTTCGTATGTATGTGCATGTGTGTCTTTGTACACACACATGCGTAGTTAGGTTTTTTCTTTAATTTTCCTGGTGCTAACTTGTCAGTATGAAACTCAAAGCTAACATCTTTGCTAAAGAATTTTTAAATGTCAAGATTTTAATAAGGATAGTCACAGCGACATCAAGTTTCAGTCTGTTGTTTTGCATGGAATACCAGTAAACTTAACAGGTGACACAAATAGTGTCTTAAAATAAATGGTGGTGGTAACATAAAGGTGTGCTTAATGTCTGTATAACTAGTTAGCTTTCCTCCAGTAATCTCGGATTTCCCTTGGAAAATGTAAGCTAAGAAAAAATCAATGATCAGGACAAATCTTCACTGCTCTGAGCAAAAGCTGCTAAAAAACATGACCCGTTGGTTGTTAATAGTGTGTATTTTATGCTCAAAGTATAGCTCAATAATCCAATTCAGTGTTTGGTAATAAGACTGCGTATCACTAGCTCTACATGTGATTTAGATTTATACTAAAGTTTGAGAACTTTAGTTATAAACAGGCTAAAGCTTAAAGGCTCCACTTTCTGACACAGAAGACTTACTAACAAATATTAGGTGAAATATCTTTTTTATTATTTATATAGAGGCTCTCACTCTGTTTTCCAGGCTGGAGTGCAGTGGTGATCCTCCCACCTCAGCCTCCCAAATAGCTAGGATGGCTACAGGCATCCACATGCCTGACTAATTTTCAGAATGTTCTGTAAAGAAGGAATCTTGCCATATTGTCTCACTATATTGCTTAGGCTGACCTCAAACTCCTGGCGTCAAGGAATCCTCCAGCCTCAGCCTCCCAAAGTGATGGGATTACGGGTGTGAGCCAGTGCACCTAGCCAAGATGTGTAATATCTTATACATAAGAACCATCTGGGCCACTTGTTAATTTTACAAAATGCTCTCTGATTTAGTAAACCTGGATTGGAACCCAGGTGATCATGAAGGAAGGAACTTGGGAAACTGAAGTCTGAGATGTTATGGGGAAAGTAATTGACCCAGAAGCAGTCAGAAGTTGCTTGTAAAACCTTGATGTACATATTAAAGAGTTAGGTAATATAATTGTGAGTATGGGAGGAAATAAGATAGTGGGATTTATGTGCAGCAGCATTGTATATAGCCATCTGTAACCAAAGAGTCGGGAGTCACTTTCCTAAAGGCCTCGTAAAGTCTAAATACTAACAAGCAAAACTTCAAACAGAAGAACTTTGACTTGTAAATACAGGAGACAAGACAATTCCATTTCATTTTTCATCCAAAGATGAAAGCTAGGTAAAAGAAATTATGATGACTGGACATTCAGTTTAATTCTTTAGTTTATCATTATGTTTTGGTTCCCTCTCTCTCCCTCTTTCCCTCCCCACCTCCCTTCCTAACTTCCTACCTCCCCTCCCACTCCCCAACCTCCACAAGCTGTAATGTGTTGGGTTGCTTATCATAATGCCCTGATGGGTACACAGGGTTTCTTCAAAGGGATCTCTTATATTCTGGAGTTTAAAAGCATATTAGGGCAATCCAAGGGGTGGGAGAAATTCAGCTTTCTTTGTAGTAAAGTTTTAAAGACATTTGTATTGGAGTTTGTTGTTTTGTTGTTGTTTTGTTTACTTGCTTGTTTTTAAGACCGAGTGTTGCTCTGTTGCCAGGCTGGAGTGCAGTGGCATGATATCAGCTCACTGTAACCTCTGCCTCCTGGATTCAGGCGATTCTCCTGCCTCAGCCTCCCAAGTAGCTGGGACTGCCGGCTAATGCCACCACACCCAGCTAATTTTTATATCTTTAGTAGAGACAGGGTTTCACCATGTTGGCCAGGATGGTCTCGATCTCTTGACCTCGTAATCCACACACCTCGGCCTCCCAAAGTGCTGGAATTACAGGCCTGAGCCGTGGCGCCCAGTTTATATTGAAGTTTTAAAGATGTGACGTATTACCTGAACTCTCCACATTTTATTTCCCACTGGTCTTTTGATAGTATTGGAGTGTTTTCCATTGCCAGGCATTATACTAGACACTCACTGCTACTCCACATGAGATCCATACTCTACTACTGGCCCTGTTGCTCCCGCTGAATCTGGAGCTGGCCTAGCTGCTTGAATACTCACAATTAGTTCAGGGCCCCATTCAGCTTTAGTTTTAACCCCTATTGGTTCTACAAAAAGACTTGTAAAGTTGCTATTTCTGAGGCATTTTTGAGAATTTTTGTACTGGAATGTTTTCTGTGTACAGACATTGTTTGCAAGAATATACTAAGAATTATTGTAGCATTCCTTCTGAATTCTTTTTCAAGGTAATGTTATGGGACCATATTTTGCCTTTTGTGCTGTGGTGGATGGTATTCAATACAAGACTGGACTGGGACAAAATAAAAAGGAGTCTAGATCCAATGCAGCAAAATTAGCTCTTGATGAGCTTCTACAATTGGATGAACCTGAACCACAAGTTTTAGAAACTTCAGGTAAATACTCTTGATTACAAAGTATTTATAAAAGGTATCATTTTTCAAAAGGAATCACCTGAAAGATTTATGTTAATGAGAGTTACCTGGCAACTACAAGAAAGAAGTTGCAGGATTTGAATAATTTCCTTCAGTTGCTGATGTATTTAGTAATAGTTAAAATGCTCTTGTATATTTCAGCACTGAAAGGTGTAATCCTGTTGCTAAGCTGTTTGGTAACTTTTAAGATTGTTAATGGATTTGAGTTCTAAAATACAGTTTTCTTTGTAATTTGTTGGATTCTTACTATGAATGTAATACTGTCCATTTAATACTTAGAGGTTTTAAATGCAGTGTTTGTGAGTTTGTGTTAAATTCAGCAAATGCTAGAATTACTTCAGAAAATAATCTAAGGTACCATAGCAAATAAGTTTAGTATATAAACTCCAGAATTAGATTTCTCAGGTTGAAATATTGACTCTATGCTGGCAATTTGTTTGCCCTCTAAGCCTGTTTGCCTTCATTTGTAGAGGGGGGACAGTGATAGTTACTACCTTCTATGTTTGTCATTGGGATTAGATAAATAATGCCTGCAAAGTCCTTAATCGGTGCCTACAATCAAATTACAAAGTATTTTAAATACTTTGTTGAACTCAACTTAAAACATACCTGTAGAATTTCCTGAGTATCCAGTTGAATTATCAGAAAAATACATTGGTGATTCGTTTCTCATGATAAATACTTTTTCCCTAATAGCTTTCAAAATGTTTATGTAGGGCTAGCAAATGTTTTGCCAAGTGGTCTGCAATCTTTAGTTTCTAAAAATTTATTTTTTTTCCCTCCTTTGTAAAAACTAAGGTAGCATTTACCCATGTCTACTGTCACTACTTTGAAAATTAAGGTAGCATTTACCCATCTCTGCTGTTGACATTTTTGTATTCATTATTGTTTTCTCCAAAAAGTGCCGATAGTGCCTTAATTACAACTAAAACTTCTTTGATGATATATTATCTCATGGGCTAGAGCCTGGAAAAATAATAAGGTCATCTTTTTCCCTTAGTGGGCTATAGTTTCTTCTTTAATTTGTCTACTCTAGATAGCTGAGTTTACTTATTTTTCGTATGAAAGGATATGGAAGAGTTGAGTATTCATTTCTTTGATTTGCTATATTAACCTTTAATTTTTCTAGTTTTCTTATTCACAAAGAACTTTTAAAACTTTAGTTTTTTCCAAAACTTTGAAGTCATCACTGTTCAAAAATTATTTTCATGTGTATCTTTAACATTTTGTGCATTTTTTAATGTAGTTTTTGTTTTGTTTTCTTTTGTTTAAGACAGAGTCTCACTCTGTCGCCCAGGCCTGAGTGCAGTGGTGCCATCTCCGCTCACTGCAACCTCTGCCTCCCAGGTTCAAGTGATTCTCATGCCTTAGCCTCCCTAGTAGCTGGAATTACAGGTGCTTGCCACCATACCCTGCTAGTTTTTGTATTTTTAGTAGAGATGGCGTTTCACCATGTTGGTCGGGTTGGTCTTGAACTTCTGACCTCAAATGATCTGCCTGCCTCAGCCTCCCAAAGTGCTGGAATTACAGGCATGAGCCACTGCACCTGGCCTGGTACAGTTTTTTTTCTTCTTAAAAAAAAAAAAAAGTACATGTGCAGAACATGCAGGTTTGTTACATAGGTATACATGTGCCGTGGTGGTTTGCTACACTTATTGACCTGTCCTCTGTTCCCTCCCCCAACTCCCACCCCCTAAAAGACCCAGATGTGTGTTGTTCCCCTTTCTGTGTCCTTGTGTTCTCAGTGTTCAACTACCACTTAACAGTGAGAACATGCAATATTTGGTTTTCTGTTTCTGTGTTAGTTTGCTGAGGATGATGGCTTCCATCTTCATCCATGTCCCTGCAAAGGACATGATCTCATTCCTTTTTATGGCTGCATAGTATTCCATAGTTTATATGTACCACATTTTCTTTATCCAGTCTATCATTGATGGCCATTTGGGTTGGTTCCATGTCTTTGCTACTGTAAATAGTGCTGCAGTAAACATACATGTGCATTTGTCTTTATAGTAGAATGATTTGTATTTCTTTGGGTATATACCCAGCAATCCCATTGGTATTTCTGGTTCTAGGTCCTTGAAGAATTGCCATGCTGTCTTCCACAGCGATTGAACTAATTTACATTCCCACCAACAGTTTAAAAGCATTCCTATTTCTCCACAGCCTCTCCAGCATCTATTGTTTCCTGACTTTTTAATGATTGCCATTCTGACTGGCATGAGATGGTGGTATCTCATTGTGGTTTTCATTTGCATTTCTCTGATGATCAGTGATCTTGAGCTTTTTTTCATATGTTTGTTGGCCACAAAAATGTCTTCTTTTGAGAAGTGTTTTTTTTTCATATCCATTGCCTCCTCTTTGATGGGGTTGTTTGGTTTTTTCTTTTAAATATGTTTAAGTTCCTTGTAAATTTTGGGTATTAAGCTTTTGTCAGATGGGTAGATTGCAAAAATTGTCTCCCATTTTGTAGGTTGCCTGTTGATTCTGATCATAGTTACTTTTGCTGTGCAGAAGCTCTTCAGTTTAATTGTATCACATTTGTCAATTTTGGCTTTTGTTGCAATTGCTTTTGGCATTTTTGTCTTGAAGTCTTTGCCCATACTTAAGTCCTAAATGGTATTGCCTAGGTTTTCTTCTAAGGTTTTTATGGTTTGGAGCAGGTGTCCCCAAACTACGGCCCGCGGGCCGCATGTGGCCCCCTGAGGCCATTATCCGGCCCCCCGCCGCACTTCAGGAAGGGGAACGTCTTTCATTGGTGGTCAGTGAGAGGAGCACAGTATGTGGCAGCCCTCCAACGGTCTGAGGGACAGTGAACTGGCCCCCTGTGTAAAAAGTTTGGGGACACCTGGTTTGGAGTTTTACACTTAAGTCTTTAATCCACTCTGAGTTAATTTTTGTATAAGGTGTAAGGAAGGGGTCCAGTTTCAGTTTTCTGCATATGGCTAGCCAGTTTTCCCAGCACCATTTACTCAATAGGTGATCTTTTCCCCTTTGCTTGTTTTTGTCCAGTTTTTCAAAGATCAGATGGTTGTAGATGTGTGGAGATATTTCTGAGGTATCTGTTCTACTCCACTGATCTATATGTCTGTTTTGGTACCAGTGCCATGATGTTTTGGTTACTGTAGCCTTGTATGGTTTGAAGCCAGGTAGTGTGATGCCTCGAAATTTGTTATTTTTGCTTAGGATTGTCTTGGCTATATGGGGTCTTCTTTGATTCCATATGACATTTGAAATAGTTTTTTATAATTCTGTGAAGAATGTGAGTGGTCGTTTCGTGGGAATAACACTGAATCTATAAATTACTTTCAGCAGCATGGCCATTTTCACGACATTGATTTTTCCTATCCATGAGCTTGGAATGTGTTTCCATTTGTTTATGCCCTCTCTTATTTCCTTGAGCAGTAGTTTGTAGTTATTCTTGAAGAGGCCCTTCACATTCCTTATTAGCTGTATTCCTAGGTGTTTTATTCTCTTTGTAGCAATTGTAAATGGGAGTTCATTCATGATTTGGCTCTCTGCTTGCCAACTATTGATGTAAAGGACAGCTTGTGATTTTTCCACATTGATTTTGTATCCTGCTAATTTGCTGAAGTTGCTTATAAGTTCAGGAAGTTTTGGGGCTGAAATGGTGGAGTTTTCTAAATGCAAAATAATGTCATCTGCAAACTGAGACAACTTGACTTCATCTCTTTCTATTCGAATATCCTTTATTTCTTTCTCTTGCCTGATTGCCCTGGCCAGAACTTCCAATACTATGTTGAGTAGGAATGGTGAGAGAGGGCATCCTTGTCTTGTGCCGGTTTTCAAAGGGAACGCTTCCAGCTTTTGCTCATTCAATATGATATTGGCTTTGGTTTGTCATAAATAGCTCTTATTATTTTGTGATATGTTCTATCAATACCTAGTTTATTGAGAGTTTTTAACATGAAGGAATGATGAATTTTATCTAAGGCCTTTTCTGCATCTGTTAAGATAGTCATGTGGTTTCTGTTTTTGGTACTGTTTACGTGATAGATTACATTTATTGATTTGTGTATGTTGAACCAGCCTTGCATCCCAGGGATGAAGCCGACTTGATTAAGTTTTTTGATGTACTGCTGGATTTGGTTTGCCAGTATTTTATTGAGGATTTTTGCATTGATGTTCATCAGGGATATTGGCCTGAAGTTTTCTTTTTTGTTGTGTCTCTTCCTGATTTTGGTATCAGAATGATGCTGGCTTCATAAAATGAGTTAGGGAGGAGTCCCTCCTTTTCAATTGTTTTCAATAGTTTCAGAAGGAATGGTACCAGCTCCTCTTTGTATTTCTGGTAGAATTCAGCTGTGATTCGTTTGGTCATGGCCTTTTTTTTTTTTTTTTTTTTTTTTTTTTTTTGGTGGGGGGGTTGGGGAGGAGGGGTAGGCTACTACTGCCTCAATTTCAGAGCTTGCTATTGGTCTGTTCAGGGATTCAGCTTCTTCCTGGTTTAGCCTTGGTAGGATATATGCATCCAGGAATTTATCCATTTCTTCCAGATTTTTTATTTTATTTGTGTAGAGGTGTTTATAGTAGTCTCTGATGGCAGTTTGTATTTCTGTGAGGGCAGTGGTGATATCCCTTTTATCATTTTTTATTCTATTTGATTGTCTCTCTTCTTCTTTATTAGTCTAGCTAGTGGTCTATCTATTTTGTTAATTTTAAACCAGGTCCTGGATTTATTGATTGTTTTGGAGGGTTTTTCATGTCTCTATCTCCTTCAGTTCTGCTCTGATCTTAGTTGTTTCTTGTCTTCTGCTTGCTTTCGGATTAGTTTGTTCTTGCCACTCAAGGTCTTTTAACTGATGTTTGAGTATCAATTTCAGATCTTTCTAGCTTTTTGATATGGGCATTTAGCGCTAAAAATTTCCCTCTTAACACTGCTTTAGCTGTGTCCCAGAGATACATTTTCTCTTTGTTTTTGTTGGTTTCAGAGAGGTTCTTGATTTCTGCCTTAAGTTGATTATTTACTCAGGAGTCATTCCGGAGCAGGTTGTTCAGTTTTCGTTAAATTGTGTGGTTTTGAGTGAGTTTCTTAATCCTGGGTTCTAACTTGATTGCACTGTGTTTTGAGAGACTGTTGGGATTTCAGTTCTTTTGCATTTGCTGAGGAGTGTTTGACTTCCAGTTATGTGGATGATTTTAGAATTAAGTGCCATGTGGCACTTAAAAGAATATATATTCTATTGATTTGGGGTAGAGAGTTCTATAGATGTCTGCTAGGTCTAGTTGATCAAGAGCTGAGTTCAAATCCTGAATATCCTTGTTAATTTTCTGTCTCGTTGATCTGTCTAACGCTGACGGTGTAGTGTTAAATCTCCCACTATAATTGTGTGGGAGTTCAAGTCTCTTCGTAGGTTTCTAAGAACCTGTTTTATGAATCTGGGTGCTCCTGTATTGGATGCATGTTTAGAGTAGTTAACTCTTCTTGTTGAATTATTCCCTTTACCATTATGTAATGCCCCTCTTCTTTTTTGATCTTTGTTGGTTTAAAGTCTGTTTTGTCAGAGACTAGGATTGCAACCTCTGCCTTTTTTGCTTTCTATTTGCTTGCTAGATTTTCCTCCATCCCTTTATTTTAAGCCTGGGTGTCTTTGCACTTAATATGAGTCTCCTGAATACAGCACACCAATGGGTCTTGACTCCTTACCCAGTTCGCCAGTCTGTATCTTTTAATTGGTGCATTTAGCCTATTTACATTTAAGGTTAGTGTTGTTATGCATGAATTTGATTCTGTCATCGTGAAGCTATTTGGTTATTTTTCATACTGGTTGATGCAGTTTCTTCTTAGTGTCATTGGTCTTTATATTTTGCTGTGTATTTGCAGTGGCTGGTACTGGTTTTTCCTTTCCATATTTAGTGCTGCTTTCAGGAGCTCTTACAAGGTAGGTCTGGTGATAATAAAATCCCTCAGCATTTGCTTATCTTGAAAGGATTTTATTTCTCCTTTGCTTATGAAGCTTAGCTTGGCTGGATATGAAATTACGAGTTGATAATTTTTTTCTTTAAGAATATTGAATACTGGCCCCCAATCTCTTCTGGCTTGTAGAGTTTCTGCTCAGAGGTCTGCTGTTAGTCTGATGAGCTTCCCTTATAGGTGACCTGGCCTTTCTCTCTGGCTGCCCTTAACAGCTGCCCTTAACAGCATTTCAACCTTGGAGAATCTGATAATTATGTGTCCTGGGGTTATCATCTTCTTGTGGAGTATTTTAATGGTGTTCTCTGTATTTCCTGAATTTGTTGTTGGCCTCTCTTGCTAGGTTGTGGAAATTCTCCTGGATAACACCCTGAAGTAGGTTTTTCAGCTTGTTTCCATTCTCCCTGTCTTTTTCTGGTACTCCAGTCAATCATAGGTTTAGTCTTTTTATGAAGTCCCATATTTCTTGGATTCTTTGTTCATTCCTTTTCTTTCTTTCTATTCTTGTCTGCATATCTTATTTAGTAAGGTGGTCTTCAAATTCTGATATCCTTTTTTTCTGCTTGGTCGATTCGGCTGTTGATACTTGTATATGTTTCACAAAGTTCTCGTGCTGTGTTTTTCAGCTCCATCCAGTAGTTTATGTTCCTCTTTAAACTGGTTATTCTAGTTAGCAATTCCTCTAATCTTTTATCAAGGTTCTTAGTTTCTTTGCATTTTAGAACATGCTCCTTTAGCTTAGCATAGTTTTTTATTACCTGTCTTGTGAAGCCCACTTCTGTCAGTTTGTCTGTCTGAGCCTCTGTTCAGTTCTGTGCCCTTGATGGAGAGACATTGCAGTCATTTGGAGGAGAAGAGGCACTCTGGGATTTTGGATTTTCAGCGTTTTTTCATTGATTCTTTCTCATCTTTGTGAGTTTGTCTAGTTTCAGTTTTTGAGCCTGTTGACCCTTGGATGGGGACCTTTGTTGTTGTCGTTGATGCTGTTGTTGTTGGTTTCTGCTTGTTTGTTTTTCTTTCAATAGTCAGGTCCCTGTTCCATAGGGCTGCTGCAGTTTGCTGGAGATTCACTTCAGGCCCTATTCATCTGATTCTCTCCCATGCCTGAAGGTGTCACTCAGGGAGGCTGGAAAACAGCAAAGATGGGTGTCTGCTTCTCCTTCTGGGGCCCCTGACCTCAAGAGGCATCAACCTGATGCTTGTAGGATCACCTCTGTATAAGGTGCCTGTCAACCCCTGTTGGAGAGTTACCCAGTTGGGTGGCACGAGGAGCAAGGCCCGTTTAACAAAGCACTTTGTCTCTTAGTAAAGAGGTTGCACTTTACTAGGGGGAAAATCCACTCCACTGGGCCATCCAGATTCCTCAGAACTACCAGGAGAAGAGGCTAAGTCTGCTGGTCCGCAGAGACTGCAGCCACCACTCCTCCTAGGGGCTCAGGCCCAGGGAGATCCAAATTATGTCCCTGAGCCTCTAGCTGGAGTTATTGGAGATCCTGCAGGAAAGCCCAGCCCAATGAGGAAAGATGGCTCAGGTTTAGGCCTAAAGAAGCACTTTGGCCACAGACTGCCACAGCCAATGTGTTGGACTGTGGGGACAAGTCTTGGGATTTATTTATTTTTTTTTTTTTAAGATAGTCTCTCACTCTGTCATCCAGATTGGAGGGCAGTGGCACAATCTCAGCTCACTGCAACCTCTGTCTTCCAGATTCAAGTGATTCTCATGCCTCAGCCTCCTGAGTAGCTGAAATTACAGGTGCATGCCACCATGCCCAGCTGATCTTTATGGTTTTAATAAAGATGGGTTTTTGCCATTTTGCCCAGACTGGTCTAGAACTCCTGACCTCAAGTGATCTGCCCATCTCAGCCTCCCAAAGTGCTGGGATTACAAGCATAAGCCACCATGCCTGGCCTTGTGCTTAGTGCTTTAAAATGCAAAACATCTTATGCAGTTTTACTTTCTTTGTTTATTGAAATTGTTTGGGTCTAATAAACAGAATTTAGTTTCTTTAATTTTCATTCCATGGAATTAAATCTATCTTTCTCTGAGTTTTTAAAGTTCTGGTTATCTGAAGTCCATAGTGTGAGCAACCCTATTGCAGAGTTTATAACCAAAAGAAAATAAATTATTCTATCAAAAAGACACATGCGTTGGTAGGGGGGCAAGGGAGGGATGGGATGGGTAGGGAAGTTAGGAAGGGTTACCATGGGGAGAAATGCCAGATGTAACTGACGGGGGGACGGAGGCAGCAAACCACATTGCCATGTGTGTACCTATGCAACAATCCTGCATTATCTGCACATGTACCCCAGATCCTAAAGTACAACAACAACAAAAAAATCCAAAAAGACACATGCACACTTATGTTCGTCTCTTCACTATTCACAACAGTGAAGACATCAGATCAACCCAGGTGCCCATCAGTGGTAGACTGGATAAAGAAGGTGTGGTATACAACCGTGGACTACTAGGCAGCCACTAAAAAAATGAAATAATGTCCTTTGCAGCAACATGGATGGAGCTGGAGTCAAATGAACGCAGGGATGGAAAATCAAATACCTTAAGTTCTCACTTGTTATTAATAGTAGGAGCTGTGCAATAAGTATACATAGCCATAAATATTGGAACAATAGAGACTGTGGATTACTAAAGGGTGGAGGGAGGGAGGTGGGGGTAAAAGAAAACCTACCTATTGGATAATATGCTGATTATCAGGGTGATGGAATCCATACTCCAAACCTCAGCGTCACATAATATTCCCATGTAACAAATCTACACATGTACCTCCTGTAAAATAAAACTTGAAAGTTTTTGAAAAAATTAAATATTTATACTTTATAAATAATGTTACTTTATTGTATATGGGGGATGCAGTGCATTAAATAAAACTGGAATTTCTTATCAGACAAAAAAAAAATAAAAAGTCCAGAGTGTATATATCTAAACCACAGTTAGTATTTTTCTCTTACTGATATGAGCTCTAAGGTGACATTGTCACTCTTTGTTCATTTCTGTCTTCCTTAAAATTAAGTCCAGAGAAGCAGTTTTGTTTGCTTTCTTTGTCATTATAAATGAATCTTAAGAGATTATAAACTGACTACTTTAATTGGTACCTTAGTTTCTGGAGCCTGTTTAAGTTTTCCTGATTTGTTTTTGTCCCTCAGGTTTAGTGGTCTTAAAATTTTTTTCTGTACTCACTAACTTTGGGGACCAAATTGAAAAACAGTTGCAAAGAGTAGGACTGAAAGCATTGAAAACTGTTCATGTAGCATTCCTTTAGAAAAATGGCCTGGTAAAATAGTGTTATTAATAAAATATATTTTACTCATTAATTTTTAATAGAACATACATTTAAAATGTTTTTCACAGTATTATAAACAGAAAGTTGTTTGTATGTATCTAAAATAGGACTTCATTTTAGTAGCTTTTTGGAATGTTGCATCTGACAAAGCAAGCAATATAGTAGTATACCATTAGGAAACACAGAAATTTATTTGCATTGATGATTTTAAAATAGGAAAGACATTTGTCAGGACCGACCTAATGAGTATTTGATGGCCTTCAGGTGGCAAAAATACAGAAAAAAAATAATTTTTTGGATCGCTGTTTTATTACAGAATAAAGGAGAAATAGCAGCTCTTTGGAATGTTAAAGTTTCATGTTTCCTTATGTTTCTGCTTTGTTTACAGGTCCTCCTCCTTTCCCTGCAGAACCTACTGTCTTACCTGAACAGGCGTATGTTTCAAAAGTACATTATGGTAGGAAAGTTTTTTGAGATGTTCTTCTTTAGAAGAGTAGCCCAATTAAAAACTGTAACAACGTAATTCAAATAAGCATAGGTATGAAAATGCACACTAACATTTTATCAACCAAACTTTTCACACTTCTACAAAAAAGAATTTTTTTCTATATGCTAAAAATGAAAGAAATAAAGAATGGAGAGGAAAGACTGAAGAAAAGGGTTTTATTTTTTCTATAAGGAGATCTTTATCAGTTTCATACATCTTGTTTAGATGTATGAATTCTTTGCTTTGGTGGGTTTGTCATGAATGAAAACCAGTGGCTTTCTGGTACTTGGAGGTCATTTGGTACATTCATTTCAAATAATTTGTTTATTTTGTTTTAATGGCCATTATTTGTCACTCAAGCCCAAGAAAGCTGCAATTTCAATTGAAGTTACTAATTGTGTGACCTAGGACCAGTTACTTCTCTGTGTACATTTTTTACTCCTCTATAAAATACTCATTACAGTTATTATCTTGTAGGTTTATTATGAGGATTAAATGAATTCATAAATGTAAAATTCTTAACATCAGTGCCTAGTACACCATAGATGCTTACTAAATAGTAACTAATATTACTTTATTAAAACAGTCACATTTCACATTGTCACACATGTCACTCACATGAAGAGACCACCAGACAGACTTGGTATGGGCAACAAGGCCATTTATTTTATGCTTGGGTGCAAGCGGGCCAAGTCTGAGAAAGGAGTTAGACAAAGAGGTGGGGTAGAGAATGAACTAAGGTTACATAGGTTGGGGCAAATGGTTAGCTAAAGGTGGTAATCTATCTTGGGGAGGGGAAGGGCATCACAGGATGCATGATCACAAGGGTAGGGGTCATTTATTACAGACAGACATGATCATAAGGGTTGGGGGTATTAGTTGCAGTCAGAAGGGAGGGTGCAGTAGATTACATAGTTACAGGGGTGAAGGTCTTAAGAAACCCAATGTCGGGGGGAGGGGGCGGTGGTGGGATTTTTGCAAGGCTGAACAGGAACAGTGGGTGCAGATTACAGAGCAATTAGTTGAGGCAGGAACAAGGTGTTTTACTAATTTCTGTGGCTACCTGGTTGCTTGTGGTTACTTCAGACTTTCTGGCTCCTGGGGACCATCCAGAGGTGTACATGCGGGTCACCAAGGCTAATATGGCCAGACCTGGACTTGAAGGCCTAACGGTTATTATGTACTTTGCTTGTTGGATTATGAATCTCCTGAAAGCTAGGCAATTATTTTTAATTTTTACATTTACTACCTAGTGGGCACACTTCAGACTTGAGTATTTGGAAGAGAAAAAAGAAAAGGAACCTTTATTTTTCATTTTCCAGGCCTGCAGGTTAATATTTAAAAAGTTCTATTCCTATTCGGCATCCATTGTTTTTCTGAGACAGAGAAAAAGGCCTTGCACATTTGTGTGCTTGCATGAAATAAAAGGGCCAGACCAGGGAAAATAGGCCCATTCAAAATACAAAATTCACCAATAGTTAGATACAGTGTCTGGCCTAATTATGGCCTAAGAACTGATGAAGAGACAGCCATGAAAGTCCTACAGCCGTGATCTCTTAATATGGGAAGAGGCTCTTGTCTTTCCTTTCAGCTTCTATGGACATTTTTAGTGAATAAGAGAATAGATTTCTAAGCCAAGGATGGCAAATAATATAGATTGCTATTACTTCAGGAAAACAGCTGACAATTGTGAGAAAGAAGGAGTCATATCTGTCAGAAAAAAGAGAGCAAACATTATTATTATGTGTGTGTGTGTGTGTGTGTGTGTGTGTATTATATATACATATATATATATATATACTTTTTTTTTTTCAGCAAGGCTAGTTTTACTTCCTGCAAGAAGGGTGCAACTCCCCTGCAGTCTTGCCATGAGAGCACATCTGAACAAGGGAGATAGGGACATTTATAACTTTCATAACCTGATGCAATTGTCCTACTGCTGTGTCCAGTTTTTACTGGCTGGAGCAGGACTTCATATTCTATGTTTGAGCTGATTGGCTAAAAACTTGGAAATTTTCTTGAAACAGAGGCTTTGTCGCCAGGCGCCAGGCTGGAGTGCAGTGGCACGATCTCAGCTTACTGCAGTCTCCACCTCCTGGGTGCAAGCAATTAGCCTGCCTCAGCCTCCTGAGTAGCTGGGACTATAGGAACACGTCACCATGCCCAGCTAATTTTGTGTGTGTGTGTGTGTGTGTGTTTTTGTTTTTTTTTTTACCAGAGGCGTGGCTTCATCATGTTGGCCAGGATGGTCTCGATCTCTTGACCTCATGATCTACCCGCCTCAGCCTCCCAAAGTGCTGGGATTATAGGTGTGAGCCACCGTGCCCGACCAAAACTTGGAAATTTTCTAAAGAAGTAAAGGCAGAGGAGAACAAAGGTAAAGAGGAAGTAACTTGAGGAATGCTTAGAAAAGCGTTAACATTTTCAAATAAGGAAGGGGAATAAGCTTTGACCTAAGACTTGCCTGGGCTTGTCCAGGCATGTCAGGGTAAATATCTAGGTTAAAGTTTAAGAACTAAGAAGATGGCGAAACCCCGTCCCTACGAAAAATAACAAAAATTAGCCAGGTGTGGTGGTACATATCTGTAATCTCAGCTCCTCAGTAGGTTGAGGCAGGAGAATCGCTTGAACCTGGGAGGTGGACATTGCAGTAAGCCAAGATTGCGCCATTGCACTTCAGCCTGGGCAACAGAGGGAGACTCCATCTCAAAAAAATAATAGTAACCTGGGATGCACTTATTTCTTTATTATGACTAACAGCTACTTTAAGATTATTAGCAAAAGCTTTAAAGTAAATTAACCTTGAAGAAGCTATTACTTATTCGTAATGAACTAAGAGGAAGGCTTTGAAGAGGAAGCTTTTATTTATTCTAATTTACCATAATTCCTCCCTTCTTTTCATAATTCCTCTTCAGGCATATTTAACATGTCTTGACTCAGTTCTGTTTGCTCTTCTAAAGGAAGTAATCTATCTCACTAGGGTGGAGGAGGGGTTGGGAATATTTTAGTAAGGGTTATGTCTGCTAGCCTCTGCACAAGTCCTCCGATGCATGGTATGACACATCTAATGAGGAGTATGCTTATCACAGTTCCTAGAGAGGTAAGAATTGAGGTTATGGTTTCTTTCCATTGACCGAACCACCTTTTGAGCCAATTTGAAATAGGGTTATTGATGCCAGTATTTTTAGTTAGCTCATTTGATAAAGCAGTAGGTCCTTGGAAGGCTTTTGTTATGCTCCCATTGGGAGCAGTGTTGTTTGGAATAAAGGTACAACACTGGGTTTCAATTATAACACGAACACCAGTTTTCTCCACTAATATCATATCTAGGGCTATTCTGTTTCTCTTAGGCCAGTTGGCTAGTGGATCCTAATTGTTCAGCTATTCCTTTGACAGTATCTTTAGTATCGTTAACAGACTCCTGTTGGTTATAATAAATGTAGTTTATCTAATGTATATTTTTCTAAATTAATTGTTACCTACCAGAACATTTACTTAAATCTTGCAGCTCTCTGATCTTGGGCTTTAAATTTATCTGGTACTCCTCAAGGAGCTCCAATTGCATCTAAGTACACATGAGAATCAAAAGACCTATAAGGAGTTTCTCATATTTGCCCATGTCGTAATTTCTCTTTCTCTGGTTGATGAAATGCCAGGGTAAAAGAGATAGCCAACTGGACTAGAGCACAAGTGCCGCTCCAATTATTTGGCAGAGTGTCCAGTAAAGGTCCTCCAGGATACCACCATACTTCCACTTGGCGATGAGTAGGGTGGATTAATGAGCCAATTCTCAGAAGTGCCTGACTTCACTGCTTCCTGTTAAGTTTCCAAGAAACACTAAGTTCTCCCGCTGTCATGAGAGACACAAGGCGAACCTCACCTTGGGAGATGGAGGCTGTATAACCCTTGGTGACTGGCCCGCAGGGTTTTGAACCTCAGGAAATAGCAGCAAAAGAACTTGGAACAATTCATTATTCCAGGCATTGGAATCCTGAGAAAGAGCTACTATGCCTTCCATGACAGCTTGATCTGGGGACATTCAAGTGGAAAGGGGACAACCTGGGCCTCTGGCCTACTGTGCACACAAGCTTAACAGTTGCATTTATTTAAGGTACAAACAGAATATTTCATCCATTCTACCCAGGCATTTGCATCCTTATATCCTGTTTCAAGGCTATGGTTTGCCTTAGGTCCTCTACTTCTACCATTGAGACTGGTTTTGTCATTGTGTCTAGGAGGAGTGATAATAAAAAGGTTGAAGGAGCAGTAAAGTGCATTTCAAAAATTTCTTTAGGAATCTTTTGCTGAAATGTCAGCTCCTATACCATATGTACGACTTAATGAAGGAGAAGAGTTTTCAGATGTTGCAATAACAATTGTAAGTTGTATAGGATAACATTGGTCATATTGATAGCTAGAAGGAGCAATTCCTTTGGTGAAGTGGACATATTGTTTTAAGGATTGACAAAGACCTGTGGAAGCAGTTTATCTTAAAACTTTAGTGTTCCATATGACTTTAGACTAAGTAGAACATAGAGATTCTGTTTTTGAGGGACAAGAGTGATTCCTACCAATTACAAATAAAGCTACTATTCCTTGGATTACTAGTATTCTTAGAGGTACTTATTATATCTTCCTAATCTGAGGAAATCTTTTTTTTTTTTTTAATCTGAACTATCCAATACAGTAACCATGAGCTACATGTGGCTATTTAAATTTAAACTAAAATTAGGCAACATTAAAGTCAGTTTATCATTCACCCTTGCCACATTTTAAGTACTCAACAGCCACATGCCTTTGGTGGCTGCCATATTGGAGAACACAGACATATCACAGCAGAAAGTTTTACTGGACGCTGCTGGTCTAGATGTGCAACTTCCTAGTGAAATTTTTTAAGGTTTCATCTTTTCCTCCCAAGTTTATATCTAAAGTTCTCAGATCACCATTCTCAGAAACGAAATGTCTTTGCTGTCTCTCAGAACACCCTATGTTGGTAGGCAGCAGCTGTAACAGTCCAGTTCTTGGGCCAGAGCCACCACTTGAGTGCTCATTTGGGTTTTGTGCAAGAGCAAAGCCTGAAGTGTGCTCTGCATTCCTCAGAGGCTTAGAATTGGCATTGATTCAGCTGTCAGTGAGATACTATCAGAGACATTGTAAAAAGCCATGCAGATAAGGGAAAGTATAGGAAAGGAAGGATTAAGGGGTTGTTTATGAGTAACCTAGAGGGATGTAAACATATTTAATCATTCCAGGATAGAGCTATCTTTTTAATTATTCAATCAAAAACAAGAAGAAATGCTGTGAAAGTATTTTTCTCAATTTAGTATGTCCTTATAGATACCTACTATTATTTAAAATCCTGTGTGGCATTTTAGATAGAGGATTAGGAGAATTATCCTCCAGTTCTTATATTTTTTAACAGTTTTCTTTGCACGCATCTTACCAAAACATGTATTTACTGGGTTAAAAATTAGTTTTCTTTCCCCACACATGACAGCATAAAAATCTACAAGTAATTCAAATAGAGACATTGTTTAGGATCACCAGATTAAATTGTCTCAGGGAGAGACATAATTTTCTAAATAATAAAGATAAAATTAAGGTTTGGTTTGGTTTGGTTTGGTTTGGTTTGGTTTGGTTTGGTTTTGTAGAGACAAGGTGTCTCTCTGTCATCCAGGCTGGAGCACGGTGGCTTGATCATAGCCCACCGCAGCCATAAACTCCCGAGCTTAAATGAGTCTCCCACCTCAGCCTCCTGAGTAGCTGGGACTACAGTTGCACACCACCACACCAGCTAATTTTGTACATATTAAAATTTTTCGTAGAGGTGGGGTCTCACCATTTTGTCAGGCTAGTCTCTAACTCCTGGACTCAAGCAATCCTCACACCAGAATTTAAGGCCAGGCATGGTGATTCATGCCTGTAATCATAGCACTATGATAGGCGGAGGCAGGATCTCTTCAACCCAGGAGTTCAAGACTAGCCTGAGCAATGTAGTGAGACTCCATCTCTACAAAAAATAAATTTATAAGTAAATAAAGGTCTAGTTTCAAAATGATGTAACCACCCTTTAACAAGGTCTTTGTAAGGAGAGGAAACCTAAGAGGTACAGAGATATTCTTCCAAAACAGCAAGCTGTCCTTGATTATGCAAATCTCCACAAAGCATAACTAAACAGATATCAAAGCAACAACTTGAGGTGAGCCACATCTAATCACATTAATAACAAGATGGTGGGTGAGTAGTTTACAGGGAGGAAAAGAAAAACAGAAAAGATAGACTAAGCTGTTCTTAGCTTTAACTTGGCAGAGTCTGATCCCAGAACAATAGCCCATGATTCTAATGGCGATGGTGCTTTCTTGACTCGGGTGTGATATGTCCATCTCTTTTCTGCTGTACAAACAGCAGTCTGGGTGGCTAGTAGCACGAGTTAAGGTGGTCTCCAAGCTGGTGCTAGTGCCTGTGCTAGGAGACCTTTTATAATCTTTGTTAAAGAGCAGGTTAGTGCTTTAAGAAAAACCTGTTGTGCTTTTAATGTCCAATTTACAGAAAAACTGGATGATACTGCTTTAACTTTAGCTAATATGTTTATACACCAAATTTCAAAACCCTTAAACTTTCAAAACAAAAATTATACATTTCTTGCATAAATTCCTTTTTATAACATTTTTCACAACTATCACAATCTTAACTTTCTTTGTTTTATAACTTTCCTTACTAAAGGTGCATTCTTAATATCTATAACTTTCTTTTCTTTGTCTTCTTCCTAATCTGTTTTCTCTCTCCTCTCTGTGCCTCCTTGTCACTCTCTCTGCCTCTCTGTCTTTCTCTCTTTGACCCTCTGTCTCTCTCTCTCTCTTTCGCTCACTCTCTCTTTCTCTCTCTCAAAAAGAGAAAGTTTCTTCCCTTGAAAGAGAATACTTAGAATGGACATTAACTCGGTCTAAGTATATAACTGGGGACCTAAAAACTGATCAATCAGTTCTGCTACCCCATCAGGGTCATCTAATAATGGTTTAAGTTCTCTCTTTAGACTCTGGACCTTAGAAGCAGTTAAGGGAGCATTCACAAATCCAACCACAACTCCTCCTTGAAGCGTCACAAAACTAACCCCACCTCCTCTTTGATGCATTTCCTTTAGCGAAGAAAAAAAAAAAAAAAAAAAAAGCTTTGAAGCTGAAGCTGATTCCAGATTTTCTGAAAAAAACAACTGATAATGTTTCACATAATATACTTGTGATGTCATTTTTTGGCTAACTACAGTAGTGATGAAACGCCTAATCATCTGAAGGAACAGGGGAAGTAGCCAAGGGAGCAGCAAACCTGTTATTATTATAACACTTAAGATGAGGGTTTTGAATCCTCCCAAGGATGAGAACCAACCTCCAAATAAGGATACAGGGTTAAATCCATGCCACACCTGTACAGGCATGTGTGCCAGTTTGGTCATGTCTCACGCAATATCTTCTGCTTGCCCCTGGTCATCTATGTTCAGACAGCAGTTGGTTAGATTGAATTTTCCACAGACTCCCCCTTCGGCTGCTAGTAAAGAATCTAGGGTCAGCCGGTTCTGATAAATCACATTTCTCGTTTGAGTTTCTTGTCGGGCCAAGAGGGACAGAGCTTTGCCCATTTCATTAGTGAGTATTTCCAAAACAGCCTGCAACCAGATGATCCAGTTGAGCATGTAAATAGCTGTCTGGTATCCCCATGAGCCATATAATACTCAATATTCTCTGGTGGCCACTTATTATTTGTCCAATCTTCTATTTTTAGATTTATTTTCTCCCTATTGGAGTAGACTGAATACCTTAACAGCTCACCTGTCTTAACAGATAATAGGAAGAAAGAGGACTTCATGATGCCTATGACACAGCTACCTGTCCATCTCAAGGATTACACACCTTATATTGAGTACCGTTATATGAACAGCTTCGCTTCTGTGTTCCCGTACATTTATAAGAACTGAAGGCCAAAAGAATGGCAGTAACTTTAACATCCTACCTGGTGTACAGACTGAGGGCAATCTTCAAAATTAGTTAATGTTCCTACTGTACAAGTCCAAATATTAAGAACAAATGCCACGATGAATTTCCTCATGCTTTGGCTCTGCGTGGACTGGCCAGTTTCTGGGATGTGGCTGGAGCAAGCCTTGTGGTTCTTTTTAAGGTGATTCTGCAGTCCTTGTCTTGGTCTAAGTCTCAGCTGTTGCTGGTTTTTTACACGGCTGTGGTGGATTCAGGCTGGGAGTCCCTCCACCTTCACAGCTGTGGGATTGGTCAGGGTCAGGTCTGAGGTCCTTTCCATTGTGGCTTTAGAGGGGCTGTACTCCCGTCCTTTATCCACACGTGATTACCTTGTGAGAAAGGGTGAACTGGGGAGAAAAAGGCTTACCGGACATTTGTTATTTACTTAGGTTGAAGTATCCTAAGCGATTCTCCTTAGAGCTGGTAACTAGCATCCTGACTCAATCTCTCCCCACACCCGAGGAGTTCCTAGAGTGCCCAGAGTGGGGGAGGGGCCTATGGGATAAGACTTTATAGGGGAATATCCTTTTTTTCCTAAAGGGGGTGCCTCTAATTTTGAATAACCCCAAGGGAAATTCCTGCACCCACTCTAATCTTGTTTCCTGACATACTTCCTAAGCTGTTTTTGATAGTTGGGTTCATTTTTTTCCACTCTTCCGGAACTCTGAGGTCGGTAGGCAGCGTGCAGTTTCCAGGTGATACCCAAGGCCGTTGCTGTTTTCTGGACTAAATCTGCCCCAAATGCTGTTCCGTTGTCTGATCTGATGTGCAGTGGCAGTCCAAACCTAGGGGTAAGATCTCGAAGCAGCACGTGGGTTACTTCATGGGCTTTTTCAGTTCTAGTCGGGAAGGCCTCTACCCACCCACAGTATGTGCACACCAGGACCAACAAATATTTATGTCCCCCACATTTGGGCATTCAATAGTCTACTTGGAGATCTTCAAACAGAGCTTCTCCATAAGATTGAATTCCAGGGGGAATAGTTGGACCCTGCCTCGCATTGTGCTGCCAACATGTAATGCATTACTGTGCCACAGTTTTGGTCAAGGCTGCTAAGTGTGAGTTGTAAAAGTACTGGCCCAACATCTGTTCAAGCGACTCTTGACCTAAATGAGTGGTCTCATGTGCACTTTGTACAACTGCTGCCCCCGGCAGCTGTGGTACTGCTATTCTTCCATCTGGCAGTTGAATCAATCCTTCTTTAATCAGTTGCCCCCTTCTGTCTGGAGAAAGTCTCTTTCCTCCTTAGAGTAAATAGGTATTAGAGCAGGGATCTGGGGTATCAGCAGGGCTGTAACTGCTGTTCAGTAGGGAGCAGATGCTGCCTTACAAGTTGCTGAATCAGCTCGGGAATTTCCCATGGCCACGGAGGTGTAGGCCTGCTGATGTCCTCAGCAATGCATGACCGCCATCCTCTGGCGCTTCCAGACTGCTTCTAGCAGCTGCAAAATTTCATGGTGATACTTTATTTCTTTCCCCCCTAAAGTTAATAGGCCTCTCTCTTTGTATAGTGCTCCATGTACTTGGAGAGTCAGGAAGGCATATCGAGAGGCAGTGTAAATGTTTACAACCTTATCTTTACTCAGCTCTAAGGCTCGAGTGAGTTCAGCCTTCTGAGCCAAGGTGCCTGAGGCAGGGATTCGGCCTTGATTACAGCATCCAGAGTTACCGCGGTGTAGCCTGCATATCTTTCTCCTAGTGGATTGACAAAGCTGCTCCATCCACATACAACTCCCAGTCTACTACTATCCATGGCTGATCCCAAAGATCAGGCCTGCTGAAATAGACTGTGTCCAGGACTTCAACACAGTTGTGTTCAACTGGACCCTCTGACATTGGGAGCAAAGTGGCGGGGTTTAAGGTGTTGCCGACTTCAGTGGTGATGCAGGGATTTTCACATAGCAGGCCCTGGTATTTGGTCAGCCTAACATTTGATAACCAGTGGTGCCCTCTGGTATTCATTAAAGTCACTACTGCCTGAGATGCCTTGATAATTAAATTCTGTCCCAGAGTTAGCTTATCTGCTTCTTGTGCTAGCAGAGCAGTTGCTGCCAGGGCCTTTAAGCATGGGGGCCATCCTTTGGACACTCCATCCAGCTGGAGGAAAACTACAGGCCTGAGCCAAGGTCCTACTGTTTGAACTAGGACCCCAACTGACACTTTTTCTCTTTCTGCCACATATAATGTGAAGGGCTTCGTTAAATCAGGCAGCCCCAAAGCTGGAGCTGACTTTAGTTTCATTTTCAGTTCCTGATAGGCCTGACGCTGCTGGGATCCCCATTCAAAGGGCTCCTTGTCTCCCCTCTTTGTCACATCATAAAGGGGTTTGGCTAGTACTGCGAAGTTTGGAAGTCCATAATTTACAAAACCCACCACTCCTGGGAGCTCTCCTGCCTTTTAGTCTCAGGTTCTGTCACTTTGCAAGCGGCTTGCTACCTGTCTGCTTCTAGGCTGCGTTCCCTCTTCCGGATGGTGAGCCTCAGATATTGCATTTGCTTTTTAGCAAATCTGGGCTTTCCTTTTACACACTTTATACCCACCGTTCTCCAGGTGCCGAAATAAGGCATTTGTTTGCACACCCGACTGCAGTGGGGTGTCCCAATAGAAGGTTATCAGCATATGGGGGCAGCTTGCAAGCAAGAAGCTTCTGGGGGATGGTCACGGACTGATGCCTCACCGAAGATGATGAAAGAGTTTTTGAGCCCCTGGGAAGCTGGGTCCAGGTGTATTGAGTGGTTACACCTGCTTCTGGGTTTCACCCATTGAAATGCAAATAGATTTTGATCCTCGGAGGCCAGTCCAGTGCTAAGGAGGTATTCTTTAAGTCCAATTAAATGAACCAACTATCCTCTGCTGGCAATAATCCCAACTGCATGTAGGAGTTGGGTGCAAAGCCACGCAAGCCCTGCATGGGCCTGGGCAATATTATCAGTCTTCTGCTTCTGGCTAGGAATTCTCCACCTTCCTTCCCAAGGGACAATGAGAACCTGGATAATCCCCAATGGAGGCCATTTTAGCTGCAGGGAGTCTCTTTTGTGGAATGGGATAGCGGTCCTTGATTTGCACAACAGGTTTTGTCAGAGAAGTGGGGCAGGGGAAGTACATTAAGTACAAGAAAATCTGTTCTCTTAACACCTTAATAGCTCTAACAACATTGGTTCTGTTTTTTCCATGGGGAGTTACAGGGCTGTTGTCTGGACCATGGGCTCTTTGAGGGCATACGAGTGCGGTCCCCCTGACTTTTAGTCCAGTGGCCCTTCCATTAGGTTGAACAGAGCCTCTTCACTTTTATCTGGATCCTCGTGCTTAGGATCACCCTGTTCTCCCATTAACTGTGGACATTTTTTTTTTCTTCCAATATCTTATTTCTTGACAAAATGCACACTGATTGCATTGCAGGCATGGGCGGGTGGACTGTGGGGCTTTCCAGGAATCCGCCTTTCTCCATGCTCTTTGGGGCATTCATCTCATAGCAGCAGCTATCAAGTCAGCCTTCCCTTGAGCCTGGCGTTCCCTTTCCCTATGATTTTCCCTCTGGCTTACCGCCCCTTGGTTTACAAACACCTGGTTAGCTATTTCCAATAACTGAAGTATTCATGCATGCAAATCCTGCCTGCTTCTGCCGCTGAATTTGTCTGGACTTGGGATTCCACGTTTCTCGGTGGTGAGGGGGATGGTGGTTTCTAGCAGTCTGTCCCTTGGCTACTAAAACAGTCACTGCCTGCTCTCTTAGCCACTTCAGAGGGTTTAACACTAACTACAACCAGGAGTCTTTGTATGGAAATTGATTAAGGTGTTCTAGCTCTGATTAAGGTGTTCTAGCTCGCCGTATGTAACCTCATGCCTTACTTTGGAGACAAGGGACCTGTCTAGGGTCCCCTCTCGGGGCCAGAATACCCTAAATGCTGGCCAATCTTCCCTACATAAAACTCTTAATTTCTCTAGTGTCATAGTTACTTTATAATTCCCACTAAATTCCTTCTTGAAATTTTTCAGCATGGTTTCTAAAGGGGTGGGCTTGCTATGGGAGTGACCCATATTAACACATCAAAGAAATGATTCCCACAGTTAGGAGAGTGTTAATTCACTCACAGCCATTCCCACCTAGCAAGATGCAGCACAGAGCACTCTCTGATTTACATTCACTTCAATCCTTTTACAATACCCAGAGGCTTCTTCATTCAGCCTTATGTGGCTGTCTCTAATTCCTACAAATTGCTCCACATGTGAGGCCCTTCTTAATGGGCTGATACTTTTTATGATGGATGAGTCCGGTTGGACACATTTACACACACAGACACACATCCAATTGCTCTCCTTCCAATTCAAAAAAATAAGCAAAAAGCTTCCAAGGTTAGTTACAGAGAGAGCTGCCTTTTCTTCACTCAGCCTTATGTGGCTGTCTCTAATTCTTACAAATTGCTCAACACATAAGGCCCTTCCTAATGGGCCTGATACCTTTTATGACTGATGAGTCTGGTTGGACACATCTACACACTTACATACATCCAATTGTTCTCCTTCCAATTCAAAACCATAAGCAAAAAGCTTACAGGGTTAGTTAGAGAGCTACCTTCAAAACTGCCAATCTGGCACCCATGGGTGATCAGGCCATGCTTCCACCCAAAATGGGGTGGGCTACTTTCCCAGGTTCAATCTTAACAAATTCAGTGGTCCAGGCTTCCCCAATACTCGTTCCTCCTTGGTGTTCAGCCTCCCACTGGGTGGATCCACACTGCAGGGCCTCCCTGCTCCGCTCTGGCGAGACTTTTCCACGAGGCAAATACCTGCCCAGGAGTGCTCTCAGTATGCGTCACCCCAGCGAGCAGGAGTCCCCCTGCAGGGATGCGCCACAGGGCTAGGCAAACCACCTAAGAGACTTTTCCCTGCCATCTGCTATCCAAAACTCACTTCCCAGCCAATGCACTAAAAGTGTAGCAGGAGCGACTGTGGGAAAGGGATCTCAGACACCGAATACAGGAGGAAGGAGGGTTTATTCGGGCAGGAGCCTTGGGTGGTAATCTGTCCAAAACCCAGCTCACCTAACAAAAGAAGATTCTGCCTTTGTATAGGCTTATACTTTAGGTGTTACACGTGGAAGAATCTTAGATTTATAGCTTTATGTATGAAAAGGGTTTCGGTTTACAGTCTCAGGAATTGCATATGAAAAGGGGAAGTTGATCTGAGATGCCTGGGTCTTCCTCTTCAACTCAACCACCGAAGCTGGTAATCTCTCATCTATTCTGTTTTTATGGAAAACTCAACCCCCCAAGCTGGAAATCAATTGCCTGTTCCTTTTATGGAAGACTCAGCCCCACCCAAACTGGGAATCTCTTGCCTATTCCATTGTAAAAACTTTAAATTTATGGAAGACTCAACTCCTCAAGCTAGGAATTTCTTGCCTTTACTGCCCTGTGAGGTTGACCTGTTTACTCCCTTCTCCCTTCCGAGGGTCCCTTAAACTCTTATTCATGCAGTCCTCCTTGGCTGCCCCCCAGCAGTAGGACTTGTCACCATTCACGCAACAACACCACATTCACACACACTTCACCCTCCAGAAGTTGACCACCAAGGAAGTAATTTGTTGCTTCTTTGCAACATTTCTTACCTTGGCTTGTGCGCAAGGTTGCCTGACTGAGGCCCCTGGTCACCATGGTCTGGAATCTCTTTCCTCTGTGTTGCTGTGTGCTGAGAATCCAGGTTGATTCCTCACACTGGTTAAGTCCTGGCTCTCTCCCCCGAGGCCACCACAAATAGGGCGGAGGGGTGCCTCCCCACAAGAGAGGACCAAGGACTACCTCAGAGGGGAAACAGAATCCCAGACAAGCCCTCAAATTTGTTGGAAACAGGTTTATAACATCGGGAAAAATCCACACCAAGACAGTAGATTACTTAGCAAGGCTAGTTTTACTTCCTGCAAGAATACAACTGGCCAGCAGTAGTCTTGCCGCAAGAGCACCTATTCTTTAACTATATGAGGAAAAACAAGTATTGGCTGTTACAGCTTTTGAAGAAAACAGAATTGAGACTCTCAAGTCTCCTGAACACCTCTTGTTGGGCCAGTTATAAAGGTAGTCACTACACTACTGTTTTGTGTTCGTGGGTGCGCGCACATGTGCTCTCCCTCTCCCTCTCTCTCTCTCTCTCTCTCTCTCTCTCTCTCTCTCTCATATATATATATATATATATATATATATATATATATATGTTTTTTTTCTTAAAGACAGAGTTTTGCTCTTGTCATCCAGGCTGGAGTGCAGTGGCATGATCTCAGCTCACTGCAACCTCTGCCTCCCGAGTTCAAGGGATTCTCCTGCCTCAGGCTCCCAAGTAGCTGGACTACAGGTGCCCACCACGCCTGGCTAATTTTTGTATTTTTAGTAGAGATGGGATTTCACTGTGTCGACCAGGCTGGTCCCAAACTCTGACCTCAGGCAGTCTGCTCACCTCAGCCTCCCAAAGTGCTGGGATTACAGACCCACTGCCACACCAGCCTAGTTTGCTATATGTTTTTAACTGGACCATATCTTCATTAAAAATAATGATATATCTCTGAAGATAAGTTCAGGCTACTCATAATACTGTTACTTGAAATTAGCAACTCGATGTCAAAGAAACAGTGTTATCTAGCATTATATGTGCCATGTTTCTATCTCATCCCTGACCTCTAATAATTTGTAAGACTGTTTCATTCCCTCAACAGCCAGCACACATTTGTAGGGAAACAGTATGTATTTGCTCCGATTCCATCACATACACAGTAAGATACATTTAGTAAAAAAGCTTTAATTGTATTCACAATATTTATTTATTTCAACTAAACTATGACCAAGAAGTATATTGGTGTGTTGCTGATTGTCAAATGTTATGATCATCCATAGCAAAACATTTTATCATTGGTCAGGAGCTGTGGTTCACTCCTATAATCCCAGCACTTTGGGAGTAGTCCCAGCTACTCAAGAGGCTGAGGTGGAAGGATTGCTTGAGCTGAGGAGGTTAAGGCTTCTGTGAGTCATGATTGTGCCTCTACATTCTAGCCTGTGCAACAGTGTGAGACCCTGTCTCAAAAAAAAAAAAGGTTTTTCATGCCACATATATAATTTTTGTCCTGTCATCACTAATTGCAGTGTACTTTTTAAACCTGTATCATCACACAAAATAACTGCTTAATTATATGTAAGACATGATTAAAATGTGGTATTTTCATTCAATGGGACCATTTAGAAAGAATGAACTAATACTAATGTCTGCCTTTGATGTCCAAGACAAAGTAAATGTAAAAAGTAGGGTTTAGCATTTCTAGTTTTTATTTAAGTTATATGTATGTTTATATTTGTGGATTGTTTCTCAAAATGCCCGTAAGAAACTTCTAGTATTGGTTGCATCTGAAGAGGGAAACATTTGAATGTATGCCATGTTTCTATTCTTTAAAACATTAAATTTCAAAAAATCGTGTAAACTGCTTCTCCCTGTATCTTAAGTTTTCCGTGATAAACAGAGCCAGCAGTTTGCTCTGCTTTCTCTCAGAGCTTCATTTTGTAATGAACTTTGTGACTGTTCTTTTGGATAATATAAATTTACCTATTTTGCCAAGAAGAATATTAGTAATATTTTTTAAATGCAAGTTTAATATAAACAAAAACATATAAATGGACTGAAATGAGGTGTGTCCAGTTAGTGGAATGCTAGCTGAGAATAATGTACTTTTAACATTTATGTACCTTTTAGAATATAATGACTATTAAGCAAGTAACAAGATTTCTGTAGAAATTATACATTTCAAATATATGCAATGCATGAGAAGAAAATTTTGTTGCTTTTTTACACCTCTGAAAGTACTAAATGGACTTTAAATCTCTTACTAGACCACCAGCAGCCACAGTGAAACACCAGGAAGTATCAGTGGTTTACAACCAAACTTGGAGAAACACTATATTAAGTGATTCTGTAACTTCTCATTCTCTAAAACAGTGATTCTTTATGAGATACACAATTACATATATATTTTATATATATACATATATATGTACATATATGCACACACACACATACACACACACACACACACATATATAGCACAGATTTCCAGGGCCCTACTCTAGAATCAAGCTCTGTCATGTTTTTAACAAAGAATCCATAGATAACTTTTGATGTATGTTCTCGGTTATAAACTATTGTATGGTAACCCTAGGTTACTTAGAACTAGCTTCCTCCTCTTTCACAATCTGTATCTTTTTTAGTGAGGACCTGGAACTATGTCAAGAATCTAAATGCTTAGTGGGTTTTAGCAATTCTCAGTGGGACAAACAAGAGAATGTATTTTGGTTGTCATTAGGGCATTCAGTGGGGTGCTGGTCATCTTGCAAAGTGTTGCACAGTCCTGTACAACAAAGAATTATCTTGTATCCTGTATGACTTTTGAATATTTCATCAGACAAAATCTACAGATACAAACCATTAGTCTACTAGTATGTAATACACATCTTTTTGTAAGTTATCCAAAATGCTGAATAACTTGTGTTCTTTTAGAATTGAATACTTTGAAATCTCAGTCATGACCTAAACTACAAATTTGTTGACAGTTGCCTGTAAATTATTAATTTGATTGTAAATTTATAATAAGAATAGTAAGACAGCTCTGGGAAGAGCACAATGTTCTTGAAATTCACATTTTGATTTTTTTCTAGAAGGGAGATATATTCAGTATGCAAAGATTTCACAGATCGTTAAGGAAACATTTAATCAACTAATTTCTAATCATTCAGAATGCCTGAAATACAGCAATTCATTGGCTGCTTTTATAATTGAAAGAGGTAAGTCCAAATATTTGGGATGTGTTAGAAAAACTAATATTGTAATAATCTAATAATAATATTTTTGTTAACTATCTTTGCCCCTGTTTGCAGTGGTGTTGCATTGATTTGAAATGACTTTTTCTAGTGAGTATGGGTCATTAAACACAAAGATTCTCCAAAGTAGAGATAAAGCACACTGACCAGGACCCAATGGTGAACTGCAAAATGGAAAAAGTCCTAACATTTTAAACCTTAGCCCTGCTGGCACTACTACCTTCCTGAAATCTAGTCCTCAATAACAACATTAAGAATAGCATCTTTTCTTTGTTTTCCAGTAAAAAAAGACTGAAATATGGAAATCTTATTTCTGTGGACGTAATGTTGTGATTCTGTGTTCTTTTGTTAACCCTTTAATGTTCTGAGTTTATCATTAATTGAAACCATGTGAGTCTTATATTCATCTCTGAATTAAATATAAATTACATAGAAACAATTTGAGATTTGGTTCCTATTAAGGAGTTATGATCTAAGTGGGCAGAGTAAATATATATACTAGTTGAAAGTCTAAGATGATAAAAAGTTATTTTCCATAATGCGAAAAATGTGTGACTTAAATTCATAGATAGGAAAGAAATGATAGGGTTTAAAATATTTTGTAATAGGCGAGACTTAAGCTGTAACTTTTTAGGAGTTGATAAAATTTGGATAAATAGCAGAAAGGAAGACATTTTTGCAGAGAGAAAGGAATGAGGGAAGCAGTGGTAGGAAAACTCTTTATGGGGCAATGAGTTAAATTTATTGCTAGTACAGATTAGTCTATGTACAAGAGTAATACAAAATGCAGTCAGATTGTGGAGTGACTTACAAACCAGTCAAAAGTTAAATTTAATAAGATCAATCAAAGCTGTGATTTCAAGCAATGATAGACAATGGGCTATAATTGTTGGGAGCATTAATCAGACTCAGCTCTGCTACTTAAATTACTTTGGGGAAACTATATACTTAACATCTCTGTGCTTTAATTTTTTTCTCATTTCTTAAAAATAGATATAATAGAAACAATAACAACCCAACTTCAAAGAGTTGTTAGGAGTAGATATGATAATGTCAATAAGGTATTTAGCATAGTACTTGGCATTTAGTAAAAGGCCTAATTTCATTTGTAATAATTAAGATAAATTAATGTTTAAACAGTAATTGACAACTTTTTAAAAGATTGCAGGGATTGAACCTGAATTATGGAATTGCAATTATGTGGTTGTAATGGAGTACCTACATTAGAGTTGAGATGGAAAGGGAAAAATATATTTTTTTAAAAAATGTGTTTGATAAGGTAAAAGTAAGTAAATGATAGAGGAAGTGACATGAATAAAAAATAATACCAACATTTAAAGTTGACAGAGGATAATCATATTTCCTCATCCACATGGAATCTAGAAGCTAGTGTGAGGCTGATTGGAGAAGAGCATGGATAAGAACAATAAATGTAGTTTTAGATAATATGAGTGTGAATATAAGAAGGAAAAGCCTGAGTGAAATCAAATGAACATTCCTGGAATAACTCACACCATCAGTACATACTTAAGATGTATGATTAGAAACTTTGTCTTACTGTGGTTTTTTTTTTGTTTTTTTGTTTTTGTTTTTGTTTTTGTTTTTAATTTTCAATAGTTTTTGGGAACAGGTGGTGTTTGGTTATGTGGATAAGTTCTTTAGCGGTGATTTCTGAGATTTTGGTGCACCCATGATCCAAGCAGTCTATATTGTACCCAGTGTGTAGTCTTTTATCCCTCACCCCATACTATCCTTCCCCCCAAGTCCCCAGAGTCCATTATATAATTCTTAACCCTTTGTACCTTCCTGGCTAAGCTCCCACTTGTGAGAACATAAGATGTTTGATTTTCCATTCCTCAGTTACTTCCCTTAGAATAATGGTCCCCAGCTCTGTCCAGGTTGCTGCAAATGCCATTATTTCATTCCTTTTTAGAGCTAAGTATTATTCCTGGGGTGTGTGTGTGTGTGTGTGTGTGCACACACGCACACACCACAATTTCTTTATTCACTCATTGATTGATGAGCATTTGGGTTGGTTCCATATCATTGCAATTACAAATTGTACTGCTATAAACATGCTTGTGCAAGTGTATTTTTCATATAAAGGACGTTTTTTCCTCTGCATACTCAGTAGTGGGATTGCTGGATCAAATGATAATTCTGGTTTTAGTTCTTTAAGGAGTCTCCATACTGTTTTCCATAGTGATTATACTAGTTTACACCCACCAGCAGTGTAAAAGTGTAAATTCCCTTTAAACTACATCCACATAAACATCCATTATTATTTTAATTTTTAAATTATGACCAGTCTTGCAGGAGTAAGGTGATATTGCATAGTGGTTTTGATTTGCATTTCTCTGATAATTAGTAATGTTGAGCATTTTTTCATGTTTTTTTGGCCATTTTATATCTTCTTTTGAGAATTGTCTATTGAGATTATTTGGTTTTTTTTCCTTGCCGATTTGAGTTACTTGTAGATTCTGTATATTAGTTCTTTGTCAGATGCATAGTTTGCAAAGATTTTCTCCCACTCTATGAGTTGTCTGATTACTCTGCTATTTCTTTTGCTGTGCAGAAGCATTTTAGTTTAAGTCCCATCTATTTATCTTTGTTTTTGTTGCATTTGTTTTTGGGTTCTTGGTCATGAACTCTTTGCCTAAGCCGAAATGTAGAAGACATTTTTTCCAATGTTATCTTCTAGAATTTTTATGGTTTAATGTCTTAGACTTAAGTCTTTGATCCATCTTGAATTGATTTTTGTGTAAGGTGAGCAATGAGGATCCAGTTTTAGTGTTCTACATGTGGCTTGCCAATTATCTCAGCATTATTTGTTGAATAGGGTGTTCTTTCCCCACTTTGTGTATTTGTTTGCTATGTCGAAGGTCAGTTGACTCTTAAATATTTGGCTTTATTTCTGGGTTCTCTATTCTGTTCCATTAGTCTGTGTGCCTAGTTTTATACCAATACCATGCTGTTTTGATAACTGCAGCCTTGTAGTATATAGTTTGAAGTCTGGTAATGTGATGCCTCTGGATTTGTTCTTTTTGATGAGTCTGACTTAGGCTCTTTTTTGGTTCAATATGAATTTTAGGAATTTTGTTCTAGTTCTGTGAAGAACAGTGATGGTATTTTGATGGGAATTGCACTGTATCTGTAGAAACAGTTTGGTGATTTTCACAATATAGATTCTACCCATCCATGAGCATAGGATGTGTTTCCATTTGTTTCTGTCATCTATGATTTCTTTCAGCAGTGTATTGTTGTTTCCCTTATAGAGATCTTTCACGTCCTTGGCAAGGTATATTCCTAAAAAAAAAAAAAAAAAAAAAAAAAAAATTTTTTTGGCAGCTGTTGTAAAGGGGGTATAGTTCTTGATTTGATTCTCAGCTTGGTCACTGCTGGTGTATAGCAGAGCTCCTGATTTTTGTACATTGATTTTGTATCCTGAAACTTTACTGAATTTTATTTATCAGATCTAGCAGCTTTTGGGTTTTTAGGTTTTTCTAAGGTATACATGAGTCTTTAGGTTTTTCTAGGTATACAATCATTTAATCGGTAAGCAGTGACAGTTTGACTCCCTCTTTACTATTTTGGACGTTCTTTATTTCTGTCTCTTGTCTGATTGCTCTGAGGCTGGGACTTCTAGTACTGTGTTGAATAGAAATGGTGAGAGCAGGGCCGGGCGCGGTGGCTCAAGCCTGTAATCCCAGCACTTTGGGAGGCCAAGGCGGGTGGATCACGAGGTCAAGAGATCGAGACCATCCTGGTCAACATGCTGAAACCCCGTCTTTACTAAAAATACAAAAAAATAGCTGGGCATGGTGGCACATGCCTGTAATCCCAGCTACTCAGGAGGCTGAGGCAGGAGAATTGCCTGAACCTAGGAGGGGGAGTTTGCGGTGAGCCAAGATCGTGCCATTGCACTCCAGCCTGGGTAACAAGAGTGAAACTCCGCCTCAAAAAAAAAAAAAAAAAGAAAGAAAGAAATGGTGAGAGCAGACATCCTTGTCTTGTTCCAGTTCTTTCTCGGGGGAATACTTTCAGCTTTTCCCATTTCAGTAAAATGTTGGCTGTGTGTTAGTCATAGATAGCTTTTATTACCTTAAGGTATATCCTTTCCATGCCAATTTTGCTGAGGGTTTTCATCTTAAAGAGATGCTGGATTTTGTCAAATGCTTTTTCTGTGTCTATTAGAGATAATCACATAATTTTTGTTTTTAATTCTGTTCATGTGGTGTATCGCATTTATTGACTTGGGTATGTTAAACCATTTCTACATCCCTGGTATGAAACCCAGTTAATCATGTTGTGTTATCTTTTTATGCTGCTGGATTCAGCTAGCTAGTATTTTGTTGAGGATTTTTGCATCTGTGTTCATCCAAGGATATTGGTCTTTAGTTTTCTTTTTTTAAATGGCTTCTGCTGGTTTTGGTATTAGGGTGATACTGGCTACATAGAATGTTTTAAGGAGAATTTCTTCTTTCTCTATCTTTTTGAATGGTTTCAGTAAAATTCATACCAGTTCTTCTCTGAATATCTGATAGAATTCAACTGCAATCTGGTTGTAGACTTTTTTGGTTGGCATTTTTTTATTACTGCTTGTTATTGATCTGTTCAGAGTTTCTATTTCTTCCTGGTTTAATCTAGGAGGGTTATATATTTCCAGGAATTTATCCATCTCTTCTAAGTTTTCTAATTTGTGTATGTGAAGGTGTTCACAGTAAACTTGAATGATCTTTTGTACTTCTATGTCATGGAACAGGGTGGTTCTGTTATGAGTTGCTGTTAAGGCTTGAGTTGATTGGCCTCCAGCCAAGAGGTGGCACTTTCTTTTTTTTTTTTTTTTTTTTTTTTTTTTTTTTTTTTTGAGATGGAGTTTCGCTCTTGTTACCCAGTCTGGAGTGCAATGGCGCGATCTTGGCCCACCGCAACCTCCGCCTCCTGGGTTCAGGCAATTCTCCTGCCTCAGCCTCCTGAGTAGCTGGGATTACAGGCATGCGCCACCATGCCCAGCTAATTTTTCGTATTTTTAGTAGAGACGGGGTTTCACCATGTTGACCAGAATGGTCTCGATCTCTTGACCTTGTGATCCACACGCCTCGGCCTCCCAAAGTGCTGGGATTACAGGCTTGAGCCACCACGCCTGGCCAAGAGGTGGCACTTTCAAGAGAACATCAGCTGTGGTAGGAGAATGGGGGGTATATAAGCTTGCCCTATCTTAGCCAGGATAAATATTCAGTTTTTTCTGGCAATGGGTGGGGACATAGAGTTCCCAAGAGTGTCTTTTGTCTTCAGCTACCAGGACACGTAGAGAAAAACTATCAAGTGGGAGCAGGGTTAGGAGGGTCTGAGCTCAGACTCTTCTTGTGCTGTGGCCACTGTGGGGGATGGCAGGATGGTTCTCAGGCCAATGGAGTTATGTTTTAGGGGGATTATGGCTGCCTCTGCTGTGTCATACATGTTACCAGGGAAGTTGGGGAAAGCCAGCTGTTCATCCTCCCACCTTGGATTCTGCTCAGGAAAATTTGTGCTCAGTTAAAATTATTAAAAACTTCAGCTAGACACTTCCTTTAGCCTGTGGTCCCTCCGCAGTTCCACTGGTTGCCTTACCCAAGGATCCCTGTGCGATAAAGCCAGGGGTGACATTCATGGGCAGGGACTGGGAGTGCCTACAGGGTTCTTCCCACTGTTTGTCTTCTATTTTTCTTGGCTCCCTAAATTCATTTGATCTCTAGGTAAGGTTAAGTCCTTCTCCTGTGATCTGGAGTTTTAGGTTCTCCAGTAGGGATGTGTATTCGAAGGTAGACTTCCCCCTCTCCCCCACTGCTTTGGGAACTCATAGTTTTCCAGCTATCTCACAGAGTTTGCAGTGGCAAGCTGCTGCTTTCAAAGGGTCTGTGAATTTTTTGGTCTTCCTGGTATGTTCCTGCAGTGGTTCTTGGAGCAAAAGTTCATGATGTGAGTCTCCACAAGCTATTCTGTTCTTCCAAGTGGGAGCTGCATGTTAGTCCTGTCTCCTATCTGCCATTTTCCCCCATTTAAAAAAAAAAATCACCTTACAGTTTTAATTGGGTCTATAAACAGCTATCAAATCTAAATGTCCTTCTCTCCCCTGCCACCAAATATGTATACTTTACTGCACTTGTATCTGTCTTCCCTACTGTGACAATAGAGGAAGCATCACTCCTCCTATAGGCTAATTCTTTCACTTAAATTCTGATTCCATTCCTTCTTACATCTTGATAAATTCCTTCTTTTGGTTAACTCTTATCTATTTGACCTTCTAGAAACATTAAACACAGTTTACCACACCTTGTTTTTTTCTACCACAATATCCTCCTTGTCTACCTGCCCTCTACCCTACCCACCCCCTGCAATATTGACAACAAATTTCAAATATATAATACATTAACTGTATCCTTCATGCTCTATATTAGGTCTCAGTTATTTATTTTACATCTCCAAGTTTGTAACCTTTGATCAGTGTCTTCCCATTTACCTTACTTTCTAACCACTAATAACCACCATTCTGCTCTGTTTTTATGAGTCCAATCTTTTTAGATCCCACACAAGTGAGATCATGCAGTGTTTATCTTTCTGTGTCTGGCTTACTTCACTTAACGTAATGTTCTCCAGGTTTATTCGTATTGTTGAAAATGGCGAATTTTCTTCTTTTGGGAGGTGAAAAATATTTCATTTTATATATATGTCACAGTTTCTTTATTCACGTATTGAGACATTTGGGTTGTTTTTGTATCTTTTAAAAATAATGCTACAGTGAACATGGGAGTGTAGATATCTCTTTGGATCTTAATTTCACTTCTTTTGGATATATACTCAGAAGTGAGATTGCTGGATTATATGGCAAGTCATATTTTTATTTTGTTGAGGAATCTCCATAGTTTTCCACAATGCCTGTAAAAATTTACAGTTCTGCCAAAAATTTATATTTCTGCCAAATTTAGGTTCTTTATATCCTCATAAAAACTTAGTTTTGACTTCTTTATAATAGCCATCCTAACCGGGGTGAGAATATCACATTGTGATTTTGATTTGCATTTCTCTGATGATTAGTGATGTTGAGACCTTTTCATATACCTGTTCTGTGTCTTCTGTAAAAGAAAATGTCTTTTCAGGTTCTTTTCCCATGTTTAAATCAAGTTACTTCTCTTTTACTATTCAGTTGTGAGAGTTACTTAGGTACTTTGGATATTAACCCTTTATTGGGGATATGGTTTGCAAATGTTTTCTTCTATTCCTTAGTTGTCTTTTTATTTTGTAGATTTTTTTTTTTTACTTTGTAGAAAGGAAATGTAACAACCCAAGATGGTTTTTACTTCAGTAGCTTTCTCATAAATTTTTCAGCATAATATATAACACCTCTTTCTCCCAACTTCATCTTACACCATTCCCTTCACCCCACTTACTAGATCAGCTCTACTTCTGTCTTTGCCCAGGGTGTTGTGCATATGTTACTTCTTTTGACTAGAAGAATACTTTGTCTCACTGGTGCTGAAAGTTAAATTTCAGCTGTTAGGGAGGGATTCTGCAACTTGTCTGCATGAGATAAGCTTTTCTCTCATTATCTTCACATGAACTCCCTAATTGTTTCCTTCAGAGCACTTACCACACTACAGGGTTTGTTTAGTCTTTTTTCTGTCTTCTCTGCTGGAAACCTCACGAAGGTATGTCTTGCTCAATATTTTATTTCTTTTTTTTTTTTGAGACGGAGTTTCACTCTTGTTACCCAGGCTGGAGCGCAATGGCGTGATCTCGGCTCACCGCAACCTCCGCCTCCTGGGTTCAGGCAATTCTCCTGCCTCAGCCTCCTGAGTAGCTGGGATTACAGGCACACGCCACCATGCTCAGCTAATTTTTTTGTATTTTTAATAGAGACGGGGTTTCACCATGTTGGCCTGGATGGTCTCGATCTCTTGACCTCGTGATCCACCCGCCTCGGCCTCCCAAAGTGCTGGGATTACAGGCTTGAGCCACCGCGCCTGGCCTTCAATGTTTTATTTCTAACATCTACTTTAGTGCCAATACTTGGTAATAGCTCACCAGTTGTTGCTGAATTATTAGGTTGGTGCAGAAAACAAAACATGACAACAACTGCAATTAGTTTTGCACCAGCCTAATGGTAAAAGTCCTTTAGGTAGTTGTGATTGTACTTTGGAATAGAAGAACTAAGGAATAGAAGAAAACATTTGCAAACCATATAGAACTGAACTTTGAAAAATGAAAAATCAAGATTTCCTGAAGTAAGAGAATAGAATGAGGAGGTTATTCAAAGGGGAACATAGGGGAAGAAAGAATGAACTAGTCACTGGGTGATGGAAAGGCCTACTTAGAATGTGAGAGGAAAAAAGACTGCCAATTTGAATTGTGTATTTTTGGAGCATAGAATTTCCAGGAAATTTCAAGCAAGGCACAGCAAAATGTGGATGGAGCAAAGCTACTGGAAAAAGCATAAAGGTTTTGTTTTTTAGGAGAGCAGCTTCAATAGAACAGAGAAGGAAACTAATTTGTTTATAGCATTTGAGTAGATTAAGAAAAATTGGAGGCATTAAATATAGATAATTTAAGACAGAAGCAGAATGGCAAATGAAGTGTCTTAGAAGATCAAAACTATCCAGGACATAGGCATGGGCAACAACTTCATGACTAAAACACCAAAAGCAATGGCAACAAAAGCCAAGATAGACAAATGGGATCTAAAATTAAAATTCAGAGTTTCTGTGCAGCAAAAGAAACCATCATTAGAGCAAACCGGCAAGCAACAGAATGAGAAAACATTTTTGCAGTCTACCCATCTGACAAAGGGCTAATATCCAGAATCTACAAAGATCTAAAACAGATATATAAGAATAAAAAAACATTCAAAAATGGGCAAAGGGTATGAACACTTTTCAAAAAAACATATATGAGGACAACAAACATATGAAAAATGCTCATCATCACTTGTCATTAGAGAAAGGCAAATCAAAACCACACTGAGATACCGTCTCATGCCAGTTAGAATGGCGATCATTAAAAAATCTGGAGACAACAGATGCTGGAGAGGATGTGGAGAAATAGGAACACTTACACAGTTGATGGGAGTATAAATTAGTTCAACCATTGTGGAAGACAGTGTAGCGATTTCTCAAGGATCTAGAAATAGAAATTCCATTTGACCCAGCAATACCATTACTGGGTATATACCCAAAAAACTATAAATTATTCTGTTATAAAGACACATGCACACCTATGTTCATTTCAGCCCTGTTTACAATAGCAAAGACCTGGAACCAACCCAAATGCCTGTCAATGATAGACTGGACAAAGAAAGTGTGGCACATATACACTATGGAATACTACGCAGCCATAAAAAACGATGAGTTTGTGTCCTTTGTAGGGACTTGGATGAATCTGGAAACCATCATTCTCAGCAAACTGATAAAAGAACAGAAAACCAAACATCGCATGTTCTCACTCATAGGCGGGTGTCAAATAAGGAGAGCATATGAACTCAGGGATAGGAGCATCACACACTGGGGGCAGTTGGGGAGCAGCTAAGGGAAGGACAGTGGAGAGTGGGAAGAGATAACATGGGGAGAAATGCCAGATATAGTATGCACCTATGCAACAACCCTGCATGACCTGCATTTGTACCCGAAAACCTAAAGTAAAATAATTTTTTTAAAAAAGATCAAATACATCTAGGTGTAGAAGAAATAGCCATATTTGAAAGCTAAAGACATTTGGTAATTCTGTTGATTGTGGTAAAAATTTAGATGAAGTATTATAAAACATCTGCCTTTTTTGTTGAGATACTACTTTTTAATTTTGCTTCTTAGAAGACTAAGATTCTTATTTTAAATTGTGGAATTATTTTTTATATTTTCATTTAGTATATTCTACTAAATTAAAAATGGTGTTGTTGGGCATGTTGGCTCATGCCTGTAATCCCAGCACTTTGGGAGGCTGTGCAGATCACAAGGTCAGGAGTTCAAGACCAGCATAACCAACATGGTGAAACACTGTCTCTACTAAAAATACAAAAATTAGCCAGGCATGGTGGCGTGTGCCTGTAATCCCAGCTACTCAGGAGGCTGAGGCAGGAGAATCACTTGAACCCAGGAGGCAGAAGTTGCAGTGAGTCAGTATCACGCCACTGCACTCCAGCTTGGGTGACAGAGCAAGACTCTGTCTCAAAAAAAAAAAAAAATGGTGGGGTAGAAGTAAGTGTTGAACATAGGGAGGAGAGTGGTTAAATTAACCTGCTACTATCTACCTTTTTCTTTTAGCTGGACAGCATGAGGTTGTAGCTATAGGCACAGGTGAATACAATTACAGCCAGGGCATTAAGCCAAATGGAAGAGTATTGCATGATACTCATGCTGTTGTTACAGCAAGAAGGTCTCTTCTTAGGTAAGACAACACATGTATTAATGTTATTAAATATGAATGCTGTCAACCCAAAGTAACTTCATGTAAATATCTTCATTTACAAATGAATTTTATTGATCATAGAGCCAAGGATGTCACATTTTCTTATCTAAGTCATCGGATTGATTCCACATCACCTTTGGAATGTTTGTAACTGCAATGTCTAGTCATTGGATTTTAGTGGCTTCCATTATTAAGACCTGTGAAGTAAGAGAGAGAGAGAGAGCGAGAGTGAGCGTGTGTGTGTGTGTGTGTGTGTGTGTTTTACAAGGAGTTTCACTTTTATTGCCCAGGCTGGAGTGCAGTGGTGCAATCTTGGCTTACTGCAGCCTCTGCCTTTTGAGTTCAAGTGATTCTACTGTCCCAGCCTCCTAAATAGCTGGGATTACAGGCATGCGGCACCACACCCAAGTACTTTTTGTATTTTGGTAGAGACGGGGTTTCACCATGTCGGTCAGGCTGGTCTTGGAACTCCTGATCTCAGGTGATCCATCTGCCCCGACCCCGCAAATTGCTGGGATTATAGGCATGAGCCACCATGCGCAGCTGAACTCAGTTTTAAGAATCCTACAATCAGCTGGGCACGGTAGCTCACACCTGTAATCCCATTGTGCTGTCAGCTTCTAGATCTTACTCATTTTGATTCTTTTAAGCATTAAACTGACTTTTTATTTACCTTTTTCTTATGGATGTTTTCAAAGACACACAAATGAAAATAGGATAACAAATTCTCATTCAGCTTCAACAGATATTAGCATTCTGCTGTCTTTGTTAAATGTCTGCTGCATTCTCACTTTTTGTGTTGGTGTTTTCTTCACTGGAGTATTTTAAAACAAATTTAGACATTCTTACCTGTAAAAATATAAATTTCAATCTCTAATAATGAGGAAAGAATCCAATAATCTTAAAAGTTATTCCGCAAGACTGTGAGGGTAATGCAGTTCATTGCCTTCCACCACTCTCAGTGCTTATGGAATTCTTTGACCTTTTTAAAAGCTACCTCTTTTGTGTTACTGATTCCTGTGCTTGGCATTTTTATATACTGGTACTTAATTTTTTACTGCCTATTTCTGATAATGGAATTCAAGGGAGTATATCTTAAAGTCATGGTTTATTAAATAAGCGAAATAGTATTTGTCCTTGATTAGTTGTAGTCTTTCAGATTTTCCCTTTTTAAAAAAAATTTTTAATTTAAAAATTTTAAATTATTGTGAATATATAATTCTTGTACATATTTATAAGGTATATGTAATATTTAATACAAGCATTAAATGTGTAATGATCAAGTCAGGGTAATTGGGATATCCCTTTCCTCAGTCATTTTTCATTTCTTTGTGTTAGGAGCATTCTAGTTCCACTCATTCAGTTGTTTACCAATAAGTTATTGTTAACTATATCTGCTTTATTTCTTAATACAACTTATGATGTTCATTGTATTGTTCCTATGCTCTTTTTTTTTTTTTCTTTAAACCCATTAAGGAGCAGGGACCACAGTTTTTGTGGTTTTTGTGATTGTTTGGGTAGGGAAGGGGAAATAGAAGTAAGGCAAAAAGTTGGCACTTCATCTGGAAGGCTGGGAACAGAACTGTCTGAGGAAGAAGGGAGGAATCAGTAGAGAAATGAGTCTTTTGCAGAATATGATAGTTGGAAGACTCAAATGTGAAATGGAAGTGGAGCAGTAGACAAGGAATGGTGTTTCAAGGAATGGTGTCTTACACGGCAGATTGGGCTCCAGTTGGGGACTTTCAAGAAGTTTAATGTTTCATTAAATAAAGCTAAGATTAATTTAGAGTTCTTACCTGTGTCAAAACTTTTGACATTCAGGGACATTGCTAGTGACACAAATGGACATGATGCTCATTAAGATACATCTTTTATAAAGTTTATTACTTGACAAAGTTATAACATTTATTTTAGGTACTTTTACAGACAACTTCTACTCTTCTACAGCAAAAATCCTGCTATGATGGAAAAATCAATATTCTGTACAGAACCAACTTCTAATCTACTCACTCTTAAACAGAATATCAACATTTGTCTTTACATGAACCAGTTGCCTAAAGGATCAGCCCAGATTAAGTCACAGTTGTAAGTATTTTAGAAGTTGTTTTTCAAAGCAAGTAGGATGGCCATGCTATATATAACATTCTGACATCCTATAGCAAATAGAACATGTAAATTCTAATTACTCATGTTTTCCCTTCAGCCTTGAGTTGTTATATGTGGCATGCAGGAGACCCCAAATTCGTTCCCTTCTCCTCAGTCTAATCTATTACTTCTACGGGTTGAGCTTCCCAAAAGTCTGAGATTGAAATTGCTCCAGAATCAGAAACTTTTTGAGCACTGACATATGACGCTCAAAGGAAATTTTCATTGGATCATTTCATATTTCAGATTATTGGATTTGTGTTCAACTGGTATATATAAAGCAAATATTTCAGAGTGTGGAAAAAAAAAATCTGAAACACTTCTGGTTCCAACCATTTTAGATAAGCAATACTCAGCCTGTACTTAAAACTCCCATGTATTTCACCACATTTTTTGCTATGCTATTTTTTTAAAAATCTACTTCTTTCTACTTTTAAGACCTCATAAACCTTAGGAAGTACACATTTATGCACTGTTCACATACAAATACAAGAGTTAAGAAAAACATTAATCTGTGGCCACAATATTGCTTTGATGAATGAATATCATCAGGTAGCCTAACATTTAAACAGTATAAACAAGTACAAAGAAGACAGTAAAAGTCACCTTAAGTCTGACCATCTAGTGGTAATCATGAGTAATATTTTAATAAAAATCCCTCTGTTAACACCGTTGAAAATAAGGTCAGTGTTCTCTAGGAAAAGAACTTAAAGAAAAATAATTTTGCTTTTTTGAAGATGACTCATAAAGAAACAGTAAGTTTCTTTATTTTTCATGTCTTCATTTTGTAATTTTAAAAAATGTTCATACAGAGGAGGGAACTAATTCACAAACTATGATAGGGATAAAAATTAGCGTTTCTTTTATTTTAAGGGATATAAAGTGATACTATGAAAAATATCTCTTGGACGCTCTAAATGTGGTTCATTTCTGTTTTAAATTGCTATTATAGAATAAAGGCAGTCCATTCCTACTTTGCTTTGTTGTATCTGTTTCTGTTACTGGAATTAAATGTATACTGGGAAGTTAAACGTGTTAGAGAACATTTCTTAGGTACAGGTAGATTTTGGTCTGTCACCTTTGTTTTTTTAAAGGAAGAAACTTTCTTTTCTTTCTCTAGACGTCTTAATCCACATTCTATATCTGCATTTGAAGCCAATGAAGAACTGTGTCTCCACGTGGCTGTTGAAGGCAAAATTTATCTGACTGTTTACTGTCCTAAAGACGGTGTTAATAGAATAAGCAGTATGTCCTCAAGTGACAAATTGACAAGATGGGAAGTGCTTGGTGTACAGGGAGCATTGCTGAGTCATTTTATACAGCCAGTTTACATCAGCAGTATACTTGTGGGTGAGTGGGATTTCAAAACCTCCTGGCCTCACTCACTAAGCAAATTCTCTGTATTTTACTTATCAGTATAAAATTAGTTTTTGCATATGTGAAACTTTATTTAAAGTCAAAGCACAGACATGTTTTGCAGAGCTGTTGGTTTCATGATAAATTATCAGGGAGAATGAATAGATCCCAAAGGTGGAAGGCAGAGATTATGGGATAAAGGTGTCATAAGTTGCAGTGACCAGCCAACTGGAAAAGGAAATTCCAGAGAGCATTCCTTCTGTTGCTTTGGGAAAGATCAGAGACACAGGGAAATGAGGGAAAGATCAGAGAAAAACCTTGGTTGTGAAGCTTATTTCTGAGGCCTTTCAATTTTCAAAGCACTCGGCATGCTGAAGGTTCATATTTTGAGGAATTGTTTTCTGTACCCCAACATTATTTTAAAGCTTTACTTTTCAAAAAGTTTGCAGAAACAAATTTGATGCTGTGGTTTTTCTGTAGATACTTATTTTTTCATTTTATGGTGGTGGTCTTTTTAGATTTAAAACATAGGATCTAGGCTTTTCTTCCAAAATACTTCAGAAATGTTTATCCAGAAGTTATTTCCATCCAGAGGTCCTTTTCATATACTGATTTTATTTGTATAATTGAGTATAGAGAATCCTTCCTAGTGAAGAAATCCATTTTAAATACAGTTCATTGACTTTTAAGAAGCAGTTGATAACCTTAGAGAATCTGTTATTCAGTCCTTTCTTTTTTTCTTTTTCAGATCACATTCAGAATGTTAATAAAATACTTGCCTAAAGTCAGTCAATTTGCTTAGTGATAGAGTCTGGACGCAAACCCAGTTTTCATAACTTTTCGTGCTGCTGCTTATGATAGATTTTATTTATATGTGAATTATTGTCAGGTCAGGTCTTCTATAGTCTTTGATTAGACTTAACCTTTGACTTTAACCTTGGAGTTTCATGTTATTTCAGATCATTTTGAATGAGTCAAATCAAAATTTTTCAATTATATGATATAATTTTAGAGATGTATTTTCTAGGAACAAGATTCAGCCTCAAGATGTATTAAAATCATACCTCAGATACAGTAAATTATGAATGCACACGTAAATGAAGGGAAAAGTAAAATTTATAATAAAATATTTGTAAGCTTTTTCTATTATATTAGGTTTTATACTTCCCATTCAGGCATCTAAGTAAACAATTTGATGTTTAAAGCATTTCATGAAAAATTTGACTTACAGGGTTTTTATCCTTCCTTTTTCCAATTTTTTTTTTTTTTTTTTTTTTTTTTTTTTTTTTGCACAACCACTATCATCATTTAATAGCAAAGTGTAATAAATAATTAGGTTTTTTTAATCCTTATTATCTACTGTTCTTTATAGATATATTAACCATTCCTCACACCTTATTTTTTCCCAACTTTTTTTCTGTGCCCAAGTATATTTTTTATTTGATTAGTTTTCATTTGTCACTCTTGATTTGTCTCGATCATTTGTCACTCTTGATAAACACTTAAGGAAGTGTTTAGAAAAAGGATGTAAAAAGCGATACATGTCCTTTTTATATCATTTTCTAGTGCCCAGATAGTCATAATGTGGCCCTAGTAACCATCTCAACAATTTTAATGATAAGGACAGAAAACTTTGTGAAATATGTCCAGTGGTTTACAAAGATTCTGTTGATGCCAGAACATCTGATCTTCTGAGGAAGAAAGAGATCTGGTTTAGAATTACTGTTTTTTAAATAGGAATGACTGCTTCCTAACTTCCATGTTAAGTATGATGCAGCTCACTGTTTTTTAATAGTAACATTGCATCTTTTTGAGGTCTCTCCTTCAATAATTATCATAACTGAGAATTCAAAGCTTGTGGTATTGGTACAGTTTTAACCAGAAATGGTCATTCTTTAAATTATTTTACATTGTGAAATTGAAGTATTGTGGTATTGGAAAATTTGTAATTTGTGGCCCTTAGATGTTTGAAAATAACTCATTTTCACGAATTATTTTTCATCCAGATTTGTCGACTGCCCTTGCAAGAAATCAGCGTATAATGCAATCAACAAATCCAGATGTACCAGATTTCTTTCTGAGTCAGTTACTAAAGTACCAGTTTCTGAATCAGCTGTGGCTCTTTGCTAATACTCAATAGAGGGACTTTTCATTATTTTCTGTATCAGAGTTTTTTTTAAAATGGAAAATCTGTTATTACCTTATTCTGGTTCTGGTTAAGAATATGGAGTAGATGCTAAGAGAGTAGAACCAGGAAAGGAAACGTTGGTTGTAAGACAAAGAATAGAGATGTGGGCTTTAGATGATTCGGAATCATTTATTTTTAGTTTTGGAATGTTCTTTTAATATTGAACTTGAGTGTTTTGTTTTTGCTTTCTAGGTGATGGGAATTGCAATGATACCAGAGGCTTAGAAATTGCTATAAAGCAACGTGTTGATGATGCACTCACTTCAAAACTTCCTATGTTTTACTTAGTCAACAGACCACATATTAGTTTAGTACCTTCTGCATATCCGCTTCAAATGAACTTGGAATATAAATTTCTGAGTCTGAATTGGGCACAAGGAGATGTTTCTTTGGAGGTTGTGGATGGCCTGAGTGGGAAGATCACTGAAAGGTTAAAATTACTAATTTATTTAAACCATATATTACTTCAGCAAAAGAAGCATTTTATTGCAATTTTTACTCTAACTTTTTTGGATACCATCTATTGAATTCTGAACAATATCATTAGTTGAATGTGACTATGTTGCAGGCATTGTACTAATTTAAATTTTTTTTCTGACAAGAAGACAGACATGGAGAAGTTATATGGCTTACTGAAATTCATGCCAAATGGTAGAGTCACCATTCAAACCCAAGGAATCTGGCTCCATAACCTAAGTTTCACCAACTGTCATGTCATATCATTAGTATTAGAATCATATAAACTTTTTTAGAAATTCAATTTCTTCTGCTGAATCTGACTTTTGGATCTGAAGCTCAGAAATTATATTTTTTATATACTCCTTCAAATATTACTTATGTACCCTTACGTGTTAGAACTATGGTACTATGTTATACTGTCTTCTTATAAAAACCCTTAGGTTGGATGATTTGATTTTTTTTTTTAACAGTTTCTGAAATTCAATCTAAGTTAAATGTCTCGCCTAAGGTTACCCAAGTAATTAATGACACAGCTGAGATTCTGACACAGACATTTTATTTTCAAAGCCCTTGTTCTTAACCAGGATGTTCTGTGCCTTCTAGACATTTCTTTATAATATCCCTGCTGTTGATTTATTGAGTAAAAGTGACACTGTTCTTTTAGTGTGAACATACATTTGTGATGAGGCAGTGATAATGTTAAAAATTTAAATGCATAAAATTGCTTTCTTTGTGAAGGACCAATTTAAATGAAGACCACATGAAAATGTTTCTTGGCAGTCAAGAAGGCTCATACCTATAATCCTAGCAGTTTGGGAGGCTGAAGCAGGAGCATGGCTTGAAGTCAAGAGTTCAACACCAATCTGGGAAACATAGAGACCCAGTCTTTTTTATAAAAAGTAAAAAATATTAACCAGGAGCGGGAGTGCATACCTGGAGTCACAGCTATTTGGGAGGCTGAGGCGGGAGGATCACCTGAACCTAGGAATTTGAGGCTGCAGTGAGCTATGGCTGCACCATTGCACTCCAGCTTGGGCAACAGAGCAAGACCCTATCTCAAAAAGGGGAAAAAAAAAAAGTAAAGGTTTCTTATTACAAACTCAGTTAAGCATAACACTGATATTTTAACTAGGATGAATTATACTATTATCAAATAATTTGGGCCAGCATAAACAAGTGCTTTACTATTAATAATAGACTCAACTAAACATATACAGACAAACAGGTCTTCTATGCAACATATTAAAACATTGTTTACTGAAAACATAAAATAATGGCATAACTAAGATGAAGTGTAAAATGAGCTTAACATTTTTTACAGCCAAATACTTGCCAAGTAATTACAAATCAAAAGAAAGCAGAAGCTGGGTACAGTAGCTCACTCCTGTAATCCCAGGACTTTGGGAGGATGAGGCAGGCAGATTGCCTGAGGTCAGAAATTCGATACCAGCCTGGCCAATATGGCAAAGCCCCATCTCTACTAAAAATTCAAAAAATTAGCTGGGCATGGTGGCAGATGCCTATAACCTCAGCTACTTGGGAGGCAGAGGCAGGGAGAATCACTTGAACTCAAGAGATGGAGGTTACAGTGAACTGAGATTGTGCTATTGCACTCCAGCCTGGGCAGCAGAGTGAGACTCCATCTCAAAAACAAAAAAAAGAAAACAGAATATGTAGTCTAAATATTAGGCAAGGTATAATTCAGTCCCAAAACATTACAATAAGACAAAAAAAATCCTTAGCAGTATAAACAGTATAATTCATACGGAAGGCAGAATAGTTAAGAATGTTTATGCAGGAAGTGACATAGCCACATTCATAAAGCATGAATTATAGAAGAGGAAAGGCAAAATAGAAACACACTACTTGTACAGACAATAATTCACCTCTTTCAGTTCATGGTAGATCAAGTGGACAAAACAGTAAACAAGGATATAGCCATTTTAAATAACAGTATGGTAGGTTTCATTATTTTAAACTCTACATCATAAAAACATAAAATTTACCTAGTCTTCAAGAACCTACAGAACAGTGACAAAAAAGCTGACCATGTGTTAAACCACAAAGAAAATAACAAATTCCAAAAAGTAGAAGCAATATGGACATATTCTCTGACTATAATGAGATAAAACTAACAAACTCAGAATACTAGAAGCTGCTTTTACTGGAGAAATTCTGACTCCTAGCTCAAAGGGGAAATATAAAATGAAATCGTAGACTTTTGAAAACAGGAATATTGAAAATATTACCTATCAGAACTTGCAGGTTATATAGTTTAAACAAAGCTGAATAGAAAAGTCAGAGCCTTAAATGCATATAACAATAAATGATACAAATAAAACTAGAAATATAAAGAAAAGAGCTGTAAAAAACTAGAAAGGACAAAATTACTTATAAAAGCTGATGTAAAAAGTCACCAGTCTCATATAAAATAACAGATAAGGATCCAATTAGAGAGAAAATTAAGAGGATTCTAAGCTACTTTGTGTAACCACGCAAATATATTTTAAAGCCTAAATGAAATGGATAAAATTATAGGAAAATATTACTTGCAAAACTTACATAGAAGGAGGAAAATATAAATGTTATTTTCATGAGAAAGTTACCAAGAAGGCGCCTTAACTGTTCCTCAAAAGTACCATTCTGAGGTAGTTCAGAGGATTTTTTTCTAAATCTTTAAAAAGCAGATAATACCAGTGCTATCCCAAATGGTGGAAAGCATCCAGTTACTTTTTTGAAGCAAGTATATGATTGATACTTAAATCTAATTTTTTTAAATTGTTAAAGCCACAATGAGATGCCATCTCACACCAATCAGAGATAACATATTGGAAAGAAGGAGTTACAGTTAATCACCCTTTGAAGGTGGTATTTATATCTGAAAAAAAAAAAAAAACAAGAAAATTATGAAAACCACTGCAACAAAAGTATCATGATGGAAAATTAATATGTAGAAGTCAATAGATTTTGTACACATTAATGTATGTTAGCTATTGCTGCATATAAACTACCTCGAAACTTAATTGTTTAAAACAACTATTTATTATTACTACTTGGAAGTTCTAGAGTCAGCTAAATGGTTTTCTGGATTTTATTGGCCTCTCCTGCACATCTGGGGTCATGTTGGTCACCTACAGGTCAGGTGAGCTGATCTTAGTCCGTGTTCACTTACCCTTTAATAGGCTAGTCCTAGTCACATGGGAAAGGGCAGTGCCAAGAGGGCATCCTTGTCTTGTGCTGGTTTTCAAAGGGAATGCAGCCAGTTTTTGCCCATTCAGTATGATATTGGCTGTGGGTTTGTCATAAATAGCTCTTACAATTTTGAGATACATTCCATTGATATCTGGTTTATTGAGAGTTTTTAGCATGGAATGCCGTTGAATTTTGTTGGAGGCCTTTTCTTAATCTATTGAGATAGTCATGTGGTTTTTGTCTTTGGTTCTGTTTATGTGATGGATTACGTTTATTGATGTGCATATATTGAACCAGCTCTTGCATCCCAGGGATGAAGCTGACTTGATCATGGTAAATAAGATTTTTGATGTGCTGCTGGATTCGTTTTGCCAGTTTTTATTGAGGATTTTTGCATCAATGTTCATCAGGGTTATTGGCCTGAAATTTTCTTTTTTAGTTGTGTCTCTGTCAGGTGTTGCTATCAGGATGATGTTGGCCTCATAAAATGAGTTAGGGAATATTCCTTCTTTTTCTGTTGTTTGGAGTCTGGTACCAGCTCTTCTTTGTACCTCTGGTAGAATTCGGCTGTGAAACCATCTGGTCTTGGACTTCGTTTGGTTTGCAGGCTATTAATTGCTGCCACAATTTCAGATGTTGTTATTGGTCTGTTCAGGGGTTTGACCTCTTTCTGATTTAGTCTTGGGAGGCTATAAGTGTCCAGGAATTTATCCATTTCTTTTAGATTTTCTGTTTTATTGTGTAGAGGTGTTTATAGTATTCTCTGATGGTAGTTTGTATATGGGATAGGTGGTGATATAGCCTTTATCATTTTTTATTGCATCTATTTAATTCTTCTCTCTTTTCTTCTTTATTAGTCTGGCTAGTGGTCTGTTTTGTTGATCTTTTCAAAAAAAATCTGGATTCATTGATTATTATTTTTTTATTGCATTTTAGGTTTTGGGGTACATGTGAAGAACATGCAAGATTGTTGCATAGGTACACATGTGGCAGTGTGATTTGCTGCCTTCCTCCCCCACACCTATATCTGGCATTTCTCCCCATGCTCTCTCCCCCCAACTCCCCACCCCTGCTGTCCCTCCTTCTATTTCTCCCTAACAGACCCCAGTGTGTAGTGCTCCCCTCCCTGTGTCCATGTATTCTCATTGTTCAACACCCACCTATGAGTGAGAACATTTGGTGTTTGATTTTCTGCTCTTGTGTCAGTTTGCTGAGAATGGTGGTTTCCAGATTCATCCATGTCCCTACAAAGGACATGAACTCATCGTTTTTGATGGCTGCATAATATTCCATGGTGTATATGTGCCACATTTTCCCTGTCCAGTCTATCATCTGTGGGCATATGGGTTGGCTCCAGGTCTTTGCTATTGTAAACAGTGCTGCAGTGAACATTCGTGTACATGTGTCCTTATAGTAGAACGATTTATAATCCTTTGGATATATACCCAGTAATGGGATTGCTGGGTCAAATGGACCTAGAATTTCTATGTCTAGGTCCTTAAGGAATCGCCACACTGTCTTCCACAATGGTTGAACTAATTTACGCTCCCACCAACAGTGTAAAAGTGTTCCTATTTCTCCACATCCTCTCCAGCATCTGTTGTCTCCAGATTTTTTAATGATCACCATTCTAACTGGCGTGAGATGGTATCTCAATGTAGTTTTGATTTTCATTTCTCTGATGACCAGTGAGGATGAGCATTTTTTCATATGTTTGTTGGCCCCATGTATGTCTTCTTTTGTAAAGTGTCTGTTCATATCCTTTGCCCACTTTTGAATGGGCTTGTTTTTTTCTTGTGAATCTGTTTTAGTTCTTTGTAAGTTCTGGATATCAGCCCTTTGTCAGATGGGTAAACTGCAAAAATTTTTTCCCATTCTGTTGTTTGCTGATTCACTCTAATGACTGTTTCTTTTGCTGTGCAGAAGCTGTGGAGTTTGATTAGGTCCCATTTGTCTATTATGGCTTTTGTTGCCAATGTATTTGGTGTTTTGGTCATGAAGTCCTTGCCTACACCTGTGTCCTGAATGGTTTTGCCTAGATTTTCTTATAGAGTTTTTATGGTGTTAGGTCTTATGTTTAAGTCTTTAATCCATATGGAGTTAATTTTAGTGTAAGGTGTCAGGAAGGGGTCCAGTTTCTGCTTTCTGCACATGGCTAGCCAGTTTTGCCAACACCATTTATTAAACAGGGAATCCTTTCCCCATTGATTGTTTTTGTCAGGTTTGTCAAAGATCAGATGGTTGTAGATATGTTGTGTTGTCTCCAAGGCCTCTGTTCTGTTCCATTGGTCTATATCTCTGTTTTGGTACCAGTACCATGCTGTTTTGATTACTGTAGCCTTGTAGTATAGTTTGAAGTCAGGTGGTGTGATGCCTCCTGCTTTGTTCTTTTTGCTTAGAATTGACTTGGCTATGTGGGCTCTCTTTTGGTTCCATATGAAGTTCAAGGTATTTTTTTCCAGTTCTGTGAAGAAGGTCATTAGTAGTTTGATGGGGATAGCATTGAATCTGTAAATTACTTGGGACAGTATGGCCATTTTCACGATATTGATTCTTCCTAACCATGAACATGGAATGTTTGTCCATCTGTTTTTGTCCTCTCTTATTTCATTGAGCAGTGTCTTGTAGTTCTCCTTAAAGAGATCCTTTGCGTTCCTTGTTAGTTGTATTCCTAGGTATTTTATTCTCTTTGTAGCAATTGTGAATGGCAGTTCATTCTTGATTTGGCTCTCTTTAAGTCCGTTATTGGTGTATAGGAATGCTTGTGATTTTTGCACATTGATTTTGTATCCTGAGACTTTGCTGAAGTTGCTTATCAGTTTCAGGAGATTTTGGGCTGAGACGACGGGGTATTCTAGATATACAGTCATGTTGTCTGCAAATAGAAACACTTTGACTTCGCCGGATGCGGTGGCTCAAGCCTGTAATCCCAGCACTTTGGGAGGCCGAGGTGGGTGGATCACGAGGTCGAGAGATCGAGACCATCCTGGTCAACATGGTGTAACCCCGTCTCTACTAAAAATACAAAAAATTAGCTGGGCATGGTGGCACATGCCTGTAATCCCAGCTACTTAGGAGGCTGAGGCAGGAGAATTGCCTGAACCCAGGAAGCGGAGGTTGCAGTGAGCCGAGACCGTGCCATTGCACTCCAGCCTGGGTAACAAGAGCAAAACTCCATCTCAAAAAAAAAAAAAGAAAGAAACACTTTGATTTCCTCCTTTCCTATTTGAATACCCTTTATTTCTTTTTCTTGCCTGATTGCTCTGGCTAGAACTTCCTATACTGTATTGAATAGGAGTGGTGAGAGAGGGCATCCTTGTCAAGTGCCTGATTTCAAAGGGAATGCTTCCAGTTTTTGCCCATTCAGTATGATATTGGCTGTGGGTTTGTCATAAATAGCTTTTATTATTTTGAGATATGTTCCGTCAATACCTAGTTTATTGAGAGTTTTTAGCATAAAGGGCTGTTGAATTTTGTCAAAGGCCTCCTCTACATCAATTGAGAAAATCATGTGGTTTTTGTCTTTGGTTCTGTTTATGTGGTTAATTACATTTATAGACTTGTGTATGTTGAACCAGCCTTGCATCCCTGGGATGAATCCTACTTGATTGTGGTGGATAAGCTTTTTGATGTGCTGTTGCAATCGACTTGCCAGTATTTTATTGAAGATTTTTGCATCTATGTTCATCATGGATATTGGCCTGAAGTTTTCTTTTCTTGTTGAGTCTCTGCCAGGTTTTGGTATCAGGATGAAGTTGGTCTCATAAAATGATTTGGGAAGGATTCCCTCTTTTTGGGTTATTTGGAATAGTCTCAGAAGGAATGGTACCAGCTCTTCTTTGTATGTCTGGTAGCATTCGGCTGTGAACCCATCTGGACATGGGCTTTTTTTGAGTGGTAGGCTCGTAATTGCTGCCTCAACTACAGACCTTGTTATTGGTCTATTCAGGGTTTTGACTTCTTCCTGGTTTAGGCTTGGGAGGCGGCAAATGTCCAGGAATTTATCCGTTTCTTCCAGGTTTACTAGTTTATATGCATAGAGTTGTTTGTAATAATCTCTCATGATGGTTTGAATTTCTGTGGAATCTGTGGTGATATCCCCTTTATTGTTTTGGGGTTTTTTTTTGGCATCAATTTGTTTATTCCCTCTTTTCTTTTTTATTCATCTGGCTAGTGATCTGTCTATTTTGTTGATCTTTTCGAAAAACCAGCTCCTGGATTTATTGATTTTTTTTGAAGGGTTTTTTGTGTCTCTATCTCCTTCAGTTCTGCTCTGATCTTAGATATTTCTTGTCTTCTGCTAGGTTTTGAGTTTTTTTGATCTTGCTCCTCTAGCACTTTCAATTTTGTCAATAGGGTGTCAATTTTAGATCTCTCCTTGCTTCTCATGTGGCCACTTACTGCTATATATTTTCCTCTAGAGACTGCTTTAAATGTGTCCCAGAGATTCTGGTATGTTGTGTCTTCATTCTCATTGTTTTTGAAGAACATCTTTATTTCTGCCTTCATTTCATTGTTTATCCAGTCAACATTCAAGGGCAAGTTGTTTAGTTTCCATGAAGCTGTGCGGTTCTGAGTTAGTTTTTGAATTCTGAGTTCTAACTTGATTGCACTGTGGTCTGAGAGACTGTTGTTATGATTTCCATTCTTTTGCATTTGCTGAGGAGTGATTTACTTCCAATTATGTGGTCAATTTTAGAGTAGGTGTGATGTGGTGCTGGGAAGAATGTATATTCTGTGGATTTGGCGTGGAGTGTTCTGTAAATGTCTATTAGGTTTGCTTGTTCCAGGTCTGAGTTCAAGTCCTGGATATTCTTGTGAATTTTCTGCCTGGTTGATCTGTCTAATATTGACAATGGGGTCTTAAAGTCTTCCACTATTATTGTGTGAGAGTCTAAGTCTCTTTGTAAGTCATTAAGAACTTGCCTTATGTATCTGGGTGCTCCTGTATTGGGTGTGTATATATTTAGGATCATTAGATCTTCTTGTTGCATTGATCCTTTTACTATTATGTAATGTCCTTCTTTGTCTCTTTTGATCTTTGTGGCTTTAAAGTCTATTTTATCAGAGTGGAGAATTGCAACTCCGCTTTTTTGCTCTTCATTTGCTTGGTAAATCTTCTTCCTCCATTTATTTTGAGCCTATGTGTATCCTTGTGTGTGAGATGGGTTTCCTGGATATAGCACACCGATGGGTTTTGGCTTTTTATCCAATTTGCCAGTCTGTGTCTTTTGATTGGGGCATTTAGTACATTTACATGTAGGGTTAATAGTGTTATGTGTGAATTTGATACTGTCATTTTGATGCTGGATGGCTGTTTTGCCTATTAGTTGATGCAGATTCTTGATTGCGTCAGTGCTCTTTACCATTTGGCATGTTTTTGGAGTGGCTGGTACTTATTGTTCCTTTATATGTGTAGAGCCTCTTTCAGGAGCTCTTGTAAAGCAGGCCTGGTGATGCTGAAATCTCTGAGTACTTGCTTGTTCATAAAGGATTTTATTTTTCCTTCACTTACGAAGCTTAGTTTGGCTGGATATGAAATTCTGGGTTGAAAGTTATTTTCTTTAAGGATGTTGAATATTGGCCCCTACTCTCTTCTGGCTTGTAGGGTTTCTGCTGAGAAATCTGCTCTGAGTCTGATGGGCTTCCCTTTGTGGGAAACACAACCATTCTCTCTGGATGCCTTAGCATTTTCTCCTTCATTTCAACCCTGGTGAATCTGACGATTGTATGCCTTGGGGTTGCTCTTCGTGAGGAATATCTTTGTGGCATTCTCTGTATTTCCTAGATTTGAATATTGGCGTGCCTTGCTAGGTTGGGAAAGTTTTCCTGGATAATACCCTGAAGAGTATTTTCTAGCTTGGATTCATTCTCTTCGTCGCATTTAGGTACAACTGTCAAACGTAGATTAGGTCTTTTCACATAGTCCCACATTTCTTGTAGTCTTTGTTCATTCCTTTTTATTCTTTTTTTTTCTAATCATGCCTTCTCATTTTATTTCATTGAGTTGATCTTCGACCTCTGATATCCTTTCTTCTGCTTGGTCAATTCGGCTGTTGAAACTTGTGCATCCTTCGCAAAGTTCTCGTGTTGTGTTTTTCAGCTCCATCGATTCACTTATATTCCTTTCTAAGTTGTCCCTTCTCGTTAGCATTTCATCAAATCTTTTTTCAAAGTTCTTAGTTTCTTTGCATTGGGTTAGAACATGTTTTTTTAGCTCACAGAAGTTTCTTACTACCCACCTTCTGAAGCCCGATTCTGTCATTTTATCACACTCATTCTCCATCCAGCCTTGTTCCCTTGCTGGTGAGGAGTTGTGATCCCTTGTAGGAGGAGAGGTGTTCTGGTTTCAGGTGTTTTCATCCTTTTTGCACTGGTTTCTTCCCATCTTTATGGATTTATCCACCTGTCGTCCTTGTAGTTGCCGACTTTCAGATTGGGTCTCTGGGTGAACTTCCAATTTGTAGATGATGAAGTTATTTCTGTTTCTTAGTTTTCCTTCTAACACTCTAGCCCCTGTGCTATAGGACCTCCTGCACTCCAGGCCCTACTTGCCTGGGGATCACCTGCAGCAGCTGCAGAACAGTAAGGGTTGCTACCAGTTTTCTTCTTTTGCTATCTTTGTTCCAGAAGGATACCTGCCAAATGTCAGTCTGATCTCTCCTTTATGAAGTGACTCTTTGGATATACAGGGGTCAGGGAGCTGCTTGAGGAGACAGTCTCTTCTTTATAGGAGCTCAGATGCTAAGCTGTGAGTGCCATTGTTCATTCAGAACTGCTGGGTAGGTACGTTTAGGTCTGCTGCAGCAGAACTCATAAACCACTTTTTGTTCCCAGGTGCTTTGTCCCAGGGAGTTAGGGCTTTATTTATGAGTTTCTGTTGTGCTGCTGCCTTCTTTTTTTTTTTTCCTTCAGGGCTGCCCTGCCCAGCAAGGCGGCAGCCTAGTCACTGTCTGCCTTCAGAGGCTTTGCTGAACTGCTCTGGGCTCCGCCCAGCTGCCGTGTGAACTTCCCTGCAGTCCTGTTTATATGAGTGTAGTTAGAACTGCCTCGGCAGTGGTGGCCCACCTCTGTACTGGCGGACTCTTTCTGTAATGGCAGGTTTCCTAGGCAATGGCAGGCTGCCTCAGCAGTGGCGGGTTGCCTTGGCAACAGCGGGCTGCCTCAACAATGGCGGACTACCTCCATAGTGGTGGAATGCCTTGGTAATGGCGGACACCCATCCGCCGCAGAGCTGTACCGTTCCGGGTTCAGCTGCAATTGCTGTGAAAGTCTCAATCCGGAGAGTTTCTGATTGCTGTTCTTTTGTGGGGGTGGGACCAGCCTAGCCTGATCACCTGGCTCCCTGCCTCAGAGCCTTTTTATTTAGTTAATCAGTCGATTCTCCCAGGTTTTCCAGTTGCCTGTTGAAAAGGGGCCAAGATCTGTGTGATTTCCCGTGCGGCGACTCACTGAGCTGGCTTTAACAGTGGCACAGAGATTCGTGGCGCTTTTTTTGCCCAGGAGTCTCCTGGCCTGGCTCCCTGTTCAGTCCCCTTTTTAGTCAGATGAATGGGTGATTTCCCCGGGCTCCAATTCACTAGCTAAAAGGCCCCCTGGGCCAGTGTATTTTGTACAGAGAACCGCTGCACTGGGGCACTGACAAAGCAGCCGCGCGGGGCAGAGCAGCTGTGCAGGCCAAAAAAGCCGCACTGGTGACCCGTGGGGCTTCTCCACCTGGGAGGAGGCTCCTCCTTCTCTCCTGGTCTGTGGGCAGTAAAAATGCAGCATCCACTCACTCTCTGCACTTTCACTGGGAGCTGCAATCCTGAGCTGTTCCTAAATGGCCATCTTGGATCTTCCCCCATTGATTTTTTTTTTAAAGGATTTTCATGTCTCTGTGTCCTTCAGTGCTGCTCTGATCTTAGTTATTTCTTGTCTTCTGCTAGATTTTGAATTTGTCTGGTCTTGCTTCTCTAGTTCTTTTCATTGTGACATTAGTGTGTCAATTTTAAATATTTCCTGCCTTTCTCTTGTGGGCATTTAGTACTATAAATTTCCCTGTAAAACCTGGTTTAAATGTGGGCCAGAGATTCTGATATGTTGTGTCTTCATTCTCAGTGATTTCAAAGATATCTTTATTTCTGCCTTTGTTTCATTATTTATCCTGTAGTCATTCAGGAGCAGGTTGTTCAAGTTTCCATGCAGCTGTGTGGGTTTGAGTGAGTTTCTTAACCCTGAGTTCTAATTTGATTGCACTGTGGTCTGAGAGGCTGTTTGTTATGATTTACATTCTTTTGCATTTGCTGAGGAGTGATTTACTTCCATTTATGTTGTCAGTTTTAGAATAAGTGTGATGTGGTGCTGAGAAGAATGTATATTCTGTTGATTTGGGGTGAAGAGTTCTGTAGCTGTCTATTAGGTCTGCTTGTTCCAGAGCTGAGTTCAAGTCCTGAATATACTTGTTAATTTTCTGTCTATTTGAGCTGTCTGATACTGACAGTGGGGTGTTAAAGTTTCCCACTATTATTGTGTGGGAGTCTCAGTCTCTTTGTAGGTTTCTAATAACTTGCTTTATCAATCTGGGTGCTCTTGTATATATTTAGGATAGTGAGTTATTCTAATTGCATTGATGCCTTTACCATTATGTAATGTTGTCTCTTTTGATCTTTATTGGTTTAAAGTCTGTTTTATCAGAGACTGGTAATGCAACCCTGGCTTTATTTTTCTTTTTATTTGCTTGGTAAGTATTCCTCCATCCTTTTATCTTGAGCCTATGTATGTCTTTGCACATTAGATGGGTCTCTTGAATACAGCACAGGGATGGGTCTTAACTCAGTCTGTCTTTTAATTGGGGCCTTCACCCATGTACATTTAAGGTTAATATTGTGATGTGTGAATTTGATCCTGCCGTTATGATGCTAGATGGTTATTTTGCCTGATAGTTGATGCAGTTTCTTCATAGTGTTGATGGTCTTTGCAATTTGGTAGTTTTTGCAGTGGCTGGTACCAGTCGTTCTTTTCCGTGTTTAGTGCTTCCTTCAGGAGCTCTTACAAGGCAGGCATGGTGGTGACAAAATCTCTCAGCATTTGCTTTTCCATAAAGGATTTTATTTCTTCTTTGCTTATGAAGCTTAGTTTGGCTGGATGTGAAATTCTGTGCTGAATATTCATTTCTTTAAGAATATTGAAAATTGGCCCCCACTCTCTTCTGGCTTGTAGGGTTTCTGCTGAGAGGTCTGCTGTTAGTCTGATGGGCTTTCCTTTGTTGGTAACCCGACCTTTCTTTCTGGCTGCCCTTAGCATTTTTTCCTTCATTTCAACTTTGGTGAATCTGATGATTATGTGTCTTGGGGTTGCTCTTCTTGAGGAGAATCTTTGTGGTGTGCTCTCTATTTCCTTAATTTGAATGTTGATCTACCTGACTACCTTGGGGAAGTTCTCCTGGATAATATCCTGAAGAGTGTTCTTCAACTTGGTTTCAGCCTATCCTTCATTTTCAGGTACACTGATCAAATGTAGATTTGGTCTTTTTATGCAATCCCGTATTTCTTGGAGGCTTTATTCATTTCTTTTCACTCTTTTTTCTCTAATCTTATCTTCTCACCTTACTTCATTGAGTTGATCTCCAATCTCTGATATCCTTTCTTCCACTTGATGGATTTGGCCATTGAAACTTGTGGATGCTTCACGAAGTTCTTGTGCTGTGTTTTTCAGTTCCATCCAGTCATTTATGTCCTTCTCTAAACTAATTATTCTAGGTAGCAATTTGTCTAACCTTTTTTTCAAGCTTCTCAGCTTCCTTGCATTGGATTAGAACATGCTCCTTTATTCAGAGGAATTTGTTGTTACCCACCTTCTAAAGCTTGCTTCTGTCAGTTCATCAAACTCATTCTCTGTCCAGTTTTGTTTCCTTGCTGGTGAGGAATTGTGATCCCCTGGAGGAGAAGAGGTGTTCTTGTTTTTGGAATTTCTAGCCTTCTGCTCTGGTTTCTCTTCATCTTCTTGGATTTATCTATCTTAGGTCTCTGAAGTTGGTATCAGTTTGGATGGGGTCTCTGAGTGTATGTCACTTTTGTTGATGTTGAAACTATTCCTTGCTGTTTGTTAGTTTTTCTTCTAACAGTCAGGCTTCTCTGCTGCAGGTCTGCTGAAGTTTGCTGGAGGTCCATTCCAGACCTTGCTTGCCTGGGTATCACTGGCAGAGGCTGCAGAACACCAAAGATTGCTGCCTATTCCTTCCTCTCATAGCTTCGACCCAGAGGGGTACCTGCCAGATATCAGCCAGAGCTCTCCTGTATGAGGTGTCTCTGTCACCCCATACTGGGGGGTATCTCCCAGTCAGGATATGTAGAGGTCAGGGATCCACTCAAGGAAGCAGTCTGTCCATTATCAGAGCTTGAGCACTGTGCTAGGAGATCTGCTGTTCTCTTCAGAGCTGCCAGGCAGGGATGTTTAAATCTGCTGAAGCTCTGCCCACAACCACCCCTTTTCCCAGGTGCTCTGTCCCAGGAAGGTGGGGGCTTTATAAGTCTCTGATGGGCTGCTGCCTTCTTTCAGAGATGCCCTCCCCAGCAAGGAGGGAATCTAGTGAGACAGTCTGCCTGCAGTTGCCTTGCTGAGCTGTGGTGGGCTCTGCCCAGTTCAAACCTCCCCATGGCTTTGTTTACACTCTGAGGTTAAAATGGCCTACTGGAACCTCAGCAATCGTGGATGCTTCTCCCCCCACCAAGCTTGCAGGCATCCCAGGTTGAGGTCAGACTGCTGTGCTGGCTGCCAGAATTTCAAACCAGTGGATCTTCGATTGATTGCTCATCTTTGTGGGGGTGGGACCTGCTGAGCCAGACCACTTGGCTTCCTTGTTCAGCCCCCTGTCCAGGGGAATGAATGTTTCTGTCTTGCGGTCATTCCAGATACCACTGGGGTATGTAAAAACAAAACTGTGTCCAGCTTGCTGTCTGCCCAAACGGCTGCCAAGTTTTGTGGTGGAAACCCAGGGCATTGGTGGTGGTGTAGGTGCTGAAGTGAGTCTCCTGGTCTGCAGGTTGTGAAGACCATAGGAAAAGCACAGTATCTGGGCCAGAGTGCAGGGTACAGACCCTAATGGCTTCCCTTGGCTAGGAGAGGGAGTTCCCTGACCCCTTGTGCTTCCCAGGTGAGATGATGCCCCACCCTGCTTCAGCTCGCCCTCCTTGGGCTGCACCTACTGTCCAACCAGCCCCAATGAGATACCTCATTGGAAGTGAGGTACTCAGTTGGCACCTCAGTTGGAAGTGCAGAAATCACCCACCTTCTGCGTCATCTCACTGGGAGCTACAAACCGCAGTTGTTCCTATTCAGCCATCTTGTCAGTAGCTATGTTATGCTTTTATTGAGCCAGAACCTCTTGCAGTGAAATGCAAAATAGATTGTACGATTTCATTAATCTTGATATATGTGTATACCTGTGTAACCATCACTCTAGTCAAAATCCAGAAAGTATTTTCATGCCCACTTCCAGTCAGTCCTTCATAGAACAACTGTTTAATTTGTATCACCATAGATTAATTTTGCTTCAAACAATAGAAATGTTCCAAGGTCAATCTTCTGCATTAATTTTTGATACAATACTAAATAATTTAAAATGTAATTTAAGAAATTCGCTTTAGAAAGTAATTAAATATTAAGAATGCCTCTTATGTAAAAAGATTCACTATGTATATTGCAAATAATTAAAATCAAGCATTTTGTAGATCCGTGTCGATTTTAATTCCTGCGTTTGCCAACATAAATTATTGAAAAGTGATTTGTGAATATTTGATTTCTCTCTGCTTTAGTTCCCCATTTAAAAGTGGTATGTCAATGGCAAGTCGGCTTTGCAAGGCTGCAATGTTAAGTCGATTTAACCTCCTTGCCAAAGAAGCTAAAAAAGAATTACTTGAAGCTGGTACATATCATGCAGCTAAGGTAAGTCCTTAAAGGAATAAAGTTATAGGAATAAAATTTAAGACACTAATGCAGTCATTTGATGATTCTACTTAGCAAAAGTTTGTTGAATAGTTCCTGAATATAAGATACTATCATGGAATGGTAAAATTGGTTTTTAAATGAACATGCCAGAAATTACATATGTAAATAACTATTGCCGTATAAAGTAGACATTTTAGTATGGTATATACTTAGTTTGACAGTATAAGTTACATAGCACTCAAACCTGCTATGTAATACCCAGAGAAACAAAATGTTAATAAAATTTATTATGTATATGGTATGAATTGTACTACCTGTAGAATGTTAAGTATTCTAAAATAATATATTATTGAAAACATATGAATTTTTCTGTCTTAAAGTTGTGAGAAAAACTTTAATTTCACCATCTAATTTGAACCTGCTAGATTTAGTAGATGATGTATATGGCTTTTTTATTCCTCTTTAAAAATATTTTTATGTAAATATAATGTAAGTTTAAGTAAAAAATTTGAAAAAGTTTTAAAAGTACAGAAAACAATATTAATGCTTATAATCCCACTTACTATTCAAAGACAATACTCAGTCTTTTAATGTGAGCATGCTATTTCATTTCCTTCTCATATATATATATATATATATATATATATATATATATATATATATGTTTATGTGTCTGTTTAAAAATAAGACCATCTTGGCTGTGTTTTAATATACTTTTCCATTCTACATAATGCAACATGAACATACTTTTTTTTTTTTTTTTTTTTGAGATGGAATCTCACTCTTTCGCCCAGGCTGGTGTGCCATGGCATGATCTCAGCTCACTGCAATCTCTGACTCCCAGGTTCAAGCAATTCTCCTGCCTCAGCCTCCTTAGTAGCTGAGATTACCGGCATACACCACCACATGCAGTTAAGTTTTGTATTTTCAGTAGGGGCGGGGTTTCACCATGTTGGCCAGGCTGGTCTTGAACTCCTGACCTCAGGTGATTCGCCCACCTTGGTCTCCCAAAGTTCTGGGATTACAGGCTTGAGTCACCATGTCCAGCCAACATGAACATACTTCTATGTTACCATTATTAAATATTAAATATAAATTGTTTTATATCCTAATGCCAATAATGATGTAGGATTATATGAAAGTCTTTTAATTTTACCAGATTTACCAACTTAATGCTCAACCTGTATAGTTACAGCCTGTAAAGCAGTTATAGTAATAACAGGTGTGGATATACATAATCACATATTTTTAAGTATAAAAGCTTATCTAGACTATTTCTGGTTTCGTGGCATAAAGAAGTTGCAAATCACTATATAAACAAGTAGAAAACCAGACAAAATTGTCAAAAACAACTTTTCACAACCCTGGACATTGACAAAAGGCAGAGAAAGCATCTAAAAGTGTGTATTCCTCACAAACTCTTAATATTAGCCAGGCATGGTGGCCCACAGCTATAGAGTCCTAGCTACTTGGGAGGCTGAGGTGGAAGGATCACTTGAGCCCAGGAGTTTAAGGCTGCTGTGAGCTATAATCACACCACTGCACTTCAGCCTCAGCAATGGAGCGAGACCCTATCTCTCTAAAAGAAAAAAAAGAAGAAGAACTGCTATTACTTTGAGTAAGAATTGTAGGAGTACATGGCTTTCTTGCCCAGGCCTTTTCTCATTCTCTGTTCGTCTCTACTGGTTTGAATGGCAAGAACTAGTTTTTGACCCAGTGAGGCTGCCACCAAAAGCAGTAGCTTTGCTTTCAGAGGAGGTATAATTGATTTTGGGACAAGGGAATGAAAATTTCCAGTTTTGTCGGCTTAAATGCCAAATGTGGTAGGCAGTAAATGGGGAAAACTGATACCTTTGCTGGCCCAAGGTTGCCATCCTGGTTGGAGGCAAGCGGTTGGCCAACTAGCAAGTTAACAAGGAGATTTTGAAAATGAGAGAGTCCTAAAAGGGCTGAGATAAATTCTTCATGTTTCCCTGGCTGACTGAAAAACTACACTTATGTGCAGGGAATACCCAAGAGAGCCCATCAAGAGTATAAGCCAAGGGATATTTGAGAGCTGATTGTAACATTCAGTACATTCTTTTCCACATGCAGATTGATCAAAAGAAGGTAGAAGTTTTACAGGCTTAATTTGTCTGATTTCTTATTAGCAACAGTGGAAGCCAACCCAAAGTAGTATTTAAAAAAATTGAAAAAAAAAAGATAAAGTTAAAAGATGCATACTTCTTATTTTTAAAACTTGGCACGGTGGCTCAAGCCTGTAATCCCAGCACTTTGGGAGGCCGAGGCGGGTGGATCACGAGGTCGAGAGATCGAGACCATCCTGGTCAACATGGTGAAACCCTGTCTCTACTAAAAATACAAAACATTAGCTGGGCATGGTGGCACGTGCCTGTAATCCCAGCTACTCAGGAGGCTGTGGCAGGAGAATTGCTTGAACCCAGGAGGCGGAGGTTGCGGTGAGCCGAGATCGTGCCATTGCACTCCAGCCTGGGTAACAAGAGCGAAACTCTGTCTCAAAAAAAAAAAAAAAAAAAAAAAAAAACTATAGTAATCAAGACAATGTGGTACTGGCATATAGATGATGGAATATAATTGAGAGCCTAGATACAATAAGATACTATGTCAAGTGAAAGAAAGCATAGGCTCCATATCATATGGTTCAATTTATGTGAAATGTCAATAATAGGCAAATTCATAGAGACAGAAAATAGATTAGTGATTTTCAGGTACTAGAGGAGGAAGAATCAGGAGTGACTGCTAATAGATACAAGGTTCCTTTCTGGGATGACAGAGAGGTTCTAAAATTAATGGTGATGGCTGCACAAATTAGTGAATATACTGAAAGCTGAACTGTACACTTTAAAAGGGCAAATTCTGTGACTTGCAAATTATATCTTAACAAAGCTGTTTCAAAAGAAACAGTGGAGGCCCAAAGGCAGTATAATGACAGGTTCAAGGTGCTGAAGGAAAATTCCTGGCAACTAGGGATTATATATGCAGGAAAATAATAATTCAAAAATAAAAGCAAAACAAGAACATTCATAGGTTAAACTAAAATTTAAAAAATGTGGTGTTAGCAGTACTTTGCTAAATGGAATTCCAAAGAAAGTCTTTGAAACTTGGAAAAAATTACACCAGATGATAGTAAATTCACAGAAAGGAATACTAAATACTGAAAATGATAAGTATATGGATAAACATGAGACCTGTGAGTATGTGTATGTGCATGTTTATATATTTGCTCTTATTTGCTTTTAAAAAGTTGTTTAAAACAACACTATGTTGACTTTATAACATAGATGCAATATATATGACAACATAACAAAGGATTGAGTAAGAAATGGCTCTATATTGAAACAAAGTTGCTGTTTTACCATAAGCCAGTATGAATCTGAGATAAAATATATAGGGTAAAGAGGTATATTGTAATTCCTAATGTAACTATGAAGAAAATAGATGAACAACTATTGATAAAATACCAACAGAATGATTAGTAAAGCATTTTTCTTAAACTATAGGGCAGTGAGGAAAAAGAGAAATTGTAAAAAGACACAAGATGTGAGAAGTAGTAAAATTGCAGATATAAATTCACCCTATCAATAATTACAATAAATGTAAGTAGATTAACTGCTCAAAATACAGATTGTCAGATTTGGTTTGGAAAAAAAAGCCTAATTCAAATATATGCTGTCTGCAACAGACAAATTTTAAATTCAGTCTCAAATACATTGAAAGTTATAAGGATGAAAAAAATGATCAGGTAAATAATGAGAGCTGGAATATTTATATTAATATTAAACAAAGTATACATGAAGAGGAGAAATATTGCTGGAGACAAAGACCAACATCTTACATTGGCCTTTGACAAAATTCAAAATACATTTAGCCCTTCATGCTAAAAACTCACAATAAACTATGTATTGATGGAATGTATCTCAAAATAGTAACAACTATTTATGACAAACCCATAGCTAATATCATATTGAATGGGTAAAAACTGGAAGCATTCCCTTTGAAAATCAGCACAAGACAAGGATGCCCTCTCTCATCACTGCTATTCAACATGGTACTGGAAGTTCTGGCCAGGGCAATCAGGCAAGAGAAAAATAAGGGGTATTCAAATAGTAAAAGAGAAAGTCAAATTGTCTCTATTTGCAGATGACATGATTGTATATTTAGAAAACCCCATCATCTCAGCCCCAAATCTCCATAAGCTAATAAGCAAGTTCAGCAAAGTCTCAGGATACAAAATCAGTGTGCAAAAATCACAAACATTCCTATACACCAATAACAGACAGCCAAATTATGAGTGAACTCCCATTCACAACTGCTACAAAGAGAACAAGATACCTAGGAATACAACTTACAAGGAATGTGAAGGACCTCTTCAAGGAGAACTACAAACCCCTGCTCAAGGAAATAAAAGAGGACACAAAGAAATGGAAAAACATTCCATGCTCATGGATAGGAAGAATCAATATCATGAAAATGACCATACTGCCCAAAGTAATTTATAGATTGAATGCAATCCCCATCCAGCTACCATTGACTTTCTTCACAGAATTGGAAAAAAAATTACTTTAAATTTCATATGGAACCAAAAAGAGCCTGTATAGCCAAGACAATCCTAAGCAAAACAACAAAGCTGGAGGCATCACACTACCTGACTTCAAACTATACTGTAAGGCTCCAGTAACAAAAACAGCATAGTACTTGTACCAAAACAGTTATGTAGACCAATGGAACAGAACAGAGGCCTCAGAAATAACACCACACGTCTGTAACCGTCAGATCTTGACAAACCTGACAAAAGCAAGCAATGGAGAAAGGAGTCCCTATTTAATCAATGGTGTTGGGAAAACTGGCTGGCCATATGCAGAAAGCTGAAACTGGACCCCTTCCTTACACCCTATACAAAAATTAACTCAAGATGGATTAAAGATTTAAATGTAAGACCTAAAATCATAAAAACCATAGAAGAAAATCTAGGCAATGGCATTTAGGACATAGTCATGGGCAGAGACTTCATGACTGAAACACCAAAGCAATGGCAACAAAAGCCAAAATAGACAAATGGGATCTAATTAAACTAAGGAGCTTCTGCACAACAAAATAAACTATCATCAGAGTGAACAGGCAACCTACAGAATGGGAGAAAAATTTAGCAATCTACTCATCTGACAAAGGACTAATATCCAGAATCTACAAAGAACTTAAACAAATCTATAGGAAAAAAACAATCCCATCAAAAAGTGGGCAAAGGATATGAATTGACACTTCTCAAAAGAAGACATTTGTGTAGTCAACATATGAAAAAAAGCTCATCATCACTGGTCATTAGAGAGATGCAAATCAAAACCACATTGAGATACCATCTCAAGTCAGTTAGAATGGCAACTGTTAAAAAGGCAGGAAAACAGATGCAGTACAGGATGCGGAGAAATGGGAATGCTTTTACACTGTTAGTGGGAGTGTAAATTAGTTCAGCCATTGTGTGGAAGACAGTATAGTGATTCCTCAAGGATCTAGAACTAGAAATACCATTTGAGCCAGCAATCCCATTACCAGGTATATACCCAAAGGATTATAAATCATTCTGTTATAAAGACACATGCACATGTATGTTTATTGTGGCACTGTTCACAATAACAAAGACTTAGAACCAACCCAAATGCCCATCTGTAATAGACTGTATAAAGAAAATGTGGCACATATACACCATGGAATACTACACAGCCATAAAAAGATGAGTTCATGTCCTTTGAAGAAACATGGATGGAGCTGGAAACCTTCATTCTCAGCAAACTTAACACAAGAACAGAAAACCAAACACCACATGTTCTCACTCATAAGTGGGAGATGAACAATGAGAACACATGGACACAGGGAGGGGAATATCATACACTGGGGCCTATTGGGGTTGGGAGGCTAGGGGAGGGATAGCATTAAGATAATTACCTAATGTAGATGACGGGTTGATGGGTGCATCAAACCACTGTGGCATGTGTATGCCCTTGTAACAAACCTGCACATTCTGCACATGTACCCTAGAACTTGAAGTATAATAAAAAACATTTTTGTGTCTTTTCTACTAATTTTCCTGTTTTCAGTTTTACTGATTTCCATTCTGATTCATTCCATTTCATTATTTTCTTCCTTCTACTTACTTTGATTCTGATATGCTCTTCTAGTTTCTTGGGCTGAAAGCTCAAATAACTGATTTTAAGATTCTTTCCAATATAAGCATTTAAAGCTATACATTTTTAAGTATTTATTTATGTAGGCATTCCTTGATATCCGTAGGGAATTGGTTCTGGGAGCCCCTAGAAATACCAGAGTATGCAGAAGCTCAAAAAAATTTTTTTTTGATAACTGTTTAGCTAGATTAACCAAGAAAAAAGCAGGTAACAGAAATAATCAAAATCTGGCATTAAAACAAGTGGTCACTGTAGACCTTAAGAAGCTTAAAATTATTATAAGGGATTGTGAACAATTGATTGTCAGTCAACAAGTTAGATGAACACATTTTTAGAAAGACACAAATCATAGAAACTGACTCAAAAATAGAATATCTAACTAGAACTTAAGAAATCAAATTACTAATTAAGTTATTTTCCTAAAGAAAATCCCAGACACTTATATGGCTTCACTGGTGAATTCTGTCAAATATACAAGTAAAGTATAATGCAAATCCTTCAAAAGCTCTTTCAGAAAATGGAGGAGAAAACACTTCTCTACACAGTTTCCAAGGCCAGTGTTACTCTGATAGCAAAAGTGGCCAAGAAAACCTTACAAGAAATGCAAACTGCAGTCCAGTCTCATGGACATAAATGTAAAAATCCTTAACAAGATACTGACAAACCAAATCCAGCAACATACAAAAAGGATTATACTCCACAACAAAGAAGGTTTATACCAGGAATATATGGTTGAGTTGACATCAGAAAATTATTTGATGTAATATACCATATGAATAAATTCAAGTTTAAAATTCATGTGTTTATCTCAAAAGATATACAAAATGCATTTGACAAAGTCCAGCACCCATTCACAGTAAAAACACTGAATAAACAAGGAATGAAAGTAAACTTCCTCATCTTCATAAAGAGCATCAGTGAAGAACCTACCATTGGCATTATGCTGAACAGTGAAAAAACTGAATACTACTTTCCCTACTCAAGATTGGGGAAGAAGGCAAGAATGTCTTCTCTCAGCACTTGTATTCAACACTGTTCTGTAGGTCTTAGCCACTTAAGCAAGGCAAGAAAACAAGGTAAAAAGGTACCTATACCATAAAGGAGTAATAAAAAAATTTTTTATTCCTTAATTGTATCATCTTGTAGGTAACATACTCTTTGGTATCTACCAAAAACAAACAACTGGATCATATGTGACTTTAGCAAGGTCATAAGGTGTAAGAGCAACATAGAAAAATAAATTGTTAATATACTGGGAATGAGTGATCCAAAAATTGAGAAAACAGCTTCATCCATAATGGCACCGAATATGTACATATGTGTGTGTGTTCATGTGTAAACACAGAGGAATACATTTAACAAAAGAAATGCAAGACCGGTGCATTTGAAATGATAAAACATTGATGAGAGAAATTGAGGCGACCTAAGTAAATGGAGAGATGTCCCATTATAATGCATTGGAAAACTCAGTATTGTTAGCCTGTCACTTCTCTCCAAATTAATCTATAGCTTTAATGCAAAATTAAAGTTCCAGCAGGCTTTTGTGTAAAAGTTGAAAAGCTAATTGTGAAATTGATATGGAAATCCAAGGGACTTTTTTTTTTTTTTTTTTTTTGAGACAGCCTCTCCTGTCACCTAGACTGGAGTGCAATGGTGTGATCTCGCCTCACCGCAACATCCGCCTCCCAGGTTCAAGCAATTCTCCTGCCTCAGCCTCCTGGGTAGCTGGAACTACAGGTGCACACCACCATGCCCAACTAATTTTTGTATTTTTAGTAGAGACAGGTATCACCATGTCAGCCAGGATGGTCTCTGTCTCTTGACCCTGTGATCTGCCCAGACTGGAGTGCAATGGTACAATCTCAGCTCACTGCAACCTCCACCTCCCAGGTTCAAGTGATTCTCCTGCCTCTGCCTTCCAAGTAGCCTCCTGCCACCATGCCTGGCTAATTTTTTGTAGAGATGGGGTTTCACCATGTTGGCCAGGCTGGTCTCGAACTTTTGACCCCAAGTGATCCACCCACCTTGGTCTCCCCAAGTGTTGGGATTACAGGCATGAGCCACTGCACCTGGCACAATCCAAAAGACATTTAAGAGCCAAAAGAATTTTGAAAAAGAACAAAATTGGAAAGCTTACCTAGTTTCAAAACTTACTATAAAGCCATAGTAATTAAGACAATGTATTGATATAATAATAGACATATAGGCTGGGTGCAGTGGCTCACGCCTGTAATCCCAACACTTTGGGAGACTGAGGTGGGCAGATCACAAAGTCAAGAGATTGAGACCATCCTGGCCAACATGATGAAACACATTCTCTACTAAAATACAAAAAATTAGCCTTACATGGTGGGCATGCCTGTAGTCCCAGCTACTTGGGAGGCTGAGGCAGGGGAATCACTTGAACATCCATGAGGCAGAGATTGCAGTGAGCCAAGATGGCACCACCACACTCCAGCCTGGAGACAGAGCAAGACTCTGTCTCAAAAACAAAATAATAATAATAATAATAATAAACATACAGATCAGCAAAACAGAAATAAACCTATACACATATGATCAATTGCTTTTGTACAGAAGTGCCAAGTCATTCAACAGGAAAATGAATCATGTTTTCAACAAATAATGCTAAAATGGTGGGATATATGTGGGTAAAACAAAAAATTAACTTAGATCTTTATGTCAGTCATACACAAAAATTAAAGTGGACTTTAAATTTGACTGTAAGGCCTAAAACTATAAAACTTCCAAATAAAACATGAGAAAATATTTACATTATTAGCGAAAGGTTTCTTAGATATGATACCAAAAGTATAACCCATAAAATGAAAAAAAAATTGATTATTTGACTCCAAAATAAAAGACTTGCTTTTCAAAATTCATCATTAAGAAAATGAAAATACAAACTATAGACTATGAGAAAATGCCACTTTGGAAAACAGTTTGGCATTTTCTTAGGATGGTAAATGTGTGATCAGCAATTCCACTGGTATTTACATGCATGTTTAGAACAGCATTATTCATAAAAGCCAGAAACTGGAAGCAATTTAGATGTTAATCAGGTAGTAAATACATAAACAAAAAGTGTTATACCCCTACAGTGGAATATTAATCAGCAACAGAAAGGAGCAAGCTACTGATACATGAAACAACATAAATGAAATGGAAAACATTATGCTAACTGAAAGAATTCTGACACAACAGGATGCATATTATACTAGTTACTTTTATATAAATTTTTTAGGAAAAGCAAAACTCTAGAGACAGCAAGTAGATTCATGGTTGTCTGGGTCTAGGGCTGGTGCTGACACCAGGACTGCAGGTGAGTACAATAGAACTTTATAGAGGTGAGGGATTTGTTTCACAGCTGGACTATGCTGATATTTTCATACCTCTATTAATTCATTAAACACCAAACAATACACTTAACAATGGATGAATTTCATGGTATGTAAATTATATCTCAATAAAATCATCTTGTTAAAAGTTCACTTACATTTTCATTTATGAAAAATGGAAAATTCACCAAAATATTAATGGTGGCTATCTATCACCATTAGTTTTGTCTATCATCCTGTAGTTTTGGAATTACCAATAATTTTTATTTCCTTCTTTATATTTTGTCTGCTTTTCAAATTGTCTGCAGTTAGTATAATTAATCTTTTAACTTAAATATTAAAAATAAAAACTAGCCAGGTGTCGTGGCTCATGCCTATACTCTCAGAACTTTGGGAGGTCAAGGTGGGAGGATCGCCTGAGGCCAGGAGTTTGAGACCAGCCTGGGCAACATGCAAGACCCTGTCTCTACAAAAAATTTTTTTAAATCGCAGGCATGGTGGTGCATGCCTGTAATCCTATCTGCTCAGGAGGCTGAGGCAGGAAGATGGCTTGAGCTCAGAAGTTCAGTGATCATGACACCATACCCCAGCCTGTATAACAGAGCAAGACCTTGGCACTTACCCAAAAAAAAAAAAAAGAATAATTGCTTTTTAGGAGTGTTAGGAAGGTAACTTTTTAGCTTCAAAAATATTAAATGATAGGAATGAAAAAAGACTTGCATTAATTTTTTAACATTTCATGCTAAAGAAACAGTGTTAGGGCTACTTACTTTTCAGGAGTCAAATGCTGCCTATTTTCTATAATTCATTTTTTTTCTTCTCTAGTGTATGTCTTCCTCCTATCAAGAAGCTAAATCTAAGCTGAAATCCTACTTACAACAACATGGCTATGGATCCTGGATTGTGAAATCTCCCTGCATAGAGCAATTTAATATGTGAATTAGGCAATCCATTGTCACATTAAAAGTCTTACATTGTTTGGTGTGTTTTGACTAGTAAAAATGTTTTTTAAGTATTGGTGGTTTTCAACTTTCAGAATCAGAGTCTTAACAGCAGTGTGCAGTGATTGCTGAAAATTTCTAAATATTCCTGCCAAATTACATTGAAACATTAGGGCTTTTTACTTTTTCATTTTCTTAGAAAAGGACTTACCTGTTTGAATATGTAGCCATTTTGTATTTATTTGTACAGCTATTACAAAGCCATTTTCCTTTTTGTAGTTTAATAGAGATTTCCTTTTAAGTTTTTGCTTTAAAGCTGTCCATATGGCTACCATATTCAACATTGTGTCCTAGCATCTCACTCTAATTTTTAAAAATTAAATATTGGATGTCCAGAATAAAAATAATGACTTGTACTCATTGATTAATTCAGCAGACATTTGACTGCATAGTATTTGCCAGTCACCATCCTAGGTGTTAGTAAAAAAAAAAAAAAAAAAAAAAAAACCAATATGTTATGTTAAAGAAGTTCATGAATGCAAACTGCACATATAAATGTAGAAAAATGTTAACCATGTTAAGGAATAGTTTGATAAAGTAGTTATTCTATTAATAGAGGGTTATCATATATGCATTAAATAACATTGCCCATTTTCAACTGTCCTACAAGATCTGTCTGCACCAAATGTGATTTAATTCTTTATAATTTAGATTAACGGATTTCTAAGTCAGTAAAGGCCGTTTCGCTTTATATCTGTATGTGTTTACACAGTGATTAGGAGAAAAGGGAAAGTGTAGTTACTTTTGAGTTAGGATAAGTATCTTGAGTGAAATTGTTTGTCCGATACTTTGGCTTCTACCTCTTATTCCTTGGTTTACAATCACAGATATATTAAACATTATTGGTTCTCAGAGTTTGTCCTAAACTTAGATCTTTACTAAACTTATAAATCTCACACCTACCCCCCCCCATGAACTATTATAATCACAGATGAGGTTTATATAAATTGTTTTGGTTTTTCGTCTGTTCTAAAAACATGGTAGAATTTAGTTGATGAACAGTGAAGTCATGCTGGAAAGACATCTTTCAGTAATCTAAACTCTACTGATATTAGGTTGAATCATGTGAAGTTGCCTTTTTAGTGGATTAAAAAGGATCAAAATATGGGCAGTTTCATGTGGATTAAAATAAACAATATTAATAAATTTCATTTCAATTAGTTACATAGTATTTATTGTTTATTTCTGTAAGTGCTATTTCCTTGTTAAATATTTTAAATTTCGTTGCAGGGCTGTTTCTTTTCATAGCAAATGTTTAGCCTTCTATTATTTTATTTCTTCTTGATAGTAAATTTTCCTTTGAAAATACAAGAACGCCGGGCGCGGTGGCTCAAGCCTGTAATCCCAGCACTTTGGGAGGCCGAGGCAGGTGGATCACAAGGTCAAGAGATCGAGACCATCCTGGTCAACATGGTGAAACCCCGTCTCTACTAAAAAATACAAAAAAAATTAGCTGGGCATGGTGGTGCGTGCCTATAATCCCAGCTACTCAGGAGGCTGAGGTAGGAGAATTGCCTGAACCCAGGAGGCGGAGGTTGCGGTGAGCATAGATCGCGCCATTGCACTCCAGCCTGGGTAACAAGAGCGAAACTCCGTCTCAAAAAAAAAAAAAAGAAAATACAAGATCTTTTGCCTTCTCTTGGCTCTTCCATTCATAAGTATTTTGCTTTTAGCTGACACTTATAAAATGTGGGAAAGCAGTGCTTTTATTTGCTTCTGAAAGTTCTGCCTCATGAGTAAAAGGCTCAGTGTTAGGCACTGCCATGAGGATCAGTAAAAGACAATTTCTTTCATCAAGAAATTTACAGTTTTAAGGGGAAGATAAAATTGCGCAGTTATTTTACAGACAAAATCTAAGTACCACTCATTGATTCAACATGTAGTCGCTGTCTCTATATACTATGTGCATTCAATTATGTGTAGTGTTTTGGTTTAGCGAAAGGAAAGATTTTGTCTAGATATGGGATATCAAAAGAGACTTCATATAGGATAAATGAGATGGCATGGAGTAGAAGACAGTCATTTAGTAGAAAGGTTAGGAAATGGATGTGAAGCCCAACATTTGCTTTTATGGCTGAGAGTATTGGAAATCATTTAATACCTCTTAGCCCATTTCTTTATCTTTGCAAGGATGAACTTTAGACTAATGATTTTCATTCTTTGTTCAGGGATAAAAGCATTGTGGTTAGGGCTCCAGGCTGCCCTTCATCAAAAACAGCTGTGATTTTTGTATCTCATATGTTATGTACTGAAGTTCTGCAAGGTAGTTTGCTTGAGGAAAAGCAAACTTCTACATTTAGACTTTTAAACTTCCACTGCTAAGATTGTTTAAAAACCACTAAATTGCTTGTATCTAACTTGAAGTCCCTTTTAGCTCTGAGGTGAGCTGAGGCAATCTGAGGCAAGCATTAAAGGATGGGCAAAATTTGGTAGGCTGAAGTGGGAGAGGAAATGTATTCTAGTTGGAAGTAATAAAGATTAGAGAGGAATTGTGTTCGAGATTAGAGAAGACTAGAAATTTAGGAGGCCATGATAATAACCTATGTAAGAGGTAATGATAACCCAAACCAGGATTGTCACCATTTATAAAGGAGAAGATAAATTCAAGTAATAATGGGATGCTAGGAAATGAAAATAGAATATATGAAATAAAGGACATGGACAAGACAAAGGTGACTCCATGACTTTGAAGTGGGTGATTGAGGTACCATTACTACAAGTAGAGAAGTCAAAAATGGAATATGATTTGGCTGAAAAGATTTGAAGTTTTGACATTTTAGAGATGGTAATAAGATGGGTAATTGGAGATATTTAGCAATAAGAAATATTGTAGCAGAGACCTTTAGAAAGTTTTGGACCTTTGGTAAAAGGCTGGGAATCAATCACTTGCAAATTTTGTGCATATAATTAAAGGTAATTATTGAAGTTGTGGGAAAAGATGTTGGCCTCTGCAGGGTGTATAAAAAGGGCATTAGAGCTAGAACCTCAAGGAACACTCATATTTTGGAACTGAAAAAATAAGGAAACATGGAGTTCTTTGACAGCTAAGTGGAGGGTAAGGATAGCACAAAGAGAAATTTTAAGACAACATTCTCAAGTGCTGCAGAGGGGTCAAGAATAATGAGAACTACAAAAATAACATCAGATTTAGCAACCGTGAGTTCACTGGTGTCTAAAACAGTTTCCAAACCTGGTTGCTCAGGAGAAACCCCACTTCAGGCTACCCTGAGCAAATCTGGGGAAAGGTCTCAAATCTCCATTTTGACAAGTTATTAAAGGTGATTTGATACAGGTGGTTCTTTGTCCACAATTTGAAAAATATCACCCTACAGAATAGTAATAAAAAGTGGTATCAGAATTGAGATTGGCTGTTGTTAAGGAATGAATGGGAGATGAGAAGTTGAAGGCAATGTCTGCATTCTGTTCTTCCTAGCAGTTTGGTGACAAGAATAATATAGTTGTGGTTAGGATGTTTTAAATGTTTGTTTAAAGATTAAGGAGATGTCATGTGCATGCATGAATTTATCGTGGAGTGACTTAAATTGATTTTTATGACTTGTTTGGGGTCCTAGTGGATGTTAGCCAGGTCAGAGAACTGACCCAGCTGTAATTGGGTCAGCTGTGGTTATAGAGAATCTAGGGTGATTATGAATGTATTATTGAAATGACTGAAGCTAAAATGAGAGAAATAAGAGTAAAGAAAGAATTGAGTGGAAGTATAGCAGTTTAATTGAGAAAAGGGCAGATTATGTTCAGGGTATTTTCAGTGAGAGTTCTTAGAAATTTAACCCTGGCCTGTATTGTGTCATGCTCCCCTCCACCTTATCCCGAGTTGAACTCAATTATTAACAGAAATAGTACAATAGTTAAAATAGGCATGAATGATCACGTATGAATGGAGATTATAGTGGGTTTTGTAGCCTTTGAGAGGTGCGTATGGGGCCTGAGACAGGTAGAGCCCTGAACGGTTAACTCTTGCCTCAGGCAGCCTGTTATTTACTCCACTGTGCAATGCCATTTTCTTATCTGTGCCATGGCATACATAAGTGTGGTTAGAAAGAACTGCCCTAAATTTTTAAGTGACATATGATGATCTTGATCATCTATTGAGGTAGTACCTATAAAAGAACAGACATTTAGTTATATCTGTTTTAGAAACAATGTTTTAAGCAGGGAGGTATTTTTAGATATATACATGCAGTCATCCCTCAGTATACCAGTGGTATAGTTTGGTTCCAGCACAGCCTCCACTTTTCATATGCTAGAATCCACACAATCTGAAGTACTGCAGTCAGCCCTGTAGAACCCACATAAGTTGACCCTCTCAAGAGGTAGGTTTCGCATCCCCAAAATACTGTGTTTTTCATTCGTATTTGGTTAGAAAAGCATCTGTGTGTTAAGTGGACCAGCTCAGTTCAAACCTATGTTGTTTGAGGGTCAACTGTATTTCATTTTGCACGTGAGGTGAAGTGACATGACAGAATTAATCCAAGGGGCATTAGATGAAACTTGTGAAAAATAACTTGAGTAGGATATGTACGTGAGATATTTACAAATACTTTGAAAATGTTGATCTCAATTAGTCAACCTTAATGTGACCATCTTCAAGCTTTAAAACAATAATGAAAGAACACTGTGACTTCCAAATGCAACTTTGTCTTTGAGAATGAGCTGAAATTGATGGTTCCTAGATAAAGGTAATTGTTCTTTGATGTGAGAAAGAAGAAAGAATATTGTTAGTAAAACAGGAAGCATGTGAATTTCCTTTTCAGAACCTTTTAATCTTCATAGCATCCTATAAATTAAAGTACAGCTTACTATTCCGTTACTTCTTGTGTTACAATAGATGTCAGAAATATTTAGTTTTATTTAGCTTAATAGTTTTACTAGTACTACAGGAGCATCCTGATTACCAAAACACTACTAGTTCCTGGAAATAATATACATGTTTCTAGTGTTAAAAATTCTGCTAAGGCTGCAGGAGTTGCCTTTCTCTGTGGTGTTCTAAGTCTGAATAACTTTCTGTTTTCATGGAAACTGATTTTCATTTGCTTTATGATGGTAGAAGTGAAAAGGTGTACTACTCAGGTAGGTATACTACTCCATAGGTTGGTGATGCCATTTAAAATATTGAATAATTTCCTGAGAGTAAAGTTTTGATTTTTCTACATGTGTTTATATACTAGTCAGAGTCTTGCTTTACACTTTTTAACATAAAGGGAATTCACTATTGTAGAAACATTCTAATATGTAACTTGTTTGGACAGATGACTTTATAATTTTTAAGCTATATCTTTGGGTACTTGTTCAAAATGTTAATGCTTTGTAAGTTTTTTCATCAACTCTTTTGAAATATTTCATTAGCAGAAAGATACTTTAGAGTATAGTTTGATATACTCTATTCAGGTCAGACTTTGAATGTTTTAGTCATGAAGCTATCAAAGTTTTTTAAAATTTGAGAACTGAAAAAATTTATATGCAAGCAATCTATTTACTACTCCCTACTTCTTTAATAATACTCTGTTCTTCAACCAATTTAGATAATTCTGTGTTTCTTGAATATATCATGTATTTTCTGCTATATTGCCTTATGTTCTCCCCTTAGCATTAACAAGACCAAACATTTCCACTTCATCTTTATCCAAATTCTCTCCTTTCTAGGGACAGCTGAAACAGAATTTCTCCATGAAAGTGTCTTTGAAATCTCCTGCTCTTAAATCTCTCTGTTGCCTCTGAACTTTCATGTACTATGTTATAATATGTTATACTCTCTTATCACATTCATTTGTACCTGTCTTAGCACTATTAACAAAAGCTGTAAATTTATTTATTGCCTCCTAGGCAGTGACTTTTCTATAAAAGTTGGTTAAATTTACTTATTGAAAACTTCAAAAATTTTTATTTTCTTCAAGAGTGAAAGTACAGGCCAGATGTGGTAGCTCACACCTGTAATCCTAGCATTTCGGGAGGCCAAGGTGGGAAAATCCCTTCAGCTCAAGAGTTTGAGACTAACTTGGGCAACATGGTACAACCACATCTCTACCAAAAAAATGTTTTTAATTACCTGGATGCAGTGGTGCATGCTTGTGGTTTCAGCTACTCAGTTGGCTGACGAGAAAGGATCTCTTGAGACCAGGAGGTTGAGGCTGTGGTGAACCACGATCTGGCCACTGTACTCCAGCCTGGGTGACAGAGTGAGACCTTGTCTCAAAAACATAAAACAATTTTTCATGTCTAGAAATACCTAAATTTACTGCTACAGAAATGCAGACCATTTCTGATTCTTTAGATATATTCTCTTATAAATGGGTTGTCTTACTTGATCCTTTACTGCTAAATTTTTAATGACTACCTATCCTTTTATAACTGTGCACTAAGATGACTTGTATTTTTCTTTTTTTTATTTTGAAGCAAAGTCTTGCTCTATCACACAGGCTGGAGTGCCATGGTGCGATCTTGGCTCACTGCAACCTCTGCCTCCTGGGTTCAAGTGATTCTCCTGCCTCAGCCTCTCAAGTAGCTGGGATTACAGGTACCTGCTACCATGCCTGGCTGATTTTACTATTTTTACTAGAGACGGGGTTTTGCCATGTTTGCTAAACTGGTCTCGAACTCCTGACCTCAGGTGATCCACCCACCTTGGCCTTCCAAAGTGCTGGGATTACAGGCATGAGCCACTGCACCCGGCTGACTTGTGCACCATGGCACGTGTATATCTATGTTAACAAACCTGCATGTTCTGCACATGTATCCCAGAACCTAAAGTATAATAAGTGAATTTTTTTAAAAAGATGTATATGGCACCAAGTTTAATGTGTGCTTTTTTAAGTAAAGGAATTATGTTTCTCTCAGAACTTTAAAAAATGTTTTATTCTGAAATAGGGCTCAAAAGAAGTCAGAGAGGTCCTACAACTGTACACAGCACCCAGCTTCCTTAAGTGGTGCTACATAATTGTATTATAAAAACCAAGACATTGACATAACACAATATAACTATTGAGACCACAGACCCTACTCAGGTTTCTCCAGTTTTTGCAGTTAATCCCTTTTTGTGTGTATAGTTTTATGAAATTATGTATATAGATTTTAAAAATTACCATCACAGAGTACAGAATTGTTTGATCACCACAAAATAACTGCCATGCTGCTCCTTTATAGTCAAATCCTCTCCTTTAACTTCTGGCAAACACTCATCTGTTCTCTCAATATAATTTTGTTGCTGAGATTCCATATTATATAAATGAAATCATGTAATTGGAAATTGGCTTTTTAAACTGAGCATAATAATCTGGAGCTCATTCCAAGTTGTATGTATCATAGTTGCCCTTTTTCATTACTGAATAGTATTCTGTTATATCCATTGTCACCACTTGTTTATCCTTTCACCCATGTAAGGGCATTTGAGTTTTTTTCAATTTATTATAAATACAGCTATAATGAGCATTCATGCATTTTTTATTGTGGTAAATTATACATGACATAAAATTTACTATTTTAAGCATTTTGTATACAACCATACTATTAAGTCAATTCATAATGTTGTACTGCACTGTTCTCCGTTTTCAGAAGTTTTTCATCATCCCAAACAGAAACTTGGTACCCAATGAACAGTCACTCCCCATTCCTTACTTCCTCAGTTCCCATGGAAGCTTCAGTCTATTGAATGTTTTATGGATTTGCTTGTTCTACATAACTCATTTAGGTGGAATCATATAATATTTGTCCTTTTGTGTGTCTGGCTTATTTTACCTAGCATGATGTTTTCAAGGTTCATGTTTGTAGCATGTGTCAGGATTTTCTTCCTCTTTTAAAGCTGAATAATATTTTATAGTATAGATACACTGCATTTTTGTTGTTTAAAAGTTCATCTGTTGGACATTTGGGTTGTTTTTAATCCTTGGCTGTTGGGAGCCTTGCTGCTTTGAACGTAAGTGTGCAAGTATCTCTTTAAGTCTCTCATTTCTTTTGGCAATATACCTAGGAGTAGAATTGCTGAATACTATGACAATTCTGTTTAAACTTTTGAGGAACTGCCAAACTGATTTCCACAGTGGCTGCACCATTTTGCATTCCTACAAGCAATGCACAAAGAATCTAATTTTCCACATCCTCACCAACACTTGTTGTTTTTCATTTCTTTTTAACATGATGTTCAATAACTTTTTTAAATATGGCTAACTGACATAGTGGCATTCATTGAAACCACTGTCATTTTTCCACTGGATTAGAGTTATACATCTGATGTGTAGCCTTATATATGTAGGTCTTTATACCAAGACCACACTGTCTTAATTATTATGTAGCTTTATAATGTCTTGATATTTGGTAATATGAGTGTTTCAGTTTTTTGTTTTCTGTTTTTTTCAAGAATGTCTTGGCTATTTTAGAGTCTTTGTGTTGCCATAAAAATGTAAGATTCAGTTTGTTAGTTTCGTGGTCTTCCCGTTACCACGCACACCCGTATAAAATCTGAAATTCTGAATGAGATTGCATTCACTCTATAGATCAATTCAGGGAGAATTAATCTTAAGAAAAGTGAGAATTACAAATCAGAAACATGGTATAACTGTTTATTTAGGTCTTAATTTCAGTAATGTTTTGTCATTTTCAATATAGAGGTGAGTATTTCATTACATTCTCAGTTATTTGATTTTTTGTGCTATTACAAGTGGTACTGTTTTTGAGTGTATTCTGTTTGATGACGGCATATAAAAATAAATGAACTTTTATGTATGTTAACCTTGCTAACTGTTAATCTTACTAAATTCACTCATTCCAATAATTTGTAGTTACAGATTATTTGGGATATTCTGTTTATACAATAATGTCATCTATGACTAGTGATAATTTTGCTTCTTCCTTTCCAGGGCCTTTTTTTCTTGTAGTCATTAAAACCTACACTACACTATTGAATAGAAATGATGATGGGCCTTCTCATGTTAATCTTACTTCCAAACTTGAGAAAAATGTTTCATATTTTATCATTATTATATTAGTTGTGGTGTTTGGTTTTTTTTTTTGTGTGTGTGTGTGTGTGTGTATACCATTTGATAGTTTAAGAAAATACTGTTTTTCTTGGTGCCATTAATTTTCATTTTCTTTTTCTTTTCCTTTTTTTTTTTTTTGAGACAGACTTTCACTCTTTCACCCAGGCTGGAGTCCAGTGGCACAATCTTGGCTCACTGCAACCTCCGCCTCCTGGGTTCAAGCAATTTTCCTGCCTCAGCATCTTGAGCAGCTGGTACTTACAGGTAGGTGCCACCATGCCCAGCTAATTTTTGTGTTTTTAGTAGAGCTGGGGTTTCACCATATTGGCCAGTCTAGTCTCAAACTCCTGACCTCATGATCCACCTGCCTCAGCCTCCCAATAATTTTCATTTTCTAAAGTGAATTTTAGGCACCAATTTGAGTTGATTCATGTAGTCAGTATCATTGTTTTGTTGTTATTAATGTAGCGAGTTATATTTTTTGAAAACATGAAAACAATTTTGCATTCCTGGAATAAATTCCGATTTGGTCACATACTACCTTTTACAGATAGCATAATTTTTAATTTAATATTTTAATACTAAAAGTTTTGCATTATGTTTATGAGAGATGTTGGCCTATATAGTTGTTCTTTCTTATGTTAGTTTGGTTTCAAGTTTATGTTGAACTAATAGAATGATTTTTGAAGCATCCATTCTTTTTCTGTTCTTTGAAATTGTTTAAGATTGCTAGTAGTCAGTTTTTTATTTCTTCAATGTCTAAATTCCTATTATGCCCATCTAGTGAATTTTTCATTTCATATAATTTTCAGTTCTCGAATTTCTGTTTTGGAACTTTGGTCAATTTTTATATAGTTTCAATTTTTATGGTTTCCCTTTTTCTGTTGGATTCACTATTTGTCTCCTTACTGTGTTCAGATTTTGCTTTAAATCTTGAACATGTTATATATAATAACTAATTCCCTCCTCTTTGTCATTTTTGAATCTGTTTTATTACGTGATTTTTCTCTGGATTATATACATCACATTTTCCTGCTCTTTTACATGCCTCATCATTTTGAGTTACCTAGTTCTAGATTATCCTACTTAAGACATGGTCTCTCTAGGGGTTTGACTGAATTCCCAGGGTGATCAACAAGGTTTCTTCACTCTGGCTCATTGGAATTTGAGTATCTTTCATCCCTGTACAAGCTTCAGTGATTGTTTAGGATACAGTGTTCAGTACATGTTCTTTCTTTGTTAGTTGCTCTTTCTCTAAACTTGTAGAGTCTTATGCATAAACACACACAGCTTATTAACAGCAAAAAAATAAATAAATAAAAATAAAAATAAAAAATAAAAAAAAGTTATTTCTATAGCACTTTCTCTGTACAGCTCTCTATTTTTTTTTTTTTTTTACAAGAACCCAAGTGTCAGGATGTACAGCTCTTTTCATTCCAGTATACTGTTCCACAAATTTACATAAGGTTACATCAGGAACTTTGAACTCAAATCTCTGTTTTCTTCTCTCTGCAGTATTGCTGTGCTCTATGTGAGGCTCAATTTTTTTGTGTCCATTTCCATTGATTTGTATCATATTCTTTTGCTGCCTGTTCTTCAATGCTCCTACTTTTATGGTTACTTACAGGAGGAAGACTAGTTTGGTACCAGTTAACTCTATTAAGGCTAGAGGCAGAAGTCTTGGTATGTATATTTTGAAGCTATGTATTTTGTTCAGAAATACATACCAATTCTAAATTTAATTTAGAATTTTACAAAACTTAGTTTCATAGTAAAACAAATTAAATTTGGTATTGGTATGTATTATTGAATAAAATTTCTCTTTATCTCTTGTTATAATTCTTGCTTTAAAGTCTGCTTTTTTTATGTTGTAAATACTGGTATTGGTATGTATTTATTGAGTAAAATTTCTCTTTATTTCTAGTTATAATCTTGCTTTAAAGTCTGCTTTTTCTGTTGTTGTTAAACCTACCTCTGGGTTTTGGTTTTGGTTTTTGATTAGTGTTTGCACATTATATTCCCTTTTCCTTTTCCTTTTAATCCTTTGTTCTTTTATTTAAAATATGTTTTTTGTAAATAGTATATAATTGGGTTTGATTTTTATTTCATCTTACAATCTTTATTTTAATTGGAGTTTGTAGTTTCTTTGTATTTAATGACAATGACTGATAGAGTTTGGTTTAAGTCTGCCTTCTTGCTCTTTGTTTTCTCTTTGTCTCATTGTGGGTTTTTTTGTTTTTGTTTTTGTTTGCCTTTATTCCTCTTTATTCTTTCTCATCTTTAGAGTTATAAGTATTATAATATTACATTTTCTTACTACTTTTCATATATACAGGTTTAACATCCCTAATCCAAAAATCTAATATCCAAAATGCTTCAAAATCCAAAATATTTTGAGCACTCACATGATGCTGAAAGATCATGCTCAAAGGAAATAGTCATCTAAGCATTTCGGATTTCAGTTTAGGGATGCTTAACTAGTAAATATAATGCAAATATTCAAACATCCAGAATAATCCAAAAAAAATTTTTTTATTGCATTTTAGGTTTTGGGGTACATGTGATGAACACGTAAGATTGTTGCATAGGTACACACATGGCAGTGTGGTTTGCTGCCTTCCGTCCCCTCACCTGTATCTGTCATTTCTCCCCATGCTATCTCTTCCCACCTCCCCACCCCCCCGCCCCTCCCCCATTTCCCCCCAATGGACCCCAGTGTGTAGTGCTCCCCTCCCTGTGTCCATGTGTTCTCATTGTTCAACACCCGCCTATGAGTGAGAATATACGATGTTTGATTTTCTGCTCTTGTGTCAGTTTGCTGAGAATGATGGTTTCCAGGTTCATCCATGTCCCTACAAAGGACATGAACTCATCGTTTTTGATGGCTGCATAATATTCCATGGTGTATATGTACCACATTTTCCCTATCCAGTCTATCATCGTTGGGCATTGGGTTGGTTCCAGGTCTTTGCTATTGTAAACAGTGCTGCAATGAACTGGGCGAAGGATATGAACAGATACTTTACAAAAGAAAATAATCCAAAATTTAAAACACCTCTGGTCTCAAGATTTCAGATAAGGGATACTCAACATGTATTATTCTTTTAGAAGTTACCTTAGATTATAATATGCAGCTTTGACTTACTGCAGTCTATCTTAAATTCATTAGTTTAACATTTCCCAACTAATGCAAGGATCCCGCAACATTTTAATGCCATTTATCATCTTTTGCCCTTATTTATTTTGTCAGATATTTTACTTGTGCATATGTTAAAATGCTCCCAGACCTATTGTCTTCTTATAACTTTCTATCTATACTATATGGTACTTTTTGTTTCTTTTTTGTACTCCTGTGCTTCCATTTGGATTTTTTTCTTCAGCTTAAAATTATTTCTTTAGTACTTCTGTGGTTCAAGTCTGCTTTTGCCCAGTTTTCTCAGCTTTCGTTGCCTGAAATGACTGTTTTACATTAATTTCTGAGAAATTATGGTGCAGAATTCTAGTTTGCCAGGTTTTTTTTAATTAAGCATTCATTCCATTGTTTTCCAACTTTCATAGATTTTGTTGAAATATTTGCTGACAAATAAATATATTATTGCTTTGTGAAGGCAGTGCCTTTTTTCACTTAGCTGACTTTTGTCTTTGCTTTTCAGCAGATTAATTGTGTGATTTGCCTACATGTGGATTTGAGGGTTTTCTGAATGTGCTTTGCTGTTGTTATTTTGTATTTATTCTACTTGGGTTTTACAGAGCTTCAATATGTAGGTAGATATCTTTTCATTTGGTCATGAAAATTACCAGTCATTACATCTTTCCCTATTATTTTCTCTCCTGTTTTTTTTTTTTTTTTTTGATGACTCTAATTACCTATGTCTATGTAATTTTTATGTACCTTTTTTTCTGTTTGGATTTTTTTTTAATTGTCTTATCTATAGATCACTAAAATAGTCTTTTGCTACATCCACTATGTTGTTAAGCACATCTGGTGATTTCTTGATTTCACACATGGCATTTTTTAGTTCTGGAATATTTCTTTGATTTTTAAAAATAGAATTCAATTTTTGGCAAAATTTTCTCTTTTTATCGATTATCTAGATATGATGCTTTATATTCTTGAACATATTATATCAGTTAAAGTCTATATCTTATAAATACACTTGAATCCTATGTTGAATATGTTTATTGTTTCCTACCCCCACTAGCCCAACTTAATTTTCAGAGAGAGAATGAGAGAGAGAGAGAGAGAGAGAGAGCGTGTGTGTGTGTGTGTGTGTGTGTGTGTGTGTGTGTGGGCAGGTCTCATAATTTTTAAACTGATGCTACATATGTCTAGAATAGTGTGGAGGCTCTGGGTGATGTTATGTTTGTCTAAACTAGATTAAGCTCTGTTCAGAAGACAAATAGAATCTAGCATATTCATTTGATCTTATTGAAGCTTATTTTTCGGCTTTGTTAGGGCTGGTATCTTTTGGATTTGTCCTTATTCCAACACATGTTCACCTAGAGCCGCTTTTTTTTTTTAATCGCATTTTAGGTTTTGGGGTACTTGTGAAGAACATGCAAGATTGTTAGATTGTTGCATAGGTACACACATGGCAGTGTGGTTTGCTGCCTTCCTTCCCCCACCCCTTTTTTTTTTGTATCTTAAATCCTGACTTGTTTACTAGACCCTTTCTCCATAGAAGGGCTTTGTCTCCAGCCTGTCTTCTCAGCACCAAACAGCTTATTCGCCTCCTACCTGTTGTTTTCTGCCATTTCTTTTAGTGGTTGGGTGGTGTCTTATATTTCATAAGCAGCTGATGGATCAGCCAGTGAATTGAGGGGAATTTGTATATAGATACATGAGTTCCTTCCCTGGAGGTCACTCCTTTATGGAGTTCTGTCTCTTAAATTCCATCTGCTTTGAAAATCCTGAACTACTTCTGCCTCTTAACTCCTCATAAGACTGGCACTTTATTCCTTCATTCTTGGGTTCTATTTTCTTATGTCATAATTTGGAAAATTGCCTCAGGAAAAAAGCAAGATGTCTGTTGTGTGCGTTCCTTCTCTTGAGGAATGAAACCTCCAAGACCTGCCTGTATTGTTTTCATCATACAGGGAAACAGCTACTGCACCTAGGCCTGAAGAGAAGTGTAGAGGAGTGGATACTAGAACCTTGAGAGATAATAAAGGGCAACTTTGAAAGAAGTGCAGTCTTTGGTCAAGTGACACAGATATCCCAAGGTGATCTCACATTCAATTCTTAACAGCTAGCCCTCAGCTAGAATCCAGAAGGCAAGAAAACACATTAATGTATTCCATACAAGTCGACTTAGCAGGATGAAGATCAGGATGGAAAAGCTTGTAGAGTTATTTTTGAGGGAAAAGTAGAAGATACCTGGCACAGTTGACACCTTCATTCCTTAGCATTGTGCTCTCTTCCTTCCTTTGGGGAGAATGTTTGTGTTCCTAGCAAAGGAGACACATGAAATCCCATTAGTTATTATATCATTCATTATAGGGTAATGTCAATTCAACAATACTTTTCCTGAAATCTAAAATGTTAGGTACTGCCAGTGTTCTTCACATAAAGAATATGAGACAATTTCAAGTCCAACTTGACATTGTAAAGTATAAAAATGGAGAAAAACAAAACTGCCCAAGTCTCATCTCTGCTTCAATAGTTAGTCATGAAAGTTGGTTAGTACAGCTGCATTCTTCCACAATCCTTTGCATGTTCCCTTTTACTCTCTGCCGTTACTTTGGATGGGTGGCATTATTTACCTGGTGGTATACTCCGTATTCTCACTTCTGTGAAATTTGATGTTCTTGAATTTTGGTGAATTTTACAGTTTTTCATTGACCAATACTACTGAGGATAGAGAGTTAACAGATGCCCCACTGAATTTCTTGGATTCCAAATATAGCATTATCTATTGTGTAGTCATTTCCCAGTTCAGTAGAAGGCACTGAATTTCCCCCTTTTCATCAAAATCAGTCACCCTGCTCAGTATAGTGGTCCTTTACGTGTTTGTTGATTTAGCTGTATGAAGAACTCCTAAATGACCAAAAGGTAGTCTCAGCCGTTTCATCAGTTTTCTGGTAGAAGTCAAAGTTCCTGGTAGAAGAATACCTCATTGAGCACTGGAACCTTAAAACTGACCAAGATACAGTTTAATGGATGAGAAGTGAAAAAAAAAAATCTTCCAAGTGAGATATTTAATGAGAAGGGTCCCTTTTACTCCTTGGTAGTTTTGAAGAGAGGAAGGACTCCTTCAAAACTGCTTAAGAGGCATTGTGGTTGCCCATGTATGTTTTTAATTGTACATTGATAACTTTTGTTCCCCTTTGTTCTCTGTCTGGGATCATCATCATCAAAAGGATCTAGGTAATAATCATAATCTTTATTGTTTCTATAGCAACTAAGTGCCACAGCCATTTGACCTTACAACATCTTGCCTTCCACTGCGTTTCATCCCATGCTACCATTGTATAGGTGATCAGTCAGAATGGTGGGAAAAATTACAGACAGGCACAAACCTTGGAAAGCTAAAAGGTTTTGCAAAAGCCTCGGGAGAGAGTTATGGCTGAAAGCAGCCTAATTCTCTTACCTTCAGCTAATAGCAAAGAGCAGATAACGAGGGAATGTAGAAGAGTTTATTTAATAGCTTGTTGTCCTAAGACCGACCTTTGATCATCTGGGGCAGAACTGCTCTCTACTGGAGGGGTCAGCAATGTTAATTACCCACTAATGGTGTTTACTCGATGAGACCCTTTTCATTAAATCTGTACTAAATACATGTGGAACCTCCCTAGCTGATCAGGGGCAGCACGGCAGGACGAGTTATTTGACAGTGCGAAAGCAGTGCAAAAGCTGCATTGTCAGCTAAAAACCTGTGTCAGAGTAATTTTTCATCCGTCACTTGGCCAGAGTCTGCCAGCCAGAATCAACACCATTGATGACAAGTTGAGTAATAGTGATGCTAATACCTCCCATAGATTTCCCATGTCCTGTTATCCTTGTGTTTCTTGAATATGAACAACCCAGTCCCAGAATCCTATTTTGAGGGTCTGTTTTCTCGGGCTATTTCTGATACAATTACTGTATCTGAGTCCCAGCAGGAAACAGATGGCATACTCAAGTAAAAGGAGATTTTAATAAAAGGACTATTTAAAAAACTATGGTCAGAGTACAGAGAAACTGCAAGGGATGGTATAAATACCCTGGAGTTGCTAACAGCAAAAGTACAACCCTCCCTAGGTTTAAAGAGAGACGTGGAAGGGAAGATTACCAAAATCACTTAGAAGGAAAAAGTATCCAGAGTGCCACCTTGAGGTAATCTGGGTTCTTTGGTTGAGAGGCATAGCCATCCTGAGTCTACTCCAAAGGAGGGAGTCAGGGGAATCTCTTAAGTTCCTCAGAGCTCTGACCAGGGTTCCCCAGTGGCAGGACACAATGAAAAGCCAAAGGGCAGGGAAGACCTTTGATATAGGCGGTACAAGTGAGCCTCCTTAGGGCAGAGGGCAAGGTGTAAGATAATAGACAATTCGTCGCTACACCAAATCTATGAAGAGTTTCAAGAATGTTTGTGTTTGGCATTTTCTTTAAGAAGAAGGAAAATATAATCGGCTAAGAGATTTTCTCAGACCAGAACTAAAGGTCTGATCAACTTTTGAAAGGACAAAGCAAGGGCTTTTGAGAAGTCTACATCTTGGTTCTACATATTTCTTCAGGGGAAGAGTGACTTTCGTAAGCATCTTAGCCATCCTATAGTTCACACAAGTAACTAAGAAATATTTCAGTGCTTACTGTGTGCTGTTTCCAAAATAACAAATATCCAGGCTTGTTTATATTTATCAAATTTATTAAATAGTTTTATTAACCAATCTACATAGGCATTATATTTAACATTGAACATAATAATAAATATTTTGGGATAAATAAGTGAAACCATTTTAGCCCCTAGGGCTTACAAAAAAGAATCTTAAAGATCCGTATTTATAATCTTAAGAATAATAGTTACAATAGGTAGCAAACCATACATTCAACAATAAATATAAAATTTAAATATATAAATAAATAGAAGGCCTGTTATGTATTAAATGGGAAGCACTTCATTGTCAAGTCAGTGTTGAGATGATGCTTTGACAAAAGGTAATCCATCCATTCAAAAATTCTATAATGGTTGCTGTGTCATCATCATATTCACATGTGAAAGTTGTTTCAGATCCCTATAAAAGGAAAATTTTAACTTTTTAAAGTACAAAGTAGTTTACCTTATACATAGTTATTCCCTATTGAAGTCTTAATAGGCCTGTCACCTTTATTTTCAAGCATAACAAATGTATTATTCATATTTTCTTGAAATGATCAAAATTATGTGCTAAAATTACATATTTTGTTATGATACCAGATGATAGTAACATAGAAGCTGAGATTTTCCTCATTTGTTAATTCAGTCAATGAACACGAAAAAATTTTCCCAATTGGGTGCAAATAAACATTTAAATAAAAACAGACCTAGACAAATACTAAACGATGCATGTGAAATAAACTTGACCACTTTTCCTCTGAGTATGTATCTGTATCTATGTAAGTTAAATGTATGAATTGATATGCACATTATACTTTCTTCTTTGCTAAATCTTGATTTAGAATCTCCTATTTTTCTACTTAAGTGAATCTCCTTATATTTTCCTCAAAGCAGAATAGAACTAACCCAGAATAAGCTAAGCCTTGCTTCTGTTTGGGAGAAATTTGAAAAAACAGCTTCATAAATACTTAAACTTACCCCCACCCCATCATAGTATCAATGCAGGTGAATTTACCACCTTTTAAAAGTTTAAACATTATAAATTTTGTTCTATGGACTTTTTAGAAATTAGGCTTCTCTGCTGAAAAGAGCTATTTAATGCTGCCTCTAGTTGACAAGCTAAGAAGGAAATATTTTTATATATAGTGAGATTTAAAAGAGAGATTTTCAAATTTGAAGTGATTCCTACCCCGGGAACAAAAAACAAGTGAGATTAGAGTATTCCCTTTAAATAAGTATTCTCTTTAAATAAACTGTTATAGTGTTATATACCCAATTAAGCATAATTATTTAAATATTATAATATCTTGGTTTTTCTTATTTTAAAAAGTACTTGGCTTTTGAAACAGTTTTCAGATTTTCATAGTTTTGTCTTAAATTTGTATCTCAAGAGTTGAATGAGTTGTCTGATGTTAATGATTTTAGAATAAACCTCTTGGCTTAGATAAGGGACTAAATCTGTCTAAGTCCAGATGACCGTTATCTCAATGTATTTTTTTTTAATTCAACTGAAACCGTCTGCTAATAAGTGACTCATTTGGAAACAACTGGAGTTACTTTCAGAAATGTGTTTCTGTTACTGTAATTATGCTGTTTAGGATACCTATTAATGCATGAATTTTGTATTTTAGTAGGTGGAATATGAAAAGGGAGAAGTGAATGTGTTTTATATCACCTTAGCCCCTTGCATGTTTTGCGCTTCCTGTGCATTTACAAATACTTGAGCTTCTGAAAGGGGATTGCCTCTAAAAAGGTGGTTGTTTTTCTAGTCCACTGGCAATTTTCATGGCTGCATTTTTTTTTTAAGAAAAATCTTTTATGGATAGTCCTCCCATCAAATGATAGGGAAACACCTTTTGAAAAGCCTTTCAGGTGATCAGTATTGGCTTTTTCCAGTAATGTTCTGAAGGAATTGAAAAATGTATAATGAAATCTGTCTGCTTTCTGTGAAATTCAATTCAGTACCTTCTCTCAGTTTTGTGTTAATGTGAGAGGTGATGGAGTTTGGGATGAGGCTTGTCCTTTAGTGGATGGTAGGTGCAAACTCTATACTCCCCAGTTTATTATCTAACATTAGAAATGATTCATGTTCACAGTGTACCTAAAATGTAGGCCAGTTACATGCATGGATACTTTACAGATACCAAAAATGTTATGTTACTTAAAAATGTGATACTTTTCCCCTTCCTTTTTTTTTTTTTTTTTTTTTTTTTCTGATTTCCAGGAGAGTAAATAAAGTAATGCCTTACCTTTAGTTCCAGAACTAGTACATTGATATTGCTGATTATATCCCTGGTATCTCTTAAGTGAAAGTTTTTGCTCTGAGCTAAATTTAGCACTTCCTCCAGAGGTTTGAGTTCTTCTTCTAGACACTGAAGATGTTTCAATTCTGTGGCCTAGAATAATAATTATCATCAGCTTAGTTTACACAGAGATCAGAATCAGAAACTAATCTCTAATTTATTTTATTTGGAGTTGCAGTATGGAGTTTTTACCATTCTCTCTGTTCTCAGTATCACTGTAAAGATGGACCAGTAGAGTTTAAATTATAAAACTGGAAAAACTAGGGCTCAAGTACCTATGACTAGCATTAAGTGAGAGTCAACTCATTAGTTTTAGCTTAATTTGGCTTTGCAGCATTTCTGCATCTAAACGCAAATTACAGATGTAGGCTGATTACTTTTTCAGTCCACATAGAAATCATTAGAACAAATCAGTCAGAATGTGGAAGTATAAAAATCACATTCTATGATTCTAATATTTGATAATCTAAGAGTTAAAAAACACAGAATGTTAAGAGACTGAAGGAGCTCTTGGATGCCATCTATCACAATCCCGACATTTTATATTAGGTAACTATAATCATGTAGTAGTGGCTCTCAATATAGCCTGGAGCAAGATACATTTAAGTGACTTAAATATTTACTTTTCTATGATCACTACATTAAGATGCATTTAAAAAATATTAGTTCTAATGAAATTAAAGATTATAGTATTTTGAAAAACTTTTGGACAGGCCTCTTGATTCTATATTATATGTAATATTTTATGATTATATGGTATAATATAAAAGAATTTTCTCCAAAATAGGCTCATTTATGTCTCAAAGCCATCTTTTTGAAGTAGGCAGTGAAGTGTCATCTCCATTTTATAAATAAGGATAGTAAAGCTCAGTATTTGGCCACAAAAATAGGTAGATCCAGGATTAGATTTCAGTTCTTTCTTAACATAGCATCCATGGAATCAATGTTTTTTATTAATTTCCAAAATCTTTTGTAAATATGCAGTGAAAGTTAAATGAACAAATGAATAGAGTTTATCATTACCTTTGGTTTCAAACTATTAGGTTTCAGTGAATTCTACCACCCCCTAAATTATGCACATAATCTCATCTTTCTAACAATCTTCACTGGGAATGGTAGGACTAGACAATACAGATGCCCTAGTGTGTCCATCTATTGCTCTTTCAGTTCACCACTACACATTCTACAAATTCATGGCTTCCATTTTTGTCATGAACTAGTGTCTTTTATATTGCTGGAGTTGTGTTATGTGGCTCTGATTAAACCAGAGAAACATCTGTAAGCTGTCTCCTTTACATCTTTCAGAATAGTAGTTTGGAGCAGATTTCCCTTGAATTAATAGAATTTGGTCAATGGGATTGCATCTGTGTCCCTTTAAATCCAATTATTTTCTGGGCTTGGATTCACCCTGGCACAGGCCCTTTCTGACACCAAATTTTGTTTGTTCTCTCTTAACTGGCACAACTATTAGGAAGCTTTACACACCTAATGTAGCCTAGGAGCTTGGATGATTGTGCTCTATCTGAATCCAAATACAACCAAATGAAGCTTTTAATCTTAGAAAGTAAGTCATATAGCATTATAAGTCTCAAATTCTATTGATAAAAGAAGATATTTAAGTCCAAAATTTTACTTTGTATTTCCCAATGAGAATTTGATCTTTGACACTACTAATATTAGCTAATGCTTGCATGGTATTTATCATATGCCAGACACGGTTCTGAGAGCTTTACATTTACTTAATAATCCTCACAAAACTATGTTAAGTATATACAATTATTAATTTAAGTAGACATGAAACTAAGTCACAAAGAGAGTGGGTAATTTGCCAAAGCTCACGAAAGCTAGGATATGGCAGAGCTGAGATTTCACTTCAGGTATCTGGCCCAGAGTCTATGCTATTAGTTAGTGTTATGCTGCCTCTCAAACACTTAGTAATCTTTCCTAAAACAAGAAAAGATTTTTTAAAGTGGGCTCCTTGGAAATAGATTTTGATATTTTACATACTAAAATGACATAATCAAATATTTAGAGTTTTATATTTTTAAATAAAACCATAAATCATTTTTGTTTAAAATTGTCCTATCAATAAAGTGAGAATATTAATTTTACGTTTTCTTCCTGCTGCCACCAACACACAAATATATACAAAAATACAGTTAAACCATTTTAATAGAGGCTTCATTATCAAACTTGGGTTTTCAAAAAACAGAAATTAAAGTTACTGTTTTCCTCAGATGAGGTGCCATTAATCCCATCTGTGCAAATGCTGACATTACTTTGAATTTTATTAAAATGTACGTTGAATGTAGAAAATTATACTTACCTTCTTAGGCAGGTAAAACTTAAAGGTGAGCATCCTGGTGAGTTTGGGATTCTTGTAATTCTAAGAAAGTATAATGCATTGTTATTAAGAAATGAACTCCATCTGGATTACTAAATGTAATAATTTTAGTAAGGAAGGAAATATACTTACATTAATTCCATTCAAAAGCATCTGTAAGTCCAGCAGTAAATGCTCCAGTTGTAGCTGTGTTTTCTTTGTAGAACTTGAAGTAGGTGCACTGTTTGTGATGAGTGCAAGACTTAGTGCAATGCAAGACAGGAGTTGCATCCTGTACATTGTGGCAGTAGTTGAGGTTACTGTGAGTAGTGATTAAAGAGAGTGATAGGGAACTCTTGAACAAGAGATGCAATTTATACTGTTAATTCTGGAAAAATATTATGGGGGTGTCAAAATGTTTTACATATTACACATATTTTCAAAGACTTTACCTGTCTGAAAAAACATTACCTTCATTTTTCCTCTTCTGATGACTCTTTGGAATTTCTTTAAACCCCCGAAGACTGACTGAATGGATGTAGGTGAAATCCCTCTTGGTTACATTAGCCCACACTTAGGTAATAGTTCTAATTCATGCAATTAACGCCTTCTGTATGAAACAGTTTTTCCTCCTTTCTTTAAGGGGGTGGGGATACAAAAGTAACTCATGAAAATTTTCTCTTTGTCATAAAACTACACTGAGCATGTGAGTAGCATATTGTGGTGGACAAGAGCAAGAGTAAATAGATGAAAAGAATAAATGTTTAGATTTGTTGATTAAACAGGAAGTGTATTGGTTTCCTGTTTCAGAATGGTTTTACCTTTTTATCTACACAATGAGCTAATTGCATACAATAAGATAGATTGCTTCTTACATGTCAGCTAGAGAAATATTAAGATTAGAATACATAAAATGCTTATTAAGCTTGAGGCACTTTTACGCTGTTTTAATTTTAAAATGTTTATCTGTTTAAGTCTTTTAATGTCTGTTGTGCACTTTTTAAAGGGTGTGATAAATACTCAGAAAAAGGTTTGTATTCAAGGATACTGATGCTAGTTTTATAGTGGACTTTATATGTGTTATATGTAAACCAGTCGATGTTTCTCATTTTTATGTCTTTACCTCTTTAATGGATTTTGATTTATCCTCTAAATTACCTGGGATACTATGAGTGTAACAATAATAATTATGAAATATCATATTTCTTTTAGTCAGCATACTAGGACATTTAGGATATATGTTCATTCATCCTCAGTACAGTGCACAAACTGGCTAAACAATGGTACGGGTATATACTTCTATTTAACCTGGGGACACAAGCTTCTGTTCTACCTCCTTATTTATTTTTTACCTGGCTTTTTTTTTTTTTTAAGACGATATTGCCTGTGTTTTTGATTTTTTTGTTTTGTTTTGTTTTGTTTTCAGACAATATTGTCTGGTCTTTAAACAGACATTTACTAGCACCTATTATGCCCTCAGGTACATAGAGAAAGAGAAAAGAGAATAGTGTACAAGCAAGCACTTAGTCTAATTTAGGTCTTGCAGACTTGTGAAGTGCTGGCTCCTATTTTGCAGATTAGAAAACTGAGGCTCACTGAAGTTAAGGAATTTGCTCTAGGGCACTTAGCTTTTATTGCTGGTAAGGGGCAGAACAAGGATTTGAAAAGAGAATGTTCTGACTCAAAAATCCACTCTCTTACCATTTGTATTTTCTCAAAGACCCTGATTTGTAATAGGGAAGGTATGTACATACACAAGTGTAATCCTGTATGAAAGGTGATTGCTGTCTCAGGGGAGGTGGATATAAGGAATTTTCAGTAAGGAAAGATTACTTCAAACTGGATTTTGAGGAGGGTGCATAGGCAGGAATGATTCAAGCATTCTAAGAAACAGTCAATTGTAATCTTTTACAAAAAAACAGAGAAAAGTGAGTTAAGAGTTTTCTATGCATTAGGTAATGTTTGGAGAATATAAAACAAATTTAAAAATAAAGAGTATAGTCCCTCAAGTAGAAAAAAATGAAGAAAAGGTCAGATTAGGGCCAAATATCATAAACATTGGATTACAAAAAAATGCAAAATGTCTGTACATTTCAGATCAAAATCACATTAGCACTGTTACAAGGGGAAGGTTATTTGATAGTCATTTATTTAGTATAATAAAGGTGTCACTTATTTAACATAATAAAATACAACTTTATTAAACTTGTTTTCCTTCTCTAAAGAGTTTCAGTGTCTAATCCCAGCATCATCACTCAGGCTTTACCCTTCCAAAATGGAAGAATTCAGGCCCACTCATTTTCCTATGTGGGGGCTTTTCCAATGATGTCTTTGATGTTCTCCAGTCTTGATATTTATATTTCTCTGGCTAGTTCCATTAGAAAATGGGACAATATATGGCTATATTTCTGGGACCCTATAGAAAATTGAATTCATGGATACCTAGTTTATCTCTGTTATTGTACAGTAGACACCATTATAGAAGTTGGATTTTTAATTTCTTTCTTGAAATACTTGGGGAGAAAGCCACATTCACTGTGACATACTTTCGCTTTCTCACGTCTGACACATCAGCTGGCTTTTCTGGGTATAGTGGCAGTAAAGTCAGTAGTGGATTCCTAACTACCACGTGTGTCATATGTCATACCCCTGCTTCTCCTTCTGCTATGCAGAATTATACTATTCAACAAGAAGTTGTTTTAGTTGCTTAGCATTGTTTGTGACTCAGCCTCTCAGACTCAAGAGTAGCCCAAGTCCCTGAAGCTGCCTACCAAAGAGGTTGCTCACTCCGTTGCACATATTGTCCATTCATCAAAGCTGACTTTCAATGACTCTGCTTTCAATAAGTTTATTCTTTCTGATCCTCTTTCACAGTTTGGTAAAACTTTAATTTGGTTGGTCTGTAGCTTGATGCCTATATTAATTCATCTCTTGTCAGTTTCTGTAAAGGCCTCTTGGCTTTTTAAGTTTCAGTTCTGTTTCTTTGAAATTAGGAACATATTGTTGGAAAATTTCCATACCATCCAGAACTAATTCAGCTAGAAGCTCTGTGTTTACTGTGAAAATCTGAATGACCTTGGGCATAGGTTGGTGATGCATTTGTCTTTATCAGCCCTGTGGTCCTCCATAATGTGATACCACTTTTGTAAATCTGTTCATGATCACAATTATGTCTCTGTGGTGTGTGCTTTTCCATGTGGCAAATTTTAACAATGTTCATAACCTTTTTGGATTGAATATTATTTCAAATTTAGTATTTTATATAGTCACAATTTACTGATAGGAAACGACATCTACAGAGGTTAAGGTGGCTTACCCAGTATCACAATCTTAATTATTGGTGAGGTTAGAGTAAAAACTCAAAGCCTTCCTGACCCCTCATAATCTCATCTTTTTCCAGTGTAAAATAGTGATGCTAAATTCTGGACCCATTAGACTACATAGAGTCAGCTGGATGACACTGTGCCTGCTATTCCATCTTCCTTCACTCTATCAGTGATAGATGATGATTCAGGGAAGGCATCATCCATCTTCACTAAAACAACACTTTGAGTAGCCTTAGGATTTCTAAGAACTTGGAGCAGCTGAATTCACACAGTAGCTACAAATGCTGAGTTTTTCTCATGTTTTTGACTCTTTTTCTGGGGTCTTTTAAAAGCACCAGAACACTTGATGTTTTTTAACGTTTATCTCATATCTAAAGTTCAGCAATGATTGTATCCGTTGTGGATTTAAGCTGCACTGTGCTCTTCAGAGTGCAGTGTTCTAAGGCTAACATGGAAATATCACACTACGCAGTTGTCTGCGTTGGCAGCCAAGAGATACCTTACTACTTAAATGTGATTAGATGAGAAGGGGAGAATCTTCAAAACCTTTGGAAATTTACTTTTTGTGTAACTATGAGACCCCTATGACAAGTCACACAGCAGTTACTAGAGGTAGAATATGATAGATAGTATTCTGACAGTAACAGATTTGCAAAGCACAAGTTTATAAAGCACTTTCACATCTATTTATCTCATTTCACATCTTTTAATGTCAATTCACCACAAAATAGTTAAGGATAGAAAACTTCATGTTGCAGAACTTTTTTCTTCATACATTAAAAACCAAGACTCACAACTTACAGATAAATATTAGCTTTCTCCTCTGCCAAGATAAATTCTTTTGTTAAAATTTTGTGAAAATAAAGTTATTATTTACAGTCATTTAAGCTTTTCTACATCTTATTGTTTTTCCTATTTTATTTCTAAGTTCTCTGTCAAAAGTTTATTCTTTTCTCCTTTAGTGGCTTTGGGTGTACCACTGACAGAGTCCATTGTTCATCCTTCCTAAATAGTGTACATATTTTAAAGATTCTGACCGGATTTTTTTTATTTTAAAATTTATAACATTATTGTCTAATTATAAAACAATGCATATTTATTATAGAAAATTTGGATGATACACAGAATCTTTAAAAAATCAAAAATAAAAATCAACTGTAATCTAATCAGCAAGAGATAACCATTGTTATCACATTTTACTTCACACTTCTGCAGATCAAGAGTGAACAACCAGAAAACAGTAATGCTAGAGAAGCAAATCAACACATCTACAGGACACACTCATGTAACCTATGGAGATAAGGGGAGGGGCCAGCCTCTGCAAATGAGATGGATCTATAGTTCTCGTTACTGGGAAGAGAGGGAAAGCTTTTCCATCACCTCTTGGTAACTGCATTTTTTTACTAGTCGAGCTTCTAGAAGCTGTTACATAGGTGGCTAATTTTAGAGTCATTTGCCTCATATAATAATTTTTAAATGTATGAATATGCACCTAATTCTTAATTCTCTTCTCTATCCTTGACCTGTATCAGGCTAGTTGCACAATATTGAACAAACAACTCTGGACTCTTCACTAGATCATACTAGGATTCCTGCAGAGTTCATTTCACCTCTTAAGCCAAGTCTGTTGGCAGATGAACCTGCCCAGACCTTATGTTCCTTAAAGAGTTGGATCTTCTGTCTCCTACAGTTTAGAAAAATAGGGTAGAATATACTTTAATTATTTGACATCATTTCTCAATGAGGATAACTTGGGAGTACAGCTTACAACTTGTAATGGGTGAAGTAATACAATGCTTTCCTGCTAGTTGTCCCTGCACTCTAGAATAAAGAACAGCCAATTAATCGGGAAGAAAAACAACAACAACAAGCTCCACATTCATCCCATGCTTATCTAAGTCCATTGCTACAGAGGCAGCTATGAGACACTGAATTACTTGGAACTTCCTAAATATCTCACTTTCTTTAGTCCCAAAGAGATTTTTTTTTTAAAGTCATCCCCTTATTCCTGTTGTAGAGAATGCTGATTTCCTCTAATATCTATCCCTCCTTTCTTTTTATAATAAGTCTGATTTTTAGCTGGACATATTGCTGCTCTCCAGTATAGGCCACATTTTCTAGTTTTACTTGGCAGTGAGGTGTGGCCATGCAGATTTAATGGCTAGAGCTCTAGTGGCTTTTCAGTACCTTGAGGACAGGGGACTGCACTCTAGGAATGATAGGGCTGAGAGCTAGGACACAGATAACTTCGTCAAGGTACCAAATCAACTCTGATTGCCTAATTTTGAATTCTTTTATGTGAGAAGGAAACAACCATTTCTTATTTAAGTCACTGTTATTTTGGGTTTCTCAGGCAACTACACTCTGAGTATATTGGGCCATTCTTCCTAGAAAGTTCTTTTTTTATTGTATACGCAAAATATTTAAGGAACATTATTAAATATGATTATGGGCTATGGGAGATACAAAATGTGTTCCTATATTTAGCCTACAGAATTTTATATTTAAGAAAGAAAAACATATATGCAATGCCTCAATATTAGACAAT